>NC_139514.1:102607650-102875150 GCF_947247035.1 Vipera ursinii | reverse complement strand
GAGAAGCCCCATTGCCTTCCTCTGTTTACTCCTAATTGACTGCCTCCTGCATTGGGCGTCCTTGAACAGGGCCAGCTGTGGGTCATCTTCATCCACACTGTCAGGCTCACACAGCTGGGTCTCCGTGGTGACCAAGTGGGAGGGGCCTGGCTGAGGGCTATCATCAGCAAGATCTTCAACCCCCTCAGCAAGGTCTTCAACCCCCCCTCCTCCTCTGAATTATCCGACCCAACTGCCGAACCCACAGGCTGACCCTGAATCACAACAATAGCAAGGCTTTTCAACCAGTGGTACGAGTACCACCCGTGGTACATTGGAACTTAGCAGGTGGTATGCGACCATCCTAGAAAAGTGGTAGTGGGGGAAGGAATGAGCTGAACCAGCGGTAGCACTGCACAAGCTTGAGCAAGAGATAGCTGGAGCTGCGGGGCTGTCAGGCTCCAGCAGGAGCTCGGCACTGATCCTGGTGCTTCTGCTGAGCACCAATCAGCTGGAATGTTGCAGCAACTCTAAGGTCTTGTAATTTACATTCAGATGCTTGGCAACTGATTCACATTTATTTCGGTCCCAGGGTCACAGTGTCCCAGGGTCATGTAAAGTGACCAAAACCTGCTGCAACCACCCAGCAGAGGGGGTGGGATAAAAATCAAACACCCCCACCCCACCCTTGCTGCCAATCCTCAACAGAAATGCTCACAACAATAAAAACCTCGGACAGGAGGAAGAGTGCCAACAGGCAGGCAGGCAGGAGTCTTGCTCAGCTGTGGCTTGGAGGGCACTTTTTTCAGTGCCATTGTAACTTCGAACAGTCACTAAGCGAACTGTTGTAAGATGAGGACTACCTGTACTTCATCACTTTTTTCCTTTTTTGGGGGGTCATCACATTTTTGATGCCTTGCTAGGCAACTGGTGGTACTCGGATGTTGCCATATCCTAAAAGTGGTACAATTGGTGAAAAAGTTGAAAAGCCCTGTAGTATAGTACAGGTAGCCCTTGACTTATGATGACAGTTGAGCCCAAAAATTCCTTTGGTAAGCGAGACAGCTGTTAAGTGAATTTTGCCCCATTTTAAAAACTTAAGTTAATCATTGACATTGTTAGTAGCAAGGTTATTAAATGAATCTAGCTTCTCCATTAACTTTGTTTGTCAAAAGGTTATAAAACATGATCACATGACCTGGGATACTGCAACTGTCATAGATACGAGTCAATTGCCAAGCATCTGCATTTTGATCAAGTGACCATGGGGATGCTGCAATGGCCATAAGTGTGAAAAATGGTCATGTCACTTTTTTTAGTGCCATTGTTTTATTCATCTGAACCATGACACTTTGGTTACTAAATGAATTGTTGTAAGTCAAGGACTATCTATTGTGATTCCTTGCCAGCCAGTGGATCTGGCATCTGAGTCTGAGGAGTCAGAAGAGGAGGAGGGGCCTGCAGTGACATTAGAGTCAGAGGAAGGCTCTGAGGAGCTCCAAGCTGTACAGTTGGATGAGGAGCCTAGCCCATTTACTTGTGCTCAGGCTGTGACACAGCTGTGCTGGGACCCTGAGTTGGACAGTGATGAAGAACAGTTGGGAAATATCCAGGATGCACGAAAGCATAGGCAAGAGAAGCGAGTAGGACAGAGGAATGCAATGGGGTGGCTCCAAAGGCAAAGGAGAAGGCATTAGGAAGCCACACCTTGATTGAATTATAAAAGGGAAGGTGTGGGAGATTCTGGTTGCCAAAGGCAACTGTTTGTGTTGAGGACTGAGTTTCTGTGGACTGTAATTGCTTGCCTTGAACATAGACTCAGGTCTGTGAGAATAAAAGGGGTTGGTTTTTTCTTGCGGTTCTTGCCTGTTTCTTGGAAGAGGGGTTTCTCCTTGTGAGCATAACAAGGACATAGGCTGGGACAAAACACTATCTGAATCAAAATAAAATATAACATGAGATGATACACAGTTTAACATGAAGTAATATTGAAACAGGATGGCATATTAACTTGCAGTGATAATCTAGCAGTCTTCAAATGTATTTCAGCTTAATATCATTATAATGGAAGTGGGTTGCTCCTGGGTGACCTTTTGAAACTACAGAAACATGGTAATAGTCAAAAGAGGAATGACATGAATATGCAAAAGAACAGACATCATGACTTTTTATGAGGGATGTTCATATATGCACAAGTTCTCTATGGATGCACCTCCTCCAGTAAAGAAAGGAAAACTGAGCGAACTATTTATAAAACTCTTTTAAGTTTCACTTTTGCCATTAGAAAGTTACAATCTAAAGATGAATTTTTAATAATCACCAGATCAAAATGAAATTGTAATCTATCCATGAAAGCTACAGTGTACAATTTGGGGATAAAAAAAATCAAACTAACAATATTTTTTTGTGTTCCTTTGTACCAATGAGAAAGCTCATTCAAAGTTTAAAATTCCTGCAGTAGCAGGCTAAAATAACTGTTTCTAGAACAAACAAAGAGATCACCAGAGGGCAAGAGAGATGGGTAGTTGAAATGGGAGGCCTGCTATTCATCAATGGCCAAGTGTTTGTTCAACTTGAGTGACACTAATAATTTTGAACTATACAAAAGGTGGAAAGAGGTTTTTCAATAACCACCCCATCTTGGCATCTATGGAATCAAACAATAAAGAACTCGCTTTTATAGGCTTCTTCGGGATTTGAGTGGGGGAAATGCAGCCTTTATCTCCTATTCATAAAGCATCCTGTCACTGGTTGAAACTGTTTTTACCATGCCTCAGTGAAAGAGAGACAGGGATTATTTTTAATTTATGGCACTTATGAGGGAGAAAATAAAAGTGGGTTTTTTGGAACCTTCTCTTCCCTTTGTACAAATTTGCCCTAAGAGAAGAGTCTACTGACAAAAGAGCAGAAGAAAAGGGGAGGGAAGGAGAGGGAATGAAATCAGTCAACTATTATTTTGACTGAAATTGTTCTGAGCAGGAATAGTTCCTATACACAGTACCATATGAAGACATAATTTTAAACAAATGTGACGCATTTTGCTCAAACTTGGTTGAGCACTGCATTTGAATACTAAGCTAGGCTGAACAATTTACCACACAGAAATTTCTAAAACAATGGTTTGGATTGGATATCTTCTGTGTTTGCAGAAGACCTTGAATTGACCATATTATGTCATTAAGAGAAGCAGAGTCATCAGGTAGCAAGGTAGGAGAAGCAGTATCCCCCAATACTCCCGTGTAACACCTCTTCTCCACGAGCTGCATTGGCTTCCAGTTGCCCTCCGGGTGAGATTCAAGCTGCTGGTGATGACCTATAAAGCCCTAAATGGCTTGGGTCCGGATTATCTGAGGGAACACCTGCTGCCAACATTAACTCCCCACTTCTTAGGGTACCGCGGGTGAAGGATTGCAGGCGGGTGACTCCCAGAGAGAGGGCCTTCTCTGTGGGTGCGCCTGCCCTTTGGAACCAACTTCCTATGGAACTTAGGACTGCCCCCGACCTCCGTTCATTTTGCCGGGACCTAAAAACTTGGCTCTTTGAGCTGTCTGGCCTAGACTGAGGGGTTTTTAATTGGGTTTTAAAGTTTTAACTTTTGGGCTTAAATTTAATTGATTGTTTTAAATTTATTTTAACTTTTGTATTGTATGGTTTTAATTGCCCTGTAAACCTCCCTGAGTCCTATGGGAATAGGGCGGTATATGTCAAATAATAATAATAATAATAATAATAATAATAATAATAATAATAATAATAATAATAATAATAATTTTTGCAAACCACCCTTCTTTTGAGCATCATAAATATTTGTGCTGAATGAACTAAGTTGCTTATGAATTAAACACACCTATAATGGTATTCCAGTTGATTGTCTGTATGATGCAGTACAAGAACAGATTTTTAGAGCATGCAAATGCATACAATAGATATAGTATTACAAAAAAAGTTTCTAACATATTTATTTCTTATCCTATTCCTGGTAAGATAGGGACAATCAGCTCAATTTTATCTGTGAATGGACACTTCTATAATATTTTATGCATATACAAAAACACATATGTAAATTTGTCAATGTGAAATGTTCTGATAGTTTCCCATTCAAATACTAATGAAGTTCGGCCTGCAAAATATTGATATTAAATCTCTGTTAATGCTTTTAATGTTTATGGTTTTAATTGCTATCTGTATTATGTTGATTTATGGGTATTGTTTTAATTGTTGATTGGAAGCCACCCAGAGATTGATATAAGATGGGCAGCTATATAAATGTTATAAAAAGCAAATAAATACTATTATTTCAATATGAACTAGATGGCTAAAATTCTTCTTTTAAAAAAGCAGGAGACATACTGTCTCTGGGGAAAAGTAGCTTGTAGAAACTCAATGCCAATCAAAGGAGACAGCATGAATGTTTTTTTTACACCATTGGTTTGTCATATTATAAGCCTTGAATGTGCTTAATGCTTTAGACATGAGGTACACTTTCACGTAGCTTGCAATGACCAATTAAACCAGAGACTGGTTCTTCCTTTTCCTTTTTTTCTGTCTTATTCTATTTTAGTTTGTATTAATGTTTACCTTTGTTTCCAAAATTATATTAAGAAAAAAAGATATTCTCCAAATTGTGTGTAAGACCTGCCACAAGTTAAACCTCTAAACAAAAATGACCCTTAGCTCCATTTGTTGAGAAGGGTATAGTTTATTAGAGATCAAGTATATTGCAGTATTGCAAAGCCAGAAATGAGAATCTCTAAGTTCTACTTTTCCCTCCCTTAACTATCTCTCATTGCTCAACCCATTGTAATCAATCAGGTTCAGGCAAGATATTTTGGTAACAGTCAGTCCAAACATATTTTGATATATGGGTTCCTCCTTCTTCCAGTGGGTGACCTTAAGGCAGCATCTTGAGACACCACACTTACTTTCATTTTCCCCAAGCCTTCCCCCCTTCATTCTCCCTCCCCACAGTTCATGCAAGTTTGTCACCACATGGCAGCAAAGCACAAGCAAACATAAGGTGGCAGCTGACCTATAGTTAACCTATAAGACCATGTGGTTTGAGAAGAAACACTGTTCCATAGTTTCTTTCCCATCTGTTCTTATAAAACATTGTTTCTGAGTACATTGGGTGAGGAACTGCTTCCCTTTTCAGTCTGAAGACCATTGAGAGCTGGTGCAGCAAGGTGACTAATTATATGGGCTGGGAAATCCTCTTTGGAGAATGCTATTGTAATAAAGAAGGCATCTATGTCCTATGTATCACCTTGGAGGTGAAAGTGAATGACATGAAAAGATCTTCAGGATGAAAAGTATAGGGTACTTCTTTGCTTCTTCCAACCTTGTCTCTCCATAGATAGTTACATGCAAAGGATAGCTTAAAATTCCATGTCTTTAAAACAAATGAAGTATCAGGGGTAAAACTGGCTTACATCCAAGCATTCCAAATACCCTGATTTATAGCTTAATTGAACATCTGCAGCACTGACTCAGTACTGTTGGACATACTGACAGCTGGTTATCTTTTCTTTTCAGCTCAATTCATATGACTTTCAGCAGTTCAAGGGTTCCAAATCAAAGACTGGTAATAATAATTTGATGCTTCTTGTTATGATACTGGATATGCCTTTGCAAATACAGAAGCAAACACTTGGTTTGATAAAAGGTTGCTATAAAATTATGGATCTATCTTTTCAGCCGGCTAATGATCCTGACTAAGAAACATGCCCATCATTCAAAAACTATCAATGCTGTAGATGTTTATTATCTGCATTTCTAATCTGAAGGGGAATTTAATGGAATGGCACATGAAATAACACTTGGTACTATATGTCTCCCTTATTTAAACAGAGTAAAACCAGATTTTTTTTTAAAACCTTGCCTCTCTAAATACTTGTTGCAGTTTGGACATAATGGTCAAAGACAGACTAGATCCAACTCCATAGGACCAAAAGCACCCAGCACAGTTCAGGAATCTTGAATATTTTACCATAACTTCTCCAAAAAATTGAACTGAGCCATAGGTTTGTGTATGTGTGTGTGTGTGTGTGTCAGAGAGAGAGAGAGATGAGAAGGGAAGTATTGGTGGTTTTACCAGAAGATTAGTGAGGAGGAATGGAAAGTGGTACAACTTGGCTAAACAGCAATAAGTGCAAGATGGATCTTGGAGTCCTAGAGGACAATCACTTAAATATGAGCAAGCAAATGTACTGCAGCTGCCAAAAAAGCCAATGCAATCCTAGACTGCATTAACAGAGGGATAGAATCAAGATCACAAGAAGTGATACTACCTCTTTATAATGCCTTGGTAAGACGACACTTGGAATACTGCATCCAATTTTGGTCACCACAAGATAAAAACGATGTTGTGAGTGCAGAGAAGACTGATAAAGATGATTGGGGGGATGGGGGTGAAGGCTAAAACATATGAAGAACACTTGCAGGAATTGGTTATGTCTAGTCCAGAGAAAAGGACTAGGGGTGATATGATATCACGTGTTCCAATATTTGTTAGCTGCCACAAAGAAGAAACGGTCAACCTATTTTCCAAAGCATCAGATGTCAAGACAAGAAGCAATGGATGGAAACTGAACCAAGAGGCCAGCAATTTAGAACTAAGGAGAAATTTCCTGATAGTAAGAACAATTAACTAGTGGAACAGTTTGTCTTCAGAGGTTGTGGGTGCTCCAACACTGGAGGCTTTTAAGAAGTGACTGGATAACCATTTGTCTAAAATAGTATAGAGTCTTTTATATAATATATAAAATATAATACATGATAATGCCACAAAATGATAAGCAAGTTACCGCTTGATGTAATTCTAAACTCTCAAATTTCATCCTTTTTAACATTTAAATATGTATATCCCAGTGGGAGAGGCTATTACTATTAGTCTCATTTAATTACTAATCTCCTCAGTCAGCATTCATACCCTTAGTACCCCTGTTTGGAATTCACAGATAAATGAATACAATTAAACACTATTACTTTAAGCTTGCTAGCTCTAATCCAATTATAGTATTTAACAATTGCACTCTTTAACATTTGTCATTTCAAGCCAAATCTAGGGAAGAGATGAATGCCTTTAACTCCTATTAACATCAACAATCCTGAAAATTTATTTGATGACCTACAAATGGGTGCTTTCCTAATCTTCATTCTTCCAAAGTCAGTGGGAACTGTTCTTCTGATTTTATTTGCATCCTAATCTCATTAAAGTTGAGCTGCTATCTGTGAACAGCACAATACTATACAGATAAGAGATCCAGGTTACAATGAGCCTGTGGATCTAAGAGTTAGTATTACATTATCATAGTCAATGCTGCCTTATACATATCTTGACAGACTGCTACAGTTTTCCTCTACCTCTATTTTATCCCACATAGACTCAAAGTGGCTTTAGTTTGGATTTCTTTCTTAGGCCTTCTCCTTTCTGAGGACTAACTTGTCTTTTATCTTGCCAACTATTGTCTGCATTCTTCAAAGATATCTATGGAAGTTTCTATAGTGACCAACCATGCATGAACATTAGCATACATTAATTTTGAGAAGGCCATTACATTAAATAAATATTATTTTCCATCTCTCTTTTTGCCTCCTTCTCCTCCTCCTCCTCCTCCTCATCATCATCATCATAATCACATCTTATCATTACTCATCTTTAAGTGGTTCTAAAACATTTTTTGAAGAAAGTAAGTTTAGAGATCAAGATAGTATTTGGAGATCTGAGTAGTGCAAGTAGTGTATTTACAAATAGATCTGAAGACTTCAGAAATAGAACTATCACCACTCTTCTGCTTTCTTCTGGACAAAGAGCTTTGATTTTGTTCTTGAGATCTGTTAGAGCTACTCTCCCAGCTTAGGAGTCACAGTCCTGAGTGTTCTTACCATTACTGGGACCATTTTGACCTTTAGTCTCCACATCCTCCACCTGCCAATATTAATACCTACCAATCTCACAAAACAAGAATCTACCAAAACCATTACATGGAATAAAACTGTTCTTTAGAATTGCTTGCAGTAGTGAACTTTTCTTTTTCAAATATTTTTTTCCAGGTCTCCTCCTTCTACTTATACACAGAAGGTACAAAAAAAATAAATCTATCCTACTTTGAAAACAGAAAGATTTGTCTTAAAAGCAGCACCTAAATCAGGAAAGCAGACTAATAGAAGGGATCAATTTCCCTGAAAAAGCCGTTATAGAATCCTAGATTAACAAAGAACAAGGGACAATCAGAGCAGACATATTCTTTCTGGAATCAATCATTTGCCATACAACCTCCTGGCTTGGCTCTAGCTCATTCTTGCTCTGGTTTTGGTTCCATGTGAATCGATTAATTTCAACCAAGCTCCATCTGCAATATTCATGCTGAATTTATATCTCTAAGAGAAAAAAATATGACCTGCTGACTCCCTTATATTTGCCCTGTGTATTATCCAATTCTCTCAGTTGAAAGCTTCTGTTTTCTACCAGTCTATAACTTGACTTACAATACCCCTTTTGCATATAAACCTGACACATTTACCACGTGGTCACAAGTTAGTTGCTTCTTTGGTTCGCAGTCAATATACTCCCGGTAGACCTAATTAAATTACCTCACTGAGATTAATCTAGAGTTTTTAAAATATACAAACACATTTCTATAGATAGAAGACACATTTCTTTCTGCACGTCCTTGGACCTGGACACTTGTTAAATGCATGCAACTCAATACATTTCTGTTTTCATTCTGCTCCATTTTCATGTTTGCTTGTTTTGAAACTGATTTTTGAGGTCACTGGTTCTGTCGGATTCCCAATCTTTGATGGAGATTGCAATAGATCTGCAAAGGAGGTAGGGCTACCGAGAACTTTAGGGCTAAGAGGGAGTGATTTGTCCATAGCAAAAAGAGTGATATTAACATCCTCCAATCCCAGATCACTTTGTCGCTGAGCCCAGAAACTGCCATTGGACCTGCCAAGTCCAACTATTGAATTCAAACTGACATACTCCTGAGGGCAGACAGAGTGCAGAAAGAATGCTAGCAACGATAGTAATAGATGATGATGATAATAATAATAATAATAATAATAATAATAATAATAATAATAATAATAATAATAATAATAATAATAAGTAATAATAAAAATTCACAGTATAGATGTGTTGGGTGCAAAGTAGAACATTAGCCCAACTATCAATCACTATAACAGGGATTTGAAATAATAGCTAGTTATATTAAGAAATATAGAAGAATAAAGAAGACTTATTTCTAGCCCAACTATATCTTGGAGTGAGGAAAGAATGTAACACAGAGATGGAAGTTCTCTCATCTCCAATATATAAAAACAACATATGTAGAGATAACTTGTGAACCCTATTTTCTCATCTATTCCTATTATTTGGTCATTTGATAATCTACATTCAATTGTCAACAACGGATGTGTGATATTTGGGGAGCTAAGGGCAACCTTGTCTCCTGAATGGACACCGAAGATTTCATTTAATTTAGATGTAGATCAATGAATCTTGATAACTATTATTCAGGTTGCCTATATATTTAATAATTCACACTAATTAAACATTACAGTTCAGAACTAAGATTTGGAGGTCCTCCAGAATAACAGTGAAAATTTTAAGATCAAGATTATATGCCCCATTTTATTGGCCAGAAGTTATCACAATATGATCACTATTATTTGTTTATTAAATATTATGCTATGCTCTGTGGTAACCGCACATGTGCAGATAACTTCCATTATTTTTTACTGGAAATAGAATAGAATAGAATAGAATAGAATAGAATAGAATAGAATAGAATAGAATAGAATAGAATAGAATAGAATAGAATAGAATGGGACCTTAGAGGTCTTCTAGTCCATCCCCCTGCTCAAGCAGGAGAACTTATACTATCTCTGACGACTGTGACTGTCTAACCTCTTCTTGAAAATCACCAGTGAGCACCCACAATTTTTGAAGGCAAGCTGTTCCACTGGTTAATTGTCCTCACTGTCAGGAAGTTTCTCCTTAATTCCAGGTTGCTTTTCTTTTTGATCAGTTTCTAACCATAACTCCACTTACTGTACTTAAAAAATAATATTAGCATGAGAGTTTGGCAAAGTCACTGTTGTATTAATACCCTTGCAATGATGTGACAATGGATTAATGACAAATACTGTATATTTATGTTCTTAGTTGGGAGGACTTTTTAAAGTCACCTTTAAACCAACCCTTAAAATCTTAACATTGCAGCCAAATGAGAAATCTCAGTTCTGCCCTATTTTGAATTGCAAGATCTATTTTTATAATGTTCTTTGATAGATTTTAGTGAATCATCTTAAAGTGGAACAAGTCAAACAAAATGAAAGGAAAAGCATCTTGTTATTACAAACAATGAGAACTTTTATGTTCTTTTATTGCTAACTTTGTCACTTAATTATTTTATTTAATAGTTCTCTTCCATAACATTTTTCTTTTACTTATCATTATAGTTGTTTTTTTTTGCTTCATTCTCTCTCTTACTTCTTGTTCATCTTTCTTTCATGATAAATCAATGGTTGATCTTCTGTTCTTATTGCTCAAGCTCCTTTGTCCTTCATAACAGCCTTTTCTCTAACTTCTCTTCTCCTTTCTAAGTACATCTTTGAATAAACTCTTTATGCATTGTTATGAAAAACAAATAGCAACAAACTTTCCAATGGACACCTTCTATTCTTTTCTATACATATATTTGAAACACCCATTTTAAGTGTTTAAAACCAGAGTCATCATCATCACCATCCATCATCATCATCCAGAATACCTACAAATCTCCAGCTCACCCTCTTTCTTTGCAACTAACAACTGATTGATGAGTGGATCAGGTGATCCACAATGTCTTACTCCAGGGGTCTTCAAATTTGACCCTTTTATACTTATGGACTTCAACTCCCAGAGTCATAAAAGTGCCAAGTTTGAAGACCCCTGGTTAAGATGATGGACTTGTTGGCTAGAAAGCCAGCACCCCAGGTTTGAGACCTGAGCACTACACGATGGGGTAAGCTTTTGCCCATTCTATTTATTATAAATGTTCTCTTAAAATTTCATTCTTTAAGTCCTAAATTAGAGTTTCCTCATCAACATCCCCATAATTGTGATATTACTATTAGAATTCTAATAGAATACTAGAGAAAGTATTAGAAGAGAATACTAATAGAATACTATTAGAATTGTATTCTTAAAAATACTTCAAACAACTGTTGGAAATGCAAACAAAGACCAGGTACTTATTAACCTATCTGGTGGACATGCCCTAAAGCAAAAAGGTTTTGGGTTAAAATACATTTATGGTTGGAGAAAATGGCTAAAAAAACAAATAGACTTTAAATCAGAATTATTTTTGTTAGGAATAATAGGAGCAAATTATGAGAAAGATTGCAGATATTTAATACTACATGTACTAACGGCAGCAAGAATTGTATTTGCCCAACACTGGAAAAATGAAAAATTACCAGCTGAAGAAGTACTAATTAAGAAATTTTTAAAGTGTGCAGAAATGGATAGATTGACTTTAAAGATAAGAGAAAGAAGACTCCGTGTATTTTGGAACAGGGCTTTTCAACCAGTGGTACGGGTACCACCTGTGGTACATTGGCATCCTAGAAAAGTGGTAGTGGGGGAGGGGAATGAGCTGAACCAGTGGCAGCACTGCACAAGCCTGAGCAAGAGATGGCTGGAGCTGCAGGGCTGTCAGGGCTCACCGGAAGCGCCAGGATCAGTGCCAGGCTCCAGCTGGAGCTTGACGCTGATCCTGGCACTTCTGACCTCAGAAGAAGCACCGATCAGCTGGAATGTTGCAGCATCTCCAGGGTCTTGTGATTTACATTCAGATGCTTGGCAGCTGATTCATATTTATGACAGTCACAGTGTCCCAGGGTCATGTGAAGTGACCAAAACCTGCTGCAACCACCTAGCAGACAGGGGGAATAAAAACCAAACACCCCCCACCCCACCCCCACTGCCAATCGTCAACAGAAATGCTCACAACAATGAAAACCTGGGACAGGAGGAAGAGTGCCGCTGGGCGGGCAGGCAGGTGTCTTGCTCGGCTGTGGCTTGGGGGGGGTACTTTTCTCAGGGCCATTGTAAATTCGAACAGCACTAAGCAAACTGTTGTACTTCATCACTTTTTTCCTTTTTTTTTTGATCATCAAGTTTTTGACACCTTGCTAGGCGACTGGTGGTACTTGGATGTTGCCATATCCTAAAAGTGGTGCAATGGGTGAAAAAGTTAAAAGCACCAGACCATAAGACGCACCCAGTTTTTAGAGCAGGAAAACAAGAAAAAAAATATTCTGAACCAAATAGTATCAGTATACTAAAACAGGGCTTTTCAACTTTTTCATGCATTGTACCACTTTTAGGACAAGGCAATGTCCGAGTACCACCAGTTGCCCAGCAAGGTGTCAAAAACTTGACACCCCCCCAAAAAAGGGGAAAAAATGATAAAGTACAGGTAGTTCTCAACTTACAACGATTTACTTAGTGACTGTTCAAAGTTACGATGGCACTGAAAAAAGCGACTTATGACCATTTTTCACACTTATGACCGTTGCAGCATCCCCAGGGTCATGTGATTTACATTCAGATGCTTGGCAATCGATTCATATTTATGATGGTCACATTGTTCCAGGGTCATGTGATCGCCTTTAACAACCTTCTGACAAGCAAAGTTAGTGGGGAAACCAGATTCACTTAACAATCATGTTACTAATTTAATTTCTCTCTCTCCTTCTCTTTCTCTCCCTCTCTCCCCTCCCTCTTTGTTTCTCTTTCCCTTTTTCTCCTTCTCCTTCTTTCTATTTTTCTCTTTTCCTCTATTTTTCCCTCTTTCTCTCCCTCTCTTTCCCTCCCTTTCTTTCTCCTTCTTTCTCTCTCCCTCTTTCTCTCCCTCTCTATTTTTCTCTTTTCCTCTATTTCTCCCTCTCTCCCTTTCTCTCCGTCTTTTTCCCTCTTTCTCTCTCTCCCTCTATTTCTCTCTCCTTTCTTTTTCCTTCTCTCTCTCCCTCTTTCTCTCCCTCCCTATTTCTTTTTCCTTCTCTCCTTATCTTTCTCTCTCTCTTTTTTTTTCTCTCTCTCTATTTCTCTCTCCCTCCCTCTCCCATTGTCCCTTCCTTCCTTCCTTCCTTCTCTCCCTCTTTGTCCTTTCCTGTCTGTGTTACCCACGGAGGCGGCCCTGCAGCCCGGCTTTCTCTTGCAGAAAGCAAGCTGAAACGGAGCGAGGGAGATTGCCAGGAATGCGATCTCGCGCGGTTTCAGTTTCCCTTGCTACAAGAGAAAGCAGGCTGAAACAGAACGAGGGAGGTTGCAGCAGTGCAAGATCGCGTTCATAGCAATCTCCCTCGCTCCGTTTCAGCCTGCTTTCTCTTGTAGCAAGGGAAGCTGAAACCGAGTGAGGGAGATTGCAGGAGCGTGAGATCGGCGTTTCTCAGCACGTGCCAATTTGTGCTCCTGGCAATCTCCCTTGCTTTCCACTTGCGGAGGTTGGGGCTGGCCATACAGATCACCTTCAGACCATAAGACGCACCCTCATTTTCCCCCTCACTTTTGGGGGGGAAAAGTGCGTCTTATGGTCCGAAAAATATGGTAACTATTATCTATCATTATTTGTTAAACACGTGAACCCAGACATTATGCTAAATATTGAGAATGTTATCTGGAAAAACCCCAACCATAACCCCAACCCTAATCCTAACCCTAACCCAAATCCCAATCCCAAACCCAATCCCGGCCCTACCTTATACTTAACCCTATAAAAACTAATAAAGAATTGTATTCTGAAAAGAAAAATGAAATAATTATTAACATAGTAAAACATCATGAAATAAATGAACTTGTTCAACAACAATGGATATATGAATTCCAACAGAAGAGAATATATAGTATGCATCAGGGATGAACTGTGGTGTCCTTGGTGCTCTCTGAATTTGATTTCTTGCTTTCAGATGGAACCAAGGACTCCATAAATGTATGAATTAATATATCTAAGGCAAAAAGTTCAACAGTCAATTATAATTAAAGCAGAACACTAAGGTTGCTTGGAAAAAAGCTGGGCTGAGAGATAATGACAGCTTGCAGGCTGAATTAAAAATCTAATATATTCTTCTTAGAGCTCTTTCGAGAAAAGGGAAGATTATATAAGGATTATATAAGATAGTTAAATGAAAATAGACTTTATCAACAGGCACAAAATTTTGAAAGCAGGATTCCATTTATGAATGGTCCTTTATGAATAATATACAATATGTTGTGATTGAGGAATCATATTGTACAAGCGACATAGGATGCCTCTTATAACAGGGGAATTTAAATATATTTTAAATGTTGTCCAAAACTTTCAAAATGAACATGAATATAGTTGATAGGCATAACAAAATTTCATTAGAGTTGATATAAAGGAAGATATTTGAAATTATGTGTGGGAAAATAGCTCAATGTTTTGTATTGCCTTTACCTTCAACAATTGCTGAAAAAATATTCTTGAATATTCTAGAATCACCAGTGGAAGTTACAAACTACTGTGTGTAAAGGTTCCCCCTCATTTGGTGAAGGACTACATTAACTAAGAATGAGGAAGAATGTACACTTAAAGAGTGTTAATAATGTGTGTTAGCAGTAGATTCTTCCCACTCCAGTTCTTGTAGCTTGTAAGAGATGTGGTTGCTGTTGAGTTTTGTCAGCAGTTTCAACAGTTTGTTCATAGAGAATGGTTACATTTAGGCCTCATGCATAACTGCACGTTAGTTCCAGCCTATTATTGTTACAGCAGCACAGCACTTGGTAGATCAGAGAAATTAAAGTATCCTGAGCTGAAAAACATGCATTCAATAGTAACAACAACAAATTGTGTACAAAAAGAGAAACCCGAAACATCAAATAAATCTAACACTGAACATATTAAAAAAAAAATCCACTCCAGCTGAATGCTGGAAAGATTTTTTTAAAAAAAACCTGATAAATTCTCCTGCCCCTTCATTATGGGTCTACAAATAATTATGAGCTTTCTGATCCGGTTAATAAGAAAAATATATTTATATAAACAAATATTTCAGATGAGGAGATCTATATCTAATACAATCAAATCAATCTAATATCTAATATGTGTATGTGTGTGTGTATGTGTTTGTGTGTATATATATGTATCTGTGTATGTGTATACACACACACATTATATATTACATAAAATGAAAAAAGCATAGTCAATAGGTTAACCCGAACATGTATGTATGTTTTTCTGTTTTCTCTGTTTTGCATTTTATTCCTGTTGATAAAACATAATAAATATATATTAAAGAAATATCCTGAGCTGAATATTTCTAAGACTCAGGGTCAGAATATTCCTAAGGACATTTATTTATCTATTTTTTGTATGGCTTTCTATATTAGTATGTTTTATACTTTGGCTGCCACTGTACATATATCTAGGGCTGGGACAATTGTCTCCATGTTTTTCTTCTCATAAAAAAAACAAAACAATTGTGATCCTGAAGGAAAAGAAGTAAGAGTCTCAATGCCGTAATGAAAAAAAACTAAGGGAGCTGGTATTAGTAACCAACTATATCTATGCACATAGCTAACCCTAAGCAAAACTTCAGGAGAAGAACAAAATCAACAACAAACTAAATACAGAGGAAAACCACAGATTTTACTCATCGGTAACCAGCCCATCCATAGCTTCCTTTATAGCAGATCATGACCATTAAATCAGTTGATATTTTCCACAGCACCATAGCCCAAGTAGATTCACCAATAACTCAAGGGGGGGAAAAATCAAAACTCCAAAGGTGATATCTTCTCAAGCAGCTAAAACCTGAGCAAAGCTATTGATAGAAAATCAGACAAAATATTAATTCTAGATAAGGTTTCAATTTTTTTAAAAATCTTACGTATTCTTAGAACCAAAGGCCAACTTTTTACCTGGGACAATGTTCACCTCATACACACAGTTTTCACCTTATTCGGTCCAGCCCTGCAAGCAAGATGAATCATACTAAACAAAGGCATTGGTGGTGATGTAATAGACAATTCTTTATCAGCAATTTAGTCAGTAATTTCTATGTATAAAGAGGTAGCAAACTTTAATGTCCATATGCAGGTTTTCCTTGACTTACAACCTTTCGTTTGGTGACTTTTCAGCGTTACAATGGTACTGAAAAAAGTGACATGACCATTTATGACAGTTGCAGCATCTCCATAGTCATATATGTGATCAGAATTTGGACACTTGATAACTGGCTCATATTTAGGATGGTTGTAGTTCCCTGGGGTCATGTGTTCACCTTTTGTGACCTTCTGATAAACAAAGTCAATGAGGGAACCACATTCACTTAATAACTATGCTACTAACTTAACCACTGCAGTGATCCACTTAACAACTGTGGCAAAAAAGGTCATAAATGGAGGAAAAGTCACTTGGCAACTATCTCACAGAAGTTTCTGGTTTACAACAAAATATAAAATAAATGTTACACTTTTTCTCTCATTCTTCCTAATCTGCTGATAGTGTATCATTTTTTTGCAGAATACTCAACAACATTGAGGATACTATTTCTGTTTGCACATCTGTTCAGCTGAAGAAGTACCCGTGGCATCATTTTTATTTCACAATCTCCAACCACCCTCCCCTCTACCTCACCCACATACCCACGAACCACAGAGAAGGTGAATGTTTAAGGTTAATGGCCATCCAATAGTCAATTTAACATTATGCTTTTATGAAGTTGAAAGCTTTTTGAAGTCTCGCCACCTCCACTTTCCTTTCTTTTCAATTTATTCTAGGACTGAAAATACGATGATCTCATTTAAAATGATGCATCACCTGCTGTATTATGCTCATTTATTCTTCAGTATAATCATTTCTGTGGAGCAGAATTTAAAGCAGATGCAAACTGAAAGAGCCAAGTGGTAGCATAAATCCTGTTTTTTAAAAAGTCACTCCAGAAAAGTATCCCAGACAGCTATCTTCACATTAGCACTGACTGGCGCAACCAAGGGGGATGGATTTTGAAATAAATTTTATGGACACTGAGATAGTAATTTGACAGCAATTCTTTCAAGTCATGATAAGTTATTACCTAGAGCTGTTTCGCTAAATTAATGACACTGATACTGTTACCCAGAAGATTATTTTCCAAATCTGAACATCAAGAAGCTCCAAATTGCAGCAAATTGCGGGATGTTTGCATGTTAAAGAAATAATTGTCCACTGCTCCAAGCTATGAACTGATCAATCCTGCATCATTATAAGGAAGGATGCTTATGATGGGGGGAGGTTATTAAATAAGTATAATAGTTAAAGCCCAATTTTCTACATAATGTCATTCATATTTTATTCTATACTAGAAAATCTGGATTCTGACCTGGACATTATTGGAAGCAACTGTCTTTTTACATTAGTGAATGTAGATGTAACAAGATTAAGATGACTTTATGACTCTTTTGAAATCACGATAGAAAATTCAAAATGGTCAGCAATTTACAACTTAACCACACTATGATAATATCTGATTATCATGCAAATCTCAATATTTCAGTGATTAAATCTTGATATTAAAGTGCTATACATATTAGGATTGGAGAAAAATACATTGCAGAAATAACTGCAGTTAGTTTTAACTATTTCACTAAAATTATGATTCATCGTTCAGTCAGCCAGATGTTTAGCATTTTCACTGAATCCTTCCTAAGGACCTGGGATAAAGAGATGTTGTTTGAAGATATCACTAAAATTATTATCATTATTTGTATTATTAAATTGAGTGTTGTGGTTCTGATTACCACTTAGTCTTTGCAAAGAATCAACAAACTCCCAGTGCATAAAATGACAGCTGGTTCTATCAGCAAAGCAGAACTGGTCAAAACTGGCTGAAGCAGAATATAAGCTGGAAACCAAAATAGCATTAATAAAATTGTTTGCCACTCTGATCTTCTGGCTTAGACATGGAAGAAAAACAAGCTTTTATAGCTATCTATAAATGTGCCAAAAGCATACGCCCAGCTAACCAGGATAGATCTTAGCTTAATACCAAGATTTATTGACAGTACATGACATAGTTAGCTCATCTATGAAATTCACTATCCACTAATGACAAAATACAAGGCATATTGGAATACCATCACCCTGAAACTAGAAGTGGCTACAGAAAAAAATGATTATTTGTTTTTACCACTCTTAGATGTTCTGAGACAACTAACTCATCAAATGATAATATATCCAACCCTAGTAGGACATCTTCAGATGGATGGTTTCAAAGATAGATAGAATTTTTTCCCCCAGCAATTACCACATGGAGCTTCAGAGAGCACCAGCAGAATCACTATTCATTAAAATGTTAAAATCATATCTAGGGTAGTGAGCCTGTAACAGATGAAGTAAAAGGGGCAATAAAGCTACCAAAAATAAAATAAAATAATAAAATAAAATAATAAAATGATAAAATAAAATAAAATGAAATAATAAAATAAAATAAAATAAAATAAAATAAAATAATAAAATAATAAAATAAAATAATAAAATAAAATAATAAAATAAAATAAAATAATAAAATAAAATAATAAAATAAAATAAAATAATAAAATAAAATAAAATAATAAAATAATAAAATAAAATAAAATAATAAAATAAAATAAAATAAAATAATAAAGGAGCTGGAATGGATGGAATCACAACTGAAGCATTCAGAGCTCATGGAAATAATCTGAATCAGCCACTGTGTTTGCTATTAAAGTCCTTTGGCACTTAGAGAAGGTTTTCATCAGATGGAAACAGGCAATTGGAATCCCTAGTTTGAAAAAAAAGCCAACAGCTGTGAATGCAAAAGGCATAACCCTTCTATCAATCATTGGAAAGGTCTTCATGAAAATCATCCAGCTATGCTTCCAGAAACAGTGGAAATAGTAGAAACAATTAATTACAGAATTGCAGATCAATTTCTGCCCAAACTGAGAATGTCGTGACCAGATATTGGCCATTAGGCAATGAATAGAAGAGAGAATCAAGTATGGCAAATGGGCAATTATTGTTTTAATTGTTGTTGTTGTTTTTAGCATTTTGATAGTGTACACAAATTAGCTTTGTTAAAAATCATAAGCCTACCACAAGCATCATACTACTGTTGCAGTAGCACATCCACATGCAAACTGAATTTTCAGAAATTTTCCATATCACACTGATGTTAGATAAGGCTGCGTAATCTGATAATCATATCATAGTAAGATATATTGAGAATAGGTTTTGATGGCAGGCAAAGGAGAGTACCCATTATATAACAGAGGCATATCTGCAAACAGATGTAAAGGCCACTGACACTTTTCATGATTTTATGAGCACTACCTACTAACACAACCTGAAAATTATTTTTTTTTGTATCCCACCTTTATTATTTTTAGAAATAACTCAAGACAATGAACATATCCAAGAGTCATGTTTTGTCTAGTGGTTAAGGCACTAGGCTAGAAAGTGGGAGACTGTGAGTTCTAGTACCTCCTCAGCTATGAAAGTCAGCTGGGTGACTTTGGAACAGTCACTCTCTCTCAACTTCACCTTAGAGGATTGTTGTTGTGGGGAAAATAGGAGAAGGAAATAAAGGGAGGAAAATTAATGCCAACAAAGCAAAGATTCTCACAACTATTTGATATCTATGTCAGCAAAACCCCAATCTAGAAAGTTAACAACTTCAAATATCTTGAATCACTGCTGGAAAAAACAGAAAACAATATCAAAAGCAAAGGTATATATCAGGATTGGCCAGGCCATTGTTGTCTTTATATTGTTCAACTGGTGCTTGTGGGGGTATCAAAATATTTAAATGAAAATCATGATTTAGATCTTCTAGGTACTGGTGTTACCTGTCTTGTTACATGGAGATGGTTATTTACTGTGGATCAGATAGTTAATGCAATTAACAAAGAATTTGATCTTCCTATCCTCTGGTGGTATAGGCCTAATTCAAATTGGTCTTCCTTACTTCCTTTTCACAGAGATACTAATTCATACAGAATGGATTTATTGCTCTAGCATGTAGATTGCCCCATCTCAAGAAAGAAGCAATGATTTAGAAATTGTTAACATAACAAAAGAACCTACAGTAAACATTTCAGCAAAGGAACTCCTACAGCATATTTACTTTGGCCTTCAACTATTTACATTTCAGAAGGTCTGAACTATGTTAACATGCTGCATGAAAATAAACTCCTTAGAAACTCATATTCATGTACAAATAAATATGAAAATCTGGTTTATTCAAAGACACTCTTAGTCTGTAATATCTAGTCGCTTTTTTTCTTCTGCATGTAGCTTCTAAAGAGTGCTTAGGCAATACTATATACTTCTTAAAGTTTGAGAAATGCTTTAAGAAGTATACAGCATGCTAGATACGGATGTTCGGTCAAAGAGAACGTGGCAGCAAAATTGGTATTTAAAACATATAAGCATTGCTTCATTCTTTTATGTCCTTTGACTAAAACACATATCTCCATAATGCCAATTAAGAGTCTGTGTGTATGAATATGTTTGTTTTTCTCTGAGGTTTTTTTTAAATGTATGAGCATGTCCTCAAAATATAAGAACTTATGCTTAGATCATAGAACACAAATTCCATAATGAACTTCAGCCGACTCATATCCTGAGTGACCTTTATTAAAATCCTAGACCTAATTATAATTGCACTAAAATCAAATTGATAGCAGAAATGATAAGTCTCCAAATTCACAAGTTATTATGGATGTGACTTAGTAAAAGTTAAATAATCTGGACACAGGTAGACAAGCATGCATCAGAAGGGCTGTGACACAGTGGTGGGATTCAGCCAGTTCGCACCAGTTTGGCAGAACCGGTAACTAATTTTTTGTTTCCCAGGCCCAGAAAGGACTTCAGGAAGTGGCATCCACACAGAGATCCGGTTGTTCACATATTTGAATCCCAACACTGCTATGACGTACAAAAGAAACAAGAGCTAAAGGAGTGTTATTCTGAATAGTTACTTCATTCAATGAATTATTGAATTAAGCGTTAATAATACAGTTAACTGAACATTGAGAAAAGAGAATGATGCTATGAAAGCAAAGCGTATTATCAATGACCATAGCAGATTATATAGCATAAAAAGTGAAAATGACAGTTTTTTAATAACTTATTTATGTATCCATGTTTATCACTCTTTGACTAGGGACATTTTTGTATGTAATGATTTACATCACCCCAAATTTTCCAAGCCATGTTAAAGCTGGCACGTGATCTCTTCAATCTGGCTTATTCATGAAAGCTGAAAGAATATAATGATTTCAGGATCAAATCAAAGTAAATATGATCAATGATCATTGACATTCAGCCTCCAGAGCTAGCAAAGATGCGAAATAGCTAGTCTCCTTTCCCTCAATTCCATATTTTAATATTGTTTTAGAATTGCAAGCTATCCAGAGCCACTCGGTTGATATGGGCAGCCATAGAAATAATAAAATAAAACAAAACAAAACAAAATAAAAATATAGTCTGAACATCTGACTGACTGTGCAACGAACCATAAATAATATACCCTCAAACATTCACATCTGCCTAATCCAGGTCCTTGGGAAAGACTTAATAGGTGAATAAAAATACCACCTCCAGTGTAAACATCTGGCTGACAATGTGACAAGCCAAAATAAAATAAAATTAAAATCAGAGATAGAGATGCCAGCATGATTCCCCCCCCATCCTTGTCACTTCAGCCGAACATAATGAAACAATACAAACGATTTAAGTTTAGGAGGTATACAATTCTAGAACACTCCTGCCTCCCTTCTTTTGTTATATTTAAATGCTTCTGAACCTTAAAATAACAAATCACCCTAAACTTCAGAAAACGGAAAATTTGGTAAGGTAAAGCAAGAATTCCCAGCAATAAAACAGACCCTCAAGCTTCATACAATGGCACTATACAATTTGAGACAAGTGGCTGTCCAGACTCTTCTTAACAGCCTCCAGTGATGAAGCACCCACAACCTCTGAAGACAAGCTATTTCCACTGTTTAACTATATCCACTGGTTAACTATATCGCATCAAACACATCATTCGATAATGAATTGAGTGCAAATGTGAGAACTAATGTGATGCAGTGGTAAAAGTATTGGAAGAAGACTGTGGAGACAAAGATATTAGTTTACCTTCAGCATTGGGAATATGTGAAGAATGTGTCTGTTGGACAGACACATTATGTAAGAGGTAGAATTTGTGTCACAACATTTTGATATTATGCCTGCATTAAAGAGCCTATTTTGTTATTAAGGAAAAGGCTCAGGGGCCTAATAGAATATTTAAATAGAAAATTCTAGAAAATTCCTAGATTACAAAGAGCTAGATTTCGTTTTACATTTTTCAAGGTAAATATAATCATTCTCAAAATTTCATTTTTTAAAACTGTGTCATTTTGGGGAACATATATGATCCACCACATACTTCTGGATTAAAATCTGGGAACCACAAACATCCTGACTATTGCTGAAGGATGTTTGAAATAAAAGTTCAGGGTACTGGAGAATCACTGTTTTTTTTTATTGAAAAGTTTTAACATACATTTTATCTTTAACAGTCCCCCCTCCCCCTCCCCACTCCCTCCCTCCCTACCCCTCTCCCCCTCCCCCCCCCACTTCCCAGAGCTAAGTACAAGGTATAAAAACAAAAAAAAAACCAATCATAAACATGAGAATCACTGTTATAAAGGCTGTCATTTGTTGGAGTGATGACTATGATTTTGTGGTCTCCAAAACCTCAGTGATTTTCTATTTAAATATTCTATTAGGCCCCTGAGCCTTTTCCTTAATAACAAAATAGGCTCTTTAATGCAGGCATAATATCAAAATGTTGTGACACAAATTCTACCTCTTACATAATTGTGCAACATTATAATTCAGTTGAAAAGGGCAGAGCTTGTGTTGGAAAATCACACATCACTTTCATCATTTTGGCATAATTGTGGATGCTTATGGAGCTACAAGTTTAAAAGAAACAGGTTGGATTTAGTTGAGGGACTCTGCATGTTTATTTGACTATGGTTGTTTTGGTTGCACGGGATAAAATGAGACAAGGGAATTAGAGAATGATCTGCAATAGCTTTTCCCCCCTATAGTGTAGTAAAAGAAGGCTCATAAATGTATCTGTATTATGTCAGAAGGGATACCTGATTATAATGCTAACTGTTGCTTTGACCGCATTTGCTGCAATATTCAAGAGTATAACTTCCAGAGAATTGATACAGATTGGGTCAATCTTATTTGTCATGCTTTTTTTACCACTTGGCCAAAATAACCAAGAACCATTTGCTAAATGCTGCTTGCTAAACAGCCAAAATCATTTGGAGAAAGGCACCTTGACATATCTCTGTCATTTATTGTCACTTGCATTTATTTGCTCTGGATTTCCAGCCAGAGAAAAAAAGAGGAAACAACAATAATAACAACCCCCCCAAAAAAAAACCCAGTAAACACAGAACAGTGCATATAAAATACTCAATTTACAAAAATTTGCACAGTGCCAGCACAGCCAAGTCTGATTTTTTTTTACTTCCTCAATTTTATAAGACAGGAACAGATTTAAGTCTGTTCAACTGGACAGCTGGGAAGTCTGTCCAAGTCAGAAAAGACTGAATTTACAATTTAAATGCAAATATATTGCATACGGTATCCTTTGAATGGATTTACATGATATTAGGATTATTCCTAATCTATCTGGATTTTAAATTCATTAGAAAATAGAGAGTCTATCTCTTTCTTTCTCTCTCCCCAGCTTTAAAAGATTATTATGAACAGAGGAAATTGAAGAAATCTTTGTTGACAGATAAGATCTAGAATGCAGGGCTGGATAATTGAAGCATTTGCCATATTATTTATCATTTGATAAAATCAAATTATTTCTGGGGAAATGCAGTTCTACTTTGGGGTGTAGGCAATTATATAGATTTGTATTTAGTTTCTGTCAGCCCTCCTGGCAAAACCAGACAAGAAGCAAAATTAAATGAGCTACAATCTACTTTATTGTAAGGCTACATTAATACAATCTTGCCAGTCTGAAACTACTGTTCAAATTTCTCTCCTGCCACTTTTAACTACCTGATCCTTTAGGGCAGGTCCTTCCTCAGTTTCTCTCTTTGACCATTAATTGATTGTAAGTTCCTACCTCTTTTGGCTGATCGCTTCTTAGAAAGCATCTCCTCTTACTTTTCCACAAGGTTATTCATGAATTCCATTATAGTTTCGTGTCCACACAGCTTTCTGCTGTGGTTTCTGCATGCAGAGACATTAATAACTCAGGAAAAGACCATGTGAATAATAATGGATATAAATCCCCCCACAAATAAGCTTCAGAACCGTGCAGAATTCAACCACTTTTCATTTCCTTGCTATGACATATCACATACCATGAGGGGAGTTTGTCTCACCTTGTATTCTCATACTTTCTTGTTTCTCCTCCTCCTCCTCCTCTTTCTCCTTCTCCTTGTTCTTCCACTTATTAAAAGCATGTTCTGAGGAACGTGAGACAGCAGGTTTGAGAATTTTGCACTTGAAATGAATTCCTGGTGCCGTTGTCCTTGTATTTCCTCATCCTGTATATAAACAACCTACACACCTGCAGAGAGAGGGAGAAGATGTGATTGATTATGCTTTGGATTTAATTCTGCTTTCACTGTGGTGAACTACCAAGAACCTATGCATATTATGGCATTTGAAATATCTGCCACAAAATATGAGGTTAATTTAATAGCCTGTGGCCTTTCACATCTATTTGAGGTTCATCCACTAACAATTCTTATAGTGAGAAGTTCTTGTTGCTACTCCTGTTGATAAGGACATTGTTTTGGTAATTTTGTCTCCCAGCAGCTTGCTTCTTAGCTTTGATTGCTGTCAGCCTTACCAATGACAGATATGTAATCACCACCAAAAGTCAAGCTCTGAGCTGTTTGATCTTTTTGACATAGATTGTCTGTTTCCAAACAAGCTTAATCTTGTCAAGTCTGTTTCAACTCTGATGGATTTTGGACAAAGTGGACCACCTCAAACCTTACTGGCAGAGCTTTAATGTTACCTTTAAACTGTGTGCTCTACAACTCCTGTGATGCATGTGGCTTCTGAGATCTCTTTTTGTAGCCCTGGAAGCCTGCCCATTTTCAATCTGTAACACAACAACAATCCTGATATATTTTATAGAGCTGCCAGCTTTATATATATTTGATTATTCAAAAAGTTTGTGGCTTTTACATTTCCCTTTTCAAATGGCAAATTTTTTAACACCCCAATATCCCCCATGAAGCTGATGGCATTTTGAGAGCAGTATTCCAAAAAATATTTTGTTGTACAAATATGGAAAGCTTGTGCATACTCAACATTTTATACCTGGAAATCAATATAGAATTTAAATTACCTATTTTATTGTTTTGTGTAAGCATACCAGTAATTAAAAGGTGGAAAAGTAATGTAAGCACAAAGAAGATTAATGCATTTATCAATTTGTGTGTTTACCATAATAAAGACAATGGATAAAGCAATTGTCATAAAGCATGTTCACAAACAACACATTAGTATTACAGAAGAAGCAGTGAAATTATTTAAGAGTAAAAATATCCAGCCAGAACAGCTCATGAAATTAAGCTATATGTCAACAAGTTGAGTGTGGAGATAAGCTATGAATATTGATTTTAAATATCTTCAATAGATATTTGCCTTATATAGACATGGTTTTGTTCTGTGAAATTGCTCATAACATTAATTGTTCCTGGCTTTGATAACATTTATTTGCTATATGCTCAATAAATAAATAACATTGATAAATAATCTCTGCTTTATAGTGATTTTTTTCCAGTTTCATAACATATCCAGTTTTCTAAATAAAAAAAAGCAGAACGTACTTTCTTGCACTCAAGTAATGGGTTTCAACTGTACATTCACGCCCAACATACCTTCAGAATATGTCAGCTAGTTTAAACTTTCAGTGTACTATATATCAATGTGTTTCTTTAAATTTGCTTTTTAGCAATATTTATTTATAAATATTTTTTTTTATTTTTATGGAGCCAGTCTTCCTAGATTATCAGTTCTGTTTCATCGAATATTTTCTTGGAGTGGGATTTCCTTAACAGTTGTAATAGGAAGGATTCAGATTGCTACCAAAATTTTCTTATGAAAAATGTATTACTACTAAGTTAGTATTTTTTTTAGTTTATACTAATGACTGAAAGAAAGCATTGTAGCAAGAGATGAGGATAGCAGGAATGGGAGGCTAAACATTGCTGGTTCTACAGTATCACCATAGTATGGATTGGATCTATATTCACTGGCATAATTCTCCACTTTATTTACGGAACACCAAACTGAATATTTCTCCTATGTACAGATTGAATTCACTATTTATTTATCTCAGGAATCATTCACTGAAATAAGATTACTCAGAAGTATTTTCTCATTTGCTTATTTATATATCAAATTTCTATGCCTCTCATCACACTTGCGTGCCTCTGGGAAGTTTCATAAATGTTAGCCCAACTCTAGTTCAAACTTGTTTACATGATTCATTCTGTGCCACATTAAGGGATAACTTGCTTTCATGAATGACCTCTCAGAGATCAAGTACCACAGAAGCAATTTGCACCTCAATTCAATTAAGTTAAATAGAATAAGTTCACATTCTCAGATTCAAAGCAAGCACTTTCTAAGTATTAACAGTCTTTATATAAGTTGAATCTTTCCAATAACAATAACCCCATTCAATGGAAAGATCCGCTCCTTTGTTTGATGGACATATTGTATATTTATGAGCTGGTGCTGAAGTAGTAGAAAGCCATTTTTCCATCCCCAGATGGATTAATTAACCCCAGGACAGGGTTAACTTCTTGCTGTTTAGTGAGCTTATAGATAAATTTGGCAACTCTGACTTTGCTGGCTAAAGTAGGCACAGCATGTTCCCTTCCTAATGAAATGTTCAGGGACTATTACTTACTTCCCCTTTTCTGTTTTATCACTTCCTTTTACAAGCATTGATGGGAAAGAGAAGGGAAGTGAGGCCATTTCAGCCTCCATATTCCATTCAAAGAAGTTTTTCAACCACAATCTTGCCCCATCTGGAGTTATCACAGTGAGCAGCATATCTCTTCACACCTTTTTGTAGTTTAGGCCCTGCAGTGTGTGTGTGTATGTGTGTGTAGGGGCAGTTACAGCTTTGGCCTAGTCAGTAAGTAGGCCATGTTATAGCTAGGAGTGCATGGTCTCTTTTATGAAGCATGGTTGCTAGTTGCTATTTGTGTTGTAATCATATACTATTGATTATTTTCTTACACTATTACTAGATCTTGCAGCATTGAATAAAGTTTAGAAATACTGTCTCCTTTGATAAATGGCAAAAAAGGTTAAATGCCTGGATGGCTTTCCAAAGGGCCACAGGGTTACTGAGTCCAGGACAGCCATTTTTAATGACTTTTTGTTTTTAAAAGGGGGCTTTAATTTTAGCTAAATGAAAGCACATGAGGGCTAAATATATTTCTAAATTGAGTGTATCATAGGATAGAGTAAACTTTCCATACCCATTCCTAGTAAATCTGGACTCCTTCATGGGATCTGGATAGCACTGGGTTTATTTTTTTCCTCTTAAATGATCACTTCTTTTATAAAGATCACTTATTAAGCTTTACTTCTTCATCTTTGTCAAGATTGTCAGTGTTTCTTCAAAAAATGTATGACTTAAAAATCATTCTATGTGAGGTAATAATGTCTGATAATATGGAAATGTGTTAATTTGTACAACCAACTCTTATAAAAAGAATCCCATTTTATTATTTATAAATAAGATAAGCATAATTAATAGACTTTCCTCTTCCTAGTTTCCCCACAATAGCAATCACCCCGTGAGGTGATTTGGGCTGAGAGAAGGTAACTGGCCCCAAATGACCCAGACAATATTCATGCTTAAAGAGGGACTAGAACACGTTTCCCCAGTTTCTAACTTGTTATTTTAACCACTAGACCAGGGGTAGGCAACCTCGGCTCTTTTATGACTCGTGGACTTCAACTCCCAGAATTCCTGAGCCAGCCAAGCTGGCTCAGGAATTCTGGGAGTTGAAGTCCACGAGTCATAAAAGAGCTGAGGTTGCCTACCCCTGCACTAGACCAAAGAGGCTTATTGTTGTTAATGTTAGAGGCATGCATCATATTTGACCAAGCCCTGGATGTTGGGGTAGAACATAATAATTGTCCTCAACTGAGCAGGTGGTCTGAAACTTCAGCTTTTTGATTCTGAAATGAAGCTGTTAAGGCTCTCCTGATAATTTATCCAGGATTTTACAGAATGTGGTATCAGACAACTCTACCAAGAAGAGATAAAACTTACTTCTTTTTTATATATAAAATCCCATAGTGGAGTGAGGATACAAAAGGTGAAAAAGAAGGGGATTCATGCACAGACACAAACACATATGATAGAGAAAGATATAAATAGCTATCTAAATCTAGCTAGCTAGCTAGGTAGAATTTAGAATCAGAATAGAACTGGAAGGGACCTTGGAGGTCTTCTAGTCCAGTCCCCGGCTCAAGCAGGAGATCCTATACCATTTCAGACAAGTGACTGTCCACTCTCTTCTTAAAAGCGACCAGTGATGAAGCACCCATAACATCTGAAGGCAAGCTGTTCCACTGGTTAATTGTTCTCACTGTTAGGAAGTTTCTCCTTAATTCCAGGTTGCTTCTCTCCATTAGTTTCCATCCATTGATTCTTGTCCTGCCCTCTGGTGCTTTGGAAAATAAATTGACCCCTGTTCTTTGTGGCAGTCCCTCAAACATTGGAATACTGCTATTATGTCCCCCCTAGCCCTTAGTTTCTTTAGTCTAGCCCAGGGGTCAGCAACCTGAAACAGTGAAACAGCCACTCGGAACCGGTTCCCTCACAAAAGGAAAAACTGGGAGCCGCAAAAAAATGTGTGCACATGCGCATAGATGCGCGCATGCGCAGAACAGGGTTTGACTAAAGAGTGGAGCCAAGGCGAGATATGCACCTACCCTGCATATTTGAATTGATTGGTTGAACTTTTTTAGTCCCACTTTTTTTTTTTCAACTGCACATGGCAGAGGACTGGGAGCCGCAGGAGATGACTGAAAGAGCCGCATGCGGCTCCGGAGCCGCGGTTTGCAGACCTGTGGTCTAGCCAAACCCAAATCTTGCAACCATTCTTCATATTTTTAGTCCCCAGGCCATTAATCATCTTAAGTTGCTCTTCTTTACACTTTTTCTAAGTCTCAACACCTTTTTTGTAATATGGTGACCAAAACTGGATATGGTATTCCAGGCGTGTTCTTACTAAGGATTTATACTTGATGTGATTTTGATTCTATGCCTCTGTTTATACAACCAAGGATTGTTTTAGCTTTGGCTGCTGCAGCACACTGCTGACTCATGTTTAAGTGATTGTCCACTAGGACACCAAGGTAGAAGATACATACATACATACATACATACATAAATATATGTGTACGCACAATTCAGACATGCTGTGAAAGAAACCATATTCCACTGTGACATCTAGCCAAGGGAACTCAACACTGGGCTGCAATATAACCCACTGGTGAGCCCTGTCCTATGAAGTTCCTTTGGCCTTGAAAAACTACGTATATATCTATATGTACATACTTGGCATCAAAATACTAATCCTCTACGGGGGATATAAATTATGGGATTTGATGAGTTCCTTATTTTACAGTTCACTTGTCTCTGCTTTATTCTCTGTCAACGCTGCTAACATCGGATGTTTTTGCTTTGACAACAGATGGAGACACAACCATTTTCTTCTTATGTTTTACTTTTAGAGCTAGTGTTAGATCATGCTGGGGGGGAGGAATGGGCATGAGATTTTAGCTAGAGAAAACAATACTGAAACTAGTGTGAGAACCAAGGTTATTGAAATAAGAGATGATAAGATTTGGGCTGGAGAAATGGAGGGAAAGCCTGCATTTCAAACTAATTGGAGAATGTGAATTATGATTTTTAGTTGGAGGAGGGAATTGTGCTTTGATACTATGTGTTCAGGGAAGGGGAACTTAGTTTTTGACTTCAACTATGTTAGTGCCAATGCTATGCTACTCAAATAAAGATTCTTTAAGGTAAGCAATGCCTCGAAGTTCTTTGAAGAGTTTCATCTGTTGGAACCATGACACTCTTATCTCTCATCTGCATTGGACATTATATAGTATTTTATGAGCTTCTTTACATAAACCCTTCCAATCCTTCGAACCTCTGTCTCTGAACAAGTGTCCACAACTTATGGGCTACTCTCACTACAAAATTTGACAGGTTACATACCCCTGTTTGACAGTGTTACAATGATAGAATAAGCTGGCATGATTTTACACTAAAGGTAAAGGTAAAGGTTCCTCCACACATGCGTGCTAGTCGTTTCCGACTCTAGGGGCCGGTGCTCATCTCTGTTTCAAAGCTGAAGAGCCAGTGCTTGTCCGAGGACATCTCCGTGGTCATATGGCCGACATGACTAGATGCCAAAGGCGCACGGAGCGCTGTTACCTTCCCACCGTAGTGGTCCTTATTATTCTACTTGCATTTTTTATGTGCTTTCAAACTGCTTGGTTGGCAGAAGCTGGGACGAGTAACAGGCACTCACTCTGCTACGCAGCACTCAGGATTCGACCCGCCAAACTGCTGACCTTCTGATCGACAAGCTCAGTGTCCTAACCCACTGAGCCACTGCGTCCCTTGATTTTACACTAAATAGGGACAAAAAACATATTATACAGTGGAGTTTCCTCCCTCACTCCCCCAACACTCAAATGATTGAGACCCATTTCTATGTCAGCCCTGTTTCTAGAAGCTTCACCTGACTCACTTACTTTTACCCTATAAAGCTTGGATGATATATGCATAGGCCTAGAACATTTACCAGGAATGTATGCTGTGAATAGCTTTAGAGAAACTGGAAAGCAGCAGTTAAGCATTTATTTTCTCTAGCCTTCTTAAATTAAAAGGGCCCTTCCTAAGGACACATTGCAAATGAGAAAGAGCCACTGGGACTTTCATAACTCAGAGGTGCATTGTGACTCTTAAAAGAGAGTTGAATATAAAAGCAGCAGAATTTCTTATGCATCTTTTACACATGTCATTGGCAAACTTCCTATTTTTTAAAAAAATATATTTGGTGTATGATTTTAGAGGAAAAAGGCTGAATGTGGGAATGGATGACAACTGGATGTTAAAAATGTTGCCTGCTATATTTTTAACAATCCCAATCAAGCTTATTTTAATCCTCATAGTTCTTCTGATCAAAGGACCAAATGTGGATAGCTTTGTGATCCTTGGAAACTATACCAGTGCTGTTAAATATTTGTTTATTAGAATTTGTTCAGGAGGTCAAGACATTGTTGCAAAGTACTCCCTCCTTCCATTTTATTCTATAACAATAACTTTTTGATTCAAGTTGGGCTGATGGTCAGTGGCAAGCCCAAAGTCCTATGCTAAACCTCTATAGTTGAGGATGAATTTCAACTTTTAAGTACTTTATACAGTTATGAACAGCTGATACAAAAGTACTTCTGGGCACACTGTAGCATCTTTGAATCTAAATGGCCAAATAGTCCCATTATAAAGGGAAACCATTAATAATGTCTGCTTTAATATATTTCATTATGTTTCAATATTAATGGGCGACATGTATTACTAGAGTTAGGGAAAGGAATGGTATTACATCTCAGAGTAATTCAATGGCAACCATGTTATGACAGCAATCAAAACATTCTCAAAATCCCATTTTTTTATCTACAAAGACAATTTCTGTATTTATGTCAATCATTCTTTGAATCACCCATTATCCTTACAGATAGTGTGTGATTATCCTTTTGTTTCACATTTTCTTAAAAAGTGCAACATGTGTTGTTCTCCAATACTGTCACTGAAGTTTCACAGAGTTTGTGAAGAAGGACCTGTTAGAATGTAAGTATTTTTTTAAAAAGAAATATGTTAACATCTCAGATTATAAATCTTTTAGAAGGCATCTAGGGACATGCTTGGGGGAGAAAAGAGAGGGAAAAAAGTGAAAGAAATCACTAGGGATATTATAAAAACATTTCAATTCAATGAGGCAAAACAATTCAATAATTCAGTATAATGATATATGCTGACACAGCCAGGTATGATGTATCACACATGAGGAACCTTCATAAAGATGCATCATTTTACACAACTCCTAAAAACTCTTGGAATACAAGAAAAGTCATACTAATTAATCATACTGATTTTGAATTATCTGGTGTGTTAGCTGTAAAGTGGAGAATCAAGACTGCATGTCCAAACTCCCAATGGTTTACTTGCAATAATAATTAAATACTCTCACACAGAGACATGTCACTAAAATGGTCAATACCTATTGAATGAAATAAAATATGAACAATTTGAGAATGACTTTGAAATGAACTTAACCACTGTTAGAAAAATTATACTCAAATACATGCAGAAAGAGAGACCGACACACAAACAAACCCACTGCATGTCAGAAAAGGTAAGAGATTGAGACTTTCCCTTTTTCATGCAATACACCTGCATATGTCAAAGTTCTTGCAAACAAAGTGTAAGTTATTTGAACTGATAAATTAAATTCTTATTACTGGTGGAACTATACAATAAGCCAGGATGCACCATCGATACTTGTGAATTATGACATAAAGTTCAATAGGATTTAGCTTGCTATGTCCACTCTGAGGAAATTCAAGCTAAATAGAGGCCTAGATCAAATTCTTTAAAAAAAATGATAGAAGCTTTGTGGTTCTAACTAAATAGGAAGAACCATCCATTCAACCAACCAACCAGCCTTACATTTCCCACTAAAGCTATGCTTTGTACGTCAGTGAGTGGAGTCAATATATGATAGATTGTATGTATGTATGTATGTATGTATGTATGTATGTATATGTATATCCATCCATCCATCCATCCATCCATCCATCCAATCTTATCATATATTGACTCCACTCACTGACGTACAAAGCATAGCTTTAGTGGGAAATGTAAGGCTGGTTGGTTGGTTGAATGGATGGTTCTTCCTATTTAGTTAGAACCACAAAGCTTCTATCATTTTTATTTAAATGCTAAACATAAGAAACATAAGGTAAAGGTAAAGGTTCCCCCGCACATGCATGCTAGTCATTTCCAACTCTAGGGACCAGTGCTCATCTCCATTTCAAAGCCGAAGAGCCAGCGCTTGTCCAAGGATGTCTCCATGGTCATGTGGCCGGTATGACTAGACGCCAAAGGCGCACGGAACGCTGTTACCTTCCCACCAGAGTGGTCTCTATTTTTCTACTTGCATTTTTACGTGCTTTCGAACTGCTAGGTTGGCAGAAGCTGGGACGAGTAATAGGCGCTCACTCTGCTACACAGCACTCGAGATTTGACCCGCCAAACTGCCAACCTTCAGATCGACAAGCTCAGCGTCCTAACCCACTGAGCCACCGCGTCCCTTATATAAGAAGCATAAAATGCTCTAATTTTGGAATTATAACATCATGAAGTTTCCTCTCTAATTTATTATATTGTATTTCCATTTTATTGAATTACCATTTTATCTTATATTTATAATGTTTATTTATATTGTTTATTAATTTTTTTTGTTCAGTTTTGAACAAAAAAACTGAACCTGACTCAGGTTTTACATCTTAATTTTTGGGCTTTAAATGTCTCTTGTACTGGCTTTTCTATATTTGGTCTTCGCTTTTGAGTTTTTTTGTTTTTTATCTGACCATTGCTAATTGCTGATCATTGATCATAATTAAATAAGTCTCTGCATTTGTAGATTATATAAATACTGGTAGTTCTCCACTTACAAAGTTTGCTTAGTGACCTTCAGAGTTACAACGGCTCTGAAAAAAGTGACTTATGATCATTTCCCACACTTATGACAGCTACAGCATCCCCAGGGTCATGTGATTTACATTCAGATGTTGACAACTGAATTCATATTTATGATAGCTGCAGTGTCCCTGGATCATGTGATCATCCTTTGCAACCTTCTGACAAGCAAAGTCAATGGGGAAACTAGATCCATTTAACAACCGTGTTACTAATTTAACAACTGCAGGGATTCACTTAACAAATGTGGCAAGAAAAGTCATAAAATGGGGCAAAACTCACTTAACAAATTTCTCACTTAGCACCATAAATTTTGGGCTCAGTTGTGGTCATAAATTGGGGACTACCTGTAATATATTTTGGTTTAGAAGGTAATGGATTGACCATAGCTGGACCACAACATCTGATCCAAAATCAAACAATAATAATCCATCAAGGTTTGGATTGATTTTTTAAAAAAAAACAGCTGGACAATCTACTGATATTAAATAGTGGAAAATAAACTCTCAGCTACGGAAAAGTGGGTGATTATGCAATCAGTCTGGAGTGTTATTTTATGCAATCAGTTTAGAGTGTTATTTTAAACAAAGAATAGGAATTGAAAACTCTTTCTACTTTGCATACTTTTGACTATATGTAGTATGCAATTTGCATTCTAAATCTGAAGAGCAAATGCCCTCAGACAATGTTAATAACCTGTCAAGTACAAGGTATGCTTTTCTCTTATCATTCTTTTATTAGATGATTTTTTAAGATGTTGCAAGAGCAGAGTTGATGCTGTAAGATATTCTAATTTACTGGAAACGTAATAATAATTTCAGAAATCAACTAAGCCTTATGTCCCTATATTTAAAAATCAGCTATTTTTCTCCTCTTGCAGTGCATACAGTATGAGTATTAGATGTTCATGGAAAATAGTCTCACAAGAACAGCTTTATTGACTAGTATTGATACAATTGTGTGTAATGAAAGACTTGAGCTTTCTTTAGTGATCCCTTTGCTACCCTATAGTTAGGAAGAAATAACTGATATTTCATCAAGGGAATCTAATGACAGAATAATAGAATAACAGAGCTGGGAGTCTTCTGGTCCAACTCTTTGCTCAAGCAAGAGACCCTATAGCATTTCAGACAAATGGTTGTCCAATTTCTTCTTAAAAATCTCCAGTGATAGAGCACCCTCAGCTACTGGAGACAAGTCATTTCACTAGTTAATGGTTCTCAGGAAATTTCTCCTTAGATTTTGGTTGTTCTCTCCTTGATTGATCGTCTTTCAGTGATCCCATTCCTTGCCCATAGTTAAGGAGGAATAAATGATATTTCATTAAGGGAGTCTAATGACAAGAAGATGTTCCCTCAAAGAAGCAGTTGTGCTATAAGGTGGAACCTGAGGTTGCAAACATATTAAAGATGTGCACAGAAACAAATATGTACTGCTATAGAATCTGTGCTATACTTTAAAGAGTGGGCTATCTCTCTCCGGATTGGACTTTGAGGCTTGCTTCGAAGACCTTGAGCAACTGACCAAAACTAATTGATGCAACCTATATAACTACAGTTACATAGTGGTGCTCTCTGAAAGGATCTATTTTCCAGAATCGGATCATGTTTGCAAGGAATAGTTCCTTTAATCACAGACTGCAGTACACCACTGATAAATAATCTGTCTTTTACTAATTTGCATATTGTTACTGAATGTTCTGAAAGTTTCCATAACTTTCATACTGAATGTTCTCAGAGCTTCACGGAACTTATTGTTATATCAAGAGAATCTGAATAAACAATTGATAAAGTTTGTGTGGAGTCTGATATATGTGTGCTTGTATATACAGTAGCTTAAACAACAACAAGGCTTATGGTTGCTATAGAAGCATCAGCAACATTATAAAATATTAAGACATTGTAAAATATTGCAAGCAACAACAGAATCTGCCCCCCTCAAGTGCTTTAAAAAGACAAATTAAGTGTGTGTCTTAACTCACTTTCTAAAGCAGTTACAAAAGGTGCTAATGAAATCTATTAATAAATTAATGAAATGTAATTCCTGGTCTGTGAGACACATTCATTTTCTGTAAATGATTGTATCAGGATAACTTTTATATATCCTGGTGTGTTTTTTTTTAAAGAAAGAGGTGTGTCTTTAGATTTCTGGACACTTTAAATATTTTGGAAATATCACATTCTTGACTTGTCTTTGAAATGAAATGAGAACAAGGTAAAGAAAGCCTCTTAGGGCTTGTGTGTATGTGTAAGTGTGCGTGCTTACGTGAGAGAGTATTAAATAGGTTAAAGGGGAAAAAAGAAACAGAATAAAAAGGGAATCAAGAAAAAATGTCACAAAATAAAATAGGCACAAATAATAGTCAAGAGTTTTACATGAGTCATAGGATTAAGTAAATTAAGTGATTTGGTTTTCATATTTAAGTATTTTATTTCATTTTAAAACTATTAAAATCAAGTTAATGCATGAGTACCAACGATATTAATAAAGTGTAAGTGAAAATATTATAGCTTTCCATATCAAGTCACTGGAAATTCTATATTTAACAAATCATCCCTGACTTAAATGTTTATTGTATTTAATTTAATTTAATTTAATTTAATTCCACAGTAAAGTTTTTACAACATAATATAACAGTATACCAAATAGGGATAAGGGTTTAAAACATACACACCCACCCACACACAACTGCTCACCATAGTGAATTGAACACAAAATTTGGCCTTAAATAATTGAATGTCTTCTGGTAGTTATTTGCTTCCATGCTGACTTGGAAGTTTTGTTGTTGTTAGTGGTGATGCAGACAAAAAAAATATTATTTTCAGCTTCCAGTCTCGTCTATAGCCCTATTTCTTCCCATTATGTATTGACCAGATTAGTCTTACTTAGCTATTTGAAATCAAGCAGGCTAAATATTTTTATTTAGCTAGGCCGTAATTGAAAATATTTCACATCAAAAGTGAGACTCATTGGGTATGGGCAACAGCTCGATTCTCTGGTTTTCTGTTGAGCTTTTCCTAGATTGGTGGTCTCCTATTAGATGCCTGGTAAAGCCATGAAGTCAAAATCCCTGATTATTGCATTTCTGATATCATTTACTGATAACATAGAGTGAGCCAATATTTTTTTTTACATGCTATCATATTCTTTCAGCTTATGAGAGCAATATTTTCTGTCTTTGGGTGAAGAACAATAAAGAAAACTGCTTAGAACAATCTCCATATGTTGTTTTTTTTTTTTGGAGCCTGACATCAATTTTGCCAAACTAAAGCAGATTACTTGCACTATAAAACATATGTTCTTGGAACTACTATGGAGGAGCCATCTTCACCCACTTTTTCCTCACATAAGCTTGCTAAACTGTGTAGTCTCTTGTTCCTCTGGAATGCACTACTCTATTGGGAATATGGACACCATATTATTATATAATTTATAATTATTTATGAGAACTAATGTACACCTACAGCTGCTGCCCTTTCCAATAATTAATAATAAACCTTTATTGTCAAAGTACAACATGTGTACATTGAGATTAGCTGAGCCTCCCCCGTGCTCTCTCCCCCCAACACACAGTGACAACAAACCCTCCATCCTACCACACCATGTGAACCAACTACACCACACACCGGCCTCCCAAGTCAATTCTGCATAAGATTATGTCCCATTTAAAAGCCTAACAGCCCACGGATAAAAGCTATTTTTCAGCCTATTGGTACGGCTGGCTATATTCCTATATCTCCTACCGGATGGTAGGAGAGTAAAGAGATACCGTCCAGGGTGTGAGTCATCCCTGAGAATCTTCCTCACTCTTCCAAGGCAACGAGCCCTGGCAATGTCATCCAGTGGTGTCAGGGAACAGCCCACAATGTCTTGTGCTGTGCTCACTACCCTCTGTAATACTTTCCTGTCCGCGGCTGTCAGACCAGCATACCAAACCACAATACCATACGAGAGGACTCTCTCTATAGTAGACCGGTAAAAGAGGGTCATTAGCTGTTGTTGTACCCTGTTCTTCCGCAAGACCCTAAGAAAGTGAAGCCTCTGTTGGGCCTTTCTAGCCAGGTCAGATCTTCACAGAGGTAGACTCCCAGAAATTTAAAGGAGGAAACTCTCTCTACACAGTCCTCCATGCGTATTTTCTTGGCAGTAACACAAGGCTGGGCTGCTAGTGCCTTTTTCCAGGAATTCTTTTTTTTTTAATACCTTTCCTCATTCCATAAAAAGTCTTCTAAAAATGATGAGAGTGTGGTAGTAGCTACTGTACATTAATAATATTAAGTTTTAACTAACTCACTAGTGTGTTTTTCTGTGTTTTGCATTATATCTTCTTCTGACCTTCATACACTGATGGCATTTTCTGAAGCAAGTTTCATATTTATCATCCTTTTCATCAGTTGTACTCATTTTCTCATTAATTGTACTTTATTTTCAACAATATGTACTTTACAGTATTCTCTTTTCTGTCTCATGCCTGAAAAAATGAAAAGGCAAATTTGTCCACATTCATTTAAAAAAATGCATTTGACAACATAAATCTGAATTCACCAGAGTGTATTGGCAATGAAGGGAGGGGAGAAGAACAGACATAACTAAGTTATCTTGTAATCCTGGACTTTTCACCTAAGTATCTCTCTGTGACATGGGCTTGACAGGAATCCTAAACATAAATGTCTTCCTATAAACTCATGTTGTCATGAGAAAGTGAGCAAAGAAAGGCTAAGTGTAATTTAGTACTTCGTCTTCAAAGTAGCACCTCACCTCTTGATCAATGGTAGCTCAATGCAACCTGCTAGCAAGCACTCTAAATCACAGCTTCATGCCTTCACTTTTGTCCCTTTCTTATGACAGATACTATTTACACCCTGGCTGTCATCAACAGGATTTGGTTTATGTGATGTTCCAGTCTTTCTACAAAGGACAAGTATTTTACATTGCTATTTTGTTCATTTCTTTGCAATGTTTTGTATCTTATGTGTTTCTTAAGTTTATCTTTTAAAATTTGTCATTTTTAAAATGTCAAGTGATTTTGTTTGAGAAAGTGTATAGCTTTTTAAAAAAACATACCAACACACCTAGACACCATTAAGATAAGATCTTGCTACTCTCTTCAGTGTTACATATTTATTATAGTTGGGGGGCTGGTGGGGAAGGAAAAACAAATCTGAAATCTCAGCCCTTTCTCACTCTTTCTGGTGAATGCTGGATTTCCTACTCTCTGAGGACCTTAGGCAAAACAAAGTAGTCACTAGCTGGAATGTTAAATGCTTAAGCTATTTTTTTTTTCTATTCTGTTCCACATTTTGCTGTTATTTTTTGGCAGTGTTGGATTATGTTAACTTGTCTAACGAAATAATCAATGCAGAAACATTTGCGATTAACTTTTTTTTCCCTATTTCAACAATAGCTTCATGCATGTAAGTTGAAACTTTGCTTGAACCAGTTTAAGTCCATGATGCCAGTAAAAAAAACCTGAAAGAATTGAATTATTACTATTAGAAATGACCTGGAGAAAATTAGAACTGAATTGATATTCAGATCATTAGAATCATTTTTCTCTTTAATCAAATGGAATATGCATCCATTAGTACGATGACACCTAGACTATGGAGTTATCCAAAGTTTATGAACTGTGCCTGCATCTACCATAACTTTTGATTTTTGAATTTATTTTCATTTTCATTTTTAAGCTAAAATTTAGCTGTACATTATTAAAATTTAATCACTAATCTAAAAAATCATGTTGTGCCTTTCAAACAAGCCTGATGATGGCATATACAGTAAAAGGCAACTCAGAAATATGCCAAAGTATGCACATTAGTGGAATGAAATGAACACACAGTCACACACAAACATTCTTTTTTTTCCATTGGGAGGGGAAAAATATTTGAAAACATTTTTCAAAAAGTGTTCACAGTAGGAAAAAAATGCACACAACAATGCACACTTTTAAAAGAGATCATAAAGAAAATCTTTTTTTTTTCTTTCTTTTTACTCAGTTCCCAAACAGCAGGGCCAAACCAAAACTGGAGGTTGTGTTATGGATCATAAATTGTGGCAAATGTATGTCTAACACAAAATTCTATCAAGAAAAATTGCAAAGTTTTGGGTGAAGGGTGATTTATTGTTAATTTGGGAAAACCATCACTAGTTGTTTTCTTTAAAAAATCTGGACCACAAAATGCTCACTTTCATTCATTGGGAGACCAAAATTGGAAACATCATCTTCAAATCCTTATGAAAGCAGATTCTCAGAAGAAAAACTGAATTTTGTCTTTTCTGGAGATTATTACTGCTAAATGTATATCCATCATTTCAATTTATTTTCCAGTGGGGACATGCTGCTTTGGTCTGTAGGTGGCAGCAACTTGCTACAATAGTAGCCTCTAGATTCTTTTTCAGAAAAGTGAGGAATTTTAAAGATTTGGATTAGAGCTGCCATGAATTATTCATACTGATCCATTGATAGACTTTTACAGAGCTAATTGTAAAATATTTCACCTTCCATTGGCCTGAAGGGACTAAAGAGAGCTATAATGTAGAGGTTAAAACAAAAATTTCACTATTAAGAATTACACAAATGCCATGCAAACTGATGACTGAAGCTCCAAAGCTGGATTTAGAAGCACGCTTTAAAGTAGCATATTTAAAAGTATAAAGTCAGAATCTGATAAACTTGTATACTATATATCCATTCTGCTTGTTCTACTTTATTCAAGGCTTTATAATTTCTGATCAATCTTTAAGTAAGTAAGCAAGCAAAGTCCAAAGGTGGTTTCTCAAAAGGCAACTGGACTTTGTTTTCCCTTGAAGACATTTCACTTCTCATCCAAGAAGTTCTTGGATGAGAAGCGAAACATCTTCAAGGAAAAACAAAGTCCAGTTGCCTTTTGAAAAAGCATCTTTGGGGCAGTCACGACCTGGATGACTGAGAATCTCCATACCCAAGTAAGCAAAGTTTTTGATCGGGACTACTGGTGTCTTAGTTTGCTTGGCAGGATAAAATGTATAGAATTGGTTTGTCATTGCCTTCTGAGATTATTTTTCCTCATAGTCTGTGCCAGATTTCTCTCTGTTTATTAACCAGAGCTGATCAAGCTTAGCTTCTGATGTCAGTTACCAGAACTTAAGCTTTAACCTGAAAGATATTTTATTTCTTAACACTGAGCTGGGTCTTAAGAAAGAATAAACATTTCCATGAGGTTTCTGTCCAAAGAGACATTTACAATGCCTTATAATATATAATAATAATAGATAGAGACTAAAGTTTAATTACACAATCAAAAACATTCTATCTTAATGCTACATAGATAAAACACAATGACAAATTGATGCATCTTTATTCTTCTAAGCACAGAGCTGAGACTTCTGAATTGTGAAGGAGTTATAATTATTTTTAAACTCCAAATTGGTTGTATTTCAGGGAATGTTCTCCATATTCACAATTCCTACTCCCAAATTACTCAAAAGCAATTCGAAATGCATTTGCTAGTTGTCTAAATTCCTGCCAGCCTCAATATGCTAAGTACACGAGAATGTAAAAAGCCAATCAGTGTTGTTCCTCCAAATGATTTAATAAAAGTCTGCTAAACAAAATAAAAATCTAAATGAGTAATTAAATCAGTGCTATTCCTGGAGGAAGTTAAAAAAATATCTGCATCCATTACAGATATCTGAAAATAAATTGCACATATTGTATTACTATAGTGTTCTAGATGACTTGCTTTTGAACTGTTATAGCACCTTATGTAGTCTAACTTCCTACCATGAAGAAACATGAAAAGGAGCTTAATTAGATAACTAAGGCAAATATGAACTTGTTTCACTATCTTCTTATCATATTTTTAGCCTGAGAAGATGAAGATGAAATGCAGTAGGAAAATGCAGTGAATAAGAAAAAATAATGATTACTATTATTGTCTATGAACTTTCAACAACAAACTTGAACCTAAAATTTTTTTTAGAGGAATGTGAACATTTTTTTTAAAAAAAAAGTTTTCAATGTTAACTAGCATTTTAGTTAATATTCTCCATGGTGATCATTTCTTTCTTTTTATTTATTTTTTTTCTTTTGTATTAATATTCAACAATTTAACAAAAGCTTGAAAAGGCTGCTTCAAGAATTGAATTTCTGTTTCTAGAACTATGGGAAATGTAGTACCTAGATGATACAACAACAACAACAATATAATAATAATAATAACCAACAACCATGATACCCATTGTCATCGGGGCACTGGGAACTATGTCCCAAAACTTTGCAACATCAAGAAATTGCAGCTTTCTGCAATAACTCCAGCAAAGCTACAAAAAACTGTGCTTGAACATCTTACATTTTTAAAGAGATACCTGGTTGATACCTAGGATGCTGGCAGCAACCCGTGTCAACCATTATTGCCAGTCAGTTTGAATGTTCAGTTGACTGAGCTTCATGTTTAATGAATAAAAGTTTAATCATCATCATCATCATCTTGCAAGAAATATCATTTGCCTGTAAGCAAGAACTGGTGGGATCATAAAATAGAGAAAGTCATAGAAAATAATAAAATTAAACTACTCTGGAACTTCGGAATTCAAACAGACAAGCACCTGCAACATAACACCCTGGAATTGTCGATAAGAAAGACAAAAAAGTCTGGATAGTGGAGGTGGCAGTGCCTGGAGACAGCAGAATAGATGAGAAAGAACTGGAGAAGATAACAAAATACAAAGACCTACAAATAGAAATAGAAAGACTGTGGCAAAGGGAAGCAAGGGTAGTACGAATAGTAATAGGCACCTTGGGTGCAATCCCAAAACAACTGGAACACCACTTGAACACCATTGGCATTGACAAATTCGCCATTAGTCAATTGCAAAAGGTGGCCTTACAAGGAACTGCTTCCATCCTGCGACGATATCTATAATACCATCAAACATCCAGATCTGCCTATCCCAGGTCCTTGGTAAGGACTCGATAGGTAGACAAAAATGCCAAATCCAGTCTGAACATCTGGCTGACTGTGTGATGATTAATAATAAAAATAACAACAATAATAATAAGAAATAAAAAGTTGGAAGGTACCTTGGAGATCATCTAGTCCAACCCCCTGCTCAGGCTCCTTAAAAACTTCCAATGTTGGAGCATTCACTGCTTCTGCAGGTATGTTGTTCCACTGATTAAATGTTCTAACTATCAGGAAATCTCTCCTTAGTTCTAGGTTGCTTTTCTCCTTGATTAGTTTCCATCCATTGCTTCTTGTCCTGCCTTCAGGTGCTTTGGAGAATAGCTTGACTCCCTCTTCTTTGTGGCATCCCCTGAGATATTGGAACACTGCTATCATGTCAACCCTCGTCCTTCTCTTCATTAAACTAGACATACCCAATTCCAGCAACCATTCTTTATATGTTTTAGCCTCCAGTCCCCTAATCATCTTTGTTGCTCTTCTCTGTACTTTTTCTAGAGACTCAACATTTTTTTACATCACGGTGACCAAAACTGGATACAATATTCCAAGTGTGCGCCTTATCCAGACATTATAAAGTGGTATTAACACTTCACGTGATCTTGATTCTATGCCTTTGTTAAAACAGCCTAGCACTGTGTTAGCTTTTTTATTAATAACTTTGTATTTCACTGTTATAGATAATGCCTCTGGATAAACAGTTATAACAGAGAATAATTACAAAAGACCACAGTACTGAATTGGTAAAGCTATATTTAAAAGATTATACAATTAAACTTCAAAAAAGTAGTTTATATTTAGGAAAAGTACCCTAAGAGTAAGATTATTCATGTAGACTGTATGTTTTTTTTAAAATATGGTTAAAAATGATTTACCTGAAATCCACTAAATATTTTTAATAAAAAGAAAGAAAAGATTACCTCTCTTATTACTACTGCCAATGAAATATATAACTCAGATAATTTTATGTCTAGTCATTCTGTCCCATTATATGACACATTAAACAATTCTTTTTTTAAAAAAAAATCATTTTGACCAGAGGATATACTGCATTCAGAGAAATACGACCTTGTAAGAACCATGGCTTGAGTAGACACTGTGAAAACTGCATTTCAGAGTCCACCACTTCATCATTCTCCCTGAATTCAGTTTTGCACTTTTAGTCTGTAAAGCCCCTGAAATAAACTTTACACTATTTGTACAGTGGAGTTGTTCTAATATACACATCTCTCTGGAAAATATTTTTCCTTTTCCTCTCTAAAAAATTTTGTTCAACGACTCTCCAGCTTCTGAATTTAGATCACATTAACATATTTGCTAAAAGCAAAACAACTGGCTAGCTTTCAAATGTTGCTGTTCTATGTAAGTGCTAATTTTAGTGGATCTCTCTCTCTCTCTCTCTCTCTCTCTCTCTCTCTCTCTCTCTCTCTCTCTCTCTCTCTCTCTCTCTCTCTCTCTCTCTCTCTCTCTCTCCCTCTCTCTCTCTCTCTCTCTCTCTCTCTCTTTCTGTGTGTGTGTGTATTCCTGACATTGTTGGAAAGGCTGTCTTGCAAATATTCTGCTGTGAGTTTAATTACCTTGTTAAACAATAAATGAGTAACATCAGTGATAAAAGAAAGTTGAAATCTTCAAAGAGAAGGAAATAAATATTTCTGCATTATGGTTTGAAATATTTTGGATGATGTGAAATCAATATATTAGAAGATGAGTCTCTAAACCTGAAGGAAAAGACTGGAGGCAAAACAATGATTACTATTATTGGAATGAAACCTTAGCCTTAGTTACCAGTGGAGTCTTCCCTCACTCTTTAAAGAGTGGCAGAAAGGAAGGAAATTGGTGCTTATTGCCATGGCAACATTAACTTCTCACTTTTTGTGGCACCCAGTTGATGCTGTGACTTCTCCAGAGTGCATTGCATAATACAAATGTGCCTATCAAAACCTTTTAAGGAAGACGTCTATAAGTATGTATATATGCAAAGTTCCAAGATACATTATAATAACTCATACTCACGATGGAGCCATGATCTTGAAAAAGTAGGCTACCTATTATGACTTAAAAGAAGGAAAAAAGGCAGAGGAACCCATAACTGGGGAAAAAAATAATACTGAATCCAGCAGAAATAGTTTTCAGAAAGCATGTAAAGAACTGAAGACTAGATCAATAATAGTTATTATACCAGTATGAAAATTCCCTTATAGCTTCCCAGTCTGAATGATATACAACTCCCAGAATTCTCCAGTCAACATAGCCACTAATGAACATTCTGGGAACTATACTTCATAGAACAAAGAACATAGAATAGTAGGGTTGGAAGGTCTTTCAGTCCAAACCCCTCCTCAAGCAGGAGACTCTCATCCCGGAAAAATGGCTGTCCAGTCTCTTCTTGAAAACTTCAGTGTTGGAACAACCCATAACTTTCAGAGATAAACTGCTCCACTGATTAATTTCTCATTTTCAGGAAATTTCTCCTTAGTTCTAGATTGGATCTCTTTTTAATGATCTTCCACCTGTTGCATCTTGTCCTACCCACAGGTGCTTTGGAGAATAGATTGAGCCCTATTTCCCAAAAACAACCCTTCAAATATTGTTTAGACTAAGACTCAGGGATTTTTTTTCTCATAGAATACTCAGAATGGAGTTCCGGCACCTTTTTTGGATGGAACCTTGTAGGGTAGGTAAGGTGGGTTGTATGACATGTGTGAGTTCCGGCACATTTTTCTTTTACAAAAAAAGCACTGCTAAGACTATATGTTTAGACTAAGCCTTTTCTGTTAGTCTAGACATATCTAGCACCCTTATCCCTTCATTATACAATTAAGCTTCTAGACCCTTTATCACAGGGGTGTGAAACTGCCGGCCTGCAGGCCAGATGTGTCACATCGAAACCGCGCCCACCCCATTGCCGGCAGTGGGGGGAAAGTTGCGATATGTCGTGATGTTGTGAGTTTAACAGTCCTGCTTTATCATCTTTGTTGCTCTTTGACACTTTCTAGGGTCTCAACATCTTTTTTATGTCATGGTGACCAGCACTGGATGCAGTTTTCCAAGTGTGGAATTCATATCTGGAAAGATCTCAGTGTTTGAAACTCTTGGTTAATATAAGCTAAGTGCAGCAGCAACAGAAGTTCAGATTGCTACCCTGATGATTTTACAGTTTGATTTCTAGCATTGGGGTAAAAACAGGTCTTTTTTTTAGCAAAAACCAAAATTTGAGGGCTTATAAGTAGTTAGAGGATGTGGCTGATCATGATGTTCTTATTGCCACCTGGGAAATTTCAGGAAGTGCAGTCCAGTCATCTTAAAGTTGCTGCAGATATGAAACTACACTAATGCAATCAAAACCTTTTAGATGCTGGCTGAATTGGTTCTAGGGAAGAAGGTAGCATTATATTAAAGCAGTAAAAATTCCTTAGTTACTTCCTATAAGGCAGACATGTCAAACACAAGGCCCGGGGGCCGGATCCGGCCCGCAAAGTGGTTTCATGCGGCCCGCGAAGCCATCCTGGAAACAGTGAGGGAACGGCCCCCACTGCCTTGGCCCTGGCCCAGAGACCCTCCTTCTGTCAGAGACCCTCAGATCTGTCCCACTCCTGCCCAGGCCCTCATAGGCACCCTTGATGCGAACGATGTAGAGCTGGCCACACCCACCCAGTAAGCTATACGCACTCTGACCACGCCCACCCAGTAGGCCACGCCCACCCTGGCCACACCCACCCGGCCCCATGAGGGCAACCGCAATGCTGATGCGGCCCTCAATGAAATTGAGTTTGACACCCCTGCTATAAGGGATTCCCTTCACATATATGAAGAAAGGTTGCAGGAAAAGGATTTGTCTAGTTTAATAAAAAGAAGGAATAGGGATGCCATGATAGCAGTGTTCCAATATCTAAGGAGCTGCCACAAAAAAGGGAGTCAATCTATTCCCCAAAGCACCTGAAGATAGGACAAGAAACAATGGATGGAAACTAATAAAGAAGAGAAGCAATCTAGAGCTAAGGAGAAATTTCCTAACTGTGAGAACAATCAGTGGAACGTCTTCCCTCCAGAAACTGTGGGTACTCCATCATTGGAGGTTTTTAAGGAGAGATTGAACAGCCATTTGTCTGGAATGGTATAGGGTCTCCTTCTTGTGCAGGAGATTGGACTAGAAGACCTCCAAGGTCCCTTCCAACTCTGTCAAAAAAAATACCAGTTTTTCTGTCAGTTTTTCACTGTTGTAGACCTGTGTGTAGGTGCGTTCGTGTGTGTGTGTACATTTCTTAAGTCAGTGATCTTATGTTACATGACATGTTGATTTTACTTTAATATTTACTTATTTATTTTATTTACTAAAATTTATAAAGAAATAAACTTTTTAATTTAAAGTAAATACATCTATTTCTTATTATTTTTCTTTTTATTAGCCATCTTGGCTCCCTTTATGCAATACAGATAGCCATCTAAAATGTTCAAATAAACCAATATATTTTAAGTCTGTGGATATGCCATAAGCTGTAAATTCAGACAGGGTGATTCTTCAGCTGGGAATCAGGTTCAGTGTATCATATGAACCCATCTGGATGGTCAGGGATCAGGGGCAGCTTTGTCTTCCCTGCCAATCACAGACCCCTCTACCTCCTCCCATCCCTCCATTGTGACATCAGAGAAGAGATGACCTAAGACAGGTTATTTGCATAAGCATCAACCCCTGTAGTGGGGGCACATTCCCTTTTCAGGGAGACTGTCAGCAAGTGGCAGCTTGTGCTGAGCTGCTCAGCCTGTTGCGAGAGATGGGCACACATAATCTTCCTAAATGGGAGGCAGTTTCAATTAAAGGTCAAGGTAGCAAACTAGAGCCAAGGAGTTCTAGCCCTGCAATAGGTGGAAGAGTCAGCTGGGTGACTTTGGACCAGTTACCAGAAGATGGTGTGTTCTACTCCTGCCATATCCAAGACAGGCGGTTGAGTGACTTTGAGCCGATCACCAGGAGATGGTGAGTTCTACTCCTACAATATAGAGGACAGATGGCTGAATGACTTTGGGCCATTCACCAGAAGACAGTGAATTCTAGTTGAACCTTAGGCATTGAACTCTTGTAATACGTACAACAGGAGGCTGAGTGAGTTTGGGTTAATAATCAGTAGGTGGTGAGTTCTAATCCTGGAATACACAGGATAGGTGGATGAATGACTTTGTACCAATAACCAAAAGACAGTGAGTTCTATTCCTGCAATATGCATGAGATCCAGCTGCAAGTCTTTGGGCCAATAACTAAGAGACAGTGACTTGTATTCCTACAATAGGCATTGTGAGTTCTTGTTGTGAAATAGGCATGACAGGTAGTTGACTAACTGGGTAGATCACTTTTGAAGGTGATTTCTACTGCTGGAAAACATATGATAGGTATCTGAACTACATTGCAATAATAAGCAACAGTCAGTGAGTTCTACTCCTAGCAATACTCATGACAGACAACTGGGTGACTTTGGACAGACCAGCAGTAGATGATGAGCACTACTCCTGCAATTAATACAAGAGCTGGCTGAGTGACTTTGGACCAATAACTAGGACAGGTGTAGGCAACCTCGGCTCTTTTATGACTCATGGACTTCAACTCCCAGAATTCCTGAGCCAGGCTGGCTCAGGAATTCTGGGAGTTGAAGTCCATGAGTCATAAAAGAGCCGAGGTTGCCTACCCCTGAACTAGGAGATGGCCATATCATGGTTGACTCACGACACAGGTTCACTTGAAACCAGACAATAGGAGGAGGGAGGCAAGATATTGGAATGCAAGGGAGGTTTGGGAATGCAAGTGTAGTGACTGGAAGCCTGAGACAGAATCAATATATCAAGGTTGCCAGCTTGGGAAGTCTGAGGCAGACAGATCATTCCCAAAACAGAGTTCAAATGATTGGCGAACAACAAACAACGGGAGGTCTAGGGGGAAAAGGGAAAGTTTTCCTATGCTGATTTTGTACAAAAGGGTCAGAACTGGGCTTTTCTACTTCTGTACCCATGTGGAATTTTCAGTAAAATTATACTCTTCTTTAAAAGAATGTCACAGGAGTTTCTTTTGCTGATGACACTGGTAGGATTGTTGACATTAAGTCAGTTGTCTAAGAAATAGCTTACCTGGATACCACCAGAAGGTCAACCCCGAGATGTCAGCTATGGGCAAAGACTCAAAAGAGAAGAAGAAACCAGGAGAGCTGGCACTACTTCAAGCTGGAACAGGAGCACAACTTGCTGGCACGTATCCAAACCCAAAGACTGAGAAATCTGAGCAACCACCTTCAGGCACAAAGGAGTGAACAAGGGACAGCACTAGAGGCTGAAGACCCACTGGGTCATAAATGTGGGCAAGGCAGCAGAGGTTGACCCTCTTCTCCCTTCTGAAATCAACATGGTCCAAGACAGCAGATGGAGAGTGAAATGGCTAGCCGAATGGGATGACACTGCCAAGTGAAAACTCCTGATCATTGGCCAAAGCCATCCATGGAACAGATGAGAGAGAAACTGAGAGGGATACAGAACCATGCAATGGCAATGCCAGTGGGGCACAGCCACCACCACTGGGCTAGGAGTTGTGAAAACTCTGATGGCCCTGGCTACTCCTTCTCCTTCTGTTCTTCAGCCAGTGGCAATGGCAAGGGGGCTACCCCACTCCCTCTCCTCCATTGCTGTGAACAATGCTGGTGGCCCCATCCACAATCAGAGCCCCATCACAAGTGGCTACATTTGGGTCTCCAGCATCAGCACCAGTGGCAGCAGCTGATATCCTGCCCCATGGGTTTGTTGTAGTGCAGAAAAAGCAGCAGCCACCCCTCCATTTCGATGGAACCCCAAACCACCTAGCCCATTTCTTGGCTCATGCCTGGCACCACATGAAGTATTATGGAACAATGTACCCAGACAATATGGCTCAGGTCCAAATCATTGTGATCAACTTGGAAGAGAGTGTGTCTGATTGGTTGGTGTCATTGCATGATGAAGAGGCCACATAGCTGGACAATCTCAATGCCTTTATGTAACCCCTGAGAGAGTGGTTTGAGGGCCCTGTGGTGGCCTGGTGTGCAGAAGCCCGGATCCGTGCTTTGAAGCAAAGGAAGTGATTGGTATTGGAGTACATTCAAGACTTCTTCCCCCTGGCCAACCATATGGAAGACTGGTCTGAATGCTTTCTGGTCTACCATTTCTGAGAGGGACTGAACAAGGAACTGTACCAGAATTGGCTTCCCTGAGGGGTGCTACCCAACCTGCAAATATGGTACCATGTGGCCACTGAGGTAGAGATTGATCTGATGGAGTTCCACAAACACACTGGGCAGGAGACTCGGCCCCACAGCCCACCGGAGAAGTGAGCAGTTCCCAGAGGAGGAAAATGGGTTTCACCTCCATCCAGAGGGGGGGAAACCGCACCAGAGCCTTGGTGGCTGTTTTTGCGGTAAAAAAGAGAGGCACTGAGCTGCCCAGTATCTTGCACTGCATCTGATGACTGCTCCCTAGCCTCAAAAAGCTCCATTGAAACCAAGAGAGAAAACCCATGCAGGGCAGCAAGTTGTAGAGTTCTCCCCTCCACCCAGTGAGAGGGAGGGAACTTTAAGCTTTGCCAAGATGTGGCCAGTCTTCTATGAGGATGACAGTGAAAGAGAAGATGACCCAATGGTAAGTGGTACCGTCATCCATATGCCTGCTAGGGTGGAGATTTCAGTGTCCTCCTCAGCTGTAAAGGGGATTCTTATGGCCCTGTGGGACTCAGGGTGCATCAGAAACCTGGTCAGTCCCCAGGTGGTAGAGAAGCTATGGATGAGGCTAGGGAAGCTAAGGAAGCCTATAGCATTTCCCCAGCTATATGGTTTAATAACAGGCAGCATGGGTGACCTGCCTAACCGAGCTTGTGAAGCTAAAGCTGAGACCCAAAAAGAGACTATTTGATTTATTGTCACCCTCAGGATCACAGAGGCCATGGTCCTAGGCCTGGTGTGATGGAAAAAATGGAGCCCATCTATCGATTGGGATAGAGACAAGTGGCAGATGCGAAGAAAAATATCAAACCGGCAAGAGTTAGGGAAAGTGATAAGAAGCCACCCTGTATTTATGGTTAAGAAAGCAAAAGCAGAACCCACCAATAAACTAGAGGGAGATGATAGCTCAGAGCCATTGATTTCTAAAGAGTATTGTGACCTGGCTGAGGTTTTTAGCAAAAAATTAGTCTAACACACTTCCACCCCACTGCCCTGTGGATTGTGTAATTGAGATCATACCAGGGGCCAAGTTACCAAAGCCAAAGCTATATTCAATGGCACCCAGAGAGATGGAAGAACTCCTCATGTTCATAGACAAAAATTTGGCCAGGGGCTTCATTCAGCTGGCCAAATCAAGGATGGCAGACCCTGTGTCTTAAAGAAAAGAAGGATGGGCTCATTAGGCTGTGTGTCGACTATAGATGGCTAAACAGTGTATGTGTGGAAAATATGTATCCACCCCCATTGATGAAAGACAGGTTGAGGCACCTCACAAAAGGGAGGATATTCACGAAATTGGACTTGAGGGAGGCATACTACCCAGTGAGAATTAAGGAAGAGGATGAATGGACAATGGCATTCAACTATCGTCTGGGCTGCTTCCAGGTCCAAGTGATGCCTTTTGGACTACATAGGGGCCCAGCAGAGTAAATGCAATTGATAAATGGTCCTGCATGAATACCTGTACAAAGGGGTCCTGGTATACTTGGATGTTATGTTAATCTATATCAAAACCAAGGAGGAACATGTGAAATTCAAGGTTGACTCAGCCTTCCATCCTTCCGAGGTAGGTAAAATGAGGACCCAGATTGTTGGGGGCAATTAAGCTGACTTTGTAATAATGCCGCTTGGGGGGGGGTGAAAGCCCTAATAAGCAGGCATATACATAGAATGAAGGCTACTGCTAAGCTTGTAAGCTACCCTGAGTCTTCGGAGAAGGGCGGGATATAAATGGAATTAAAATAAAATAAAAATAAATAAATAAATTGGTCAAAGCAGTGCTTGAGAAACTGGAGGGCTCAATTTTATATGAAGCTATGCAAATGTGATTTTCATAAGACCAGCTTAGACTATCTAGGATACTGGATCTTAAAAGATGGCATAGAGAAGGATCCGGGAAGGTCCGAGCAATATTAGAGTGAGAGCCCACTCGAATGAGACAATTGTAAAGTTTTCTTGGTTTTGTGAACTTCTATTGCCAATTCAACTCCATATTTGCTTAGATAGTCCTTGTAATGTATTTGGCCTTCTTTACTGAGTGTACCACGTGGGTTTTGATTGCTGGAAGGTTGCTTAAGCAAGTAGCTGGCTAACGGCTCCCAGCTCCTCAGACAACCCATCTCTGGAGCTGCCATTGGCTGCCTCTAAGGCGGCAATAGGTTGCTTTAAACCTATTGGCTGCCACCTAGAGGCCAGTGTATAGATAGCTGCATCGCAGCCCTGTTTTCTCAGTTCAGTTCCTGCTCTTCAATAAAAGCATGTTCCTGCCCAAACTCACTAGCCTCATCTCTTCACTCAAGCAAAGAACCCAGTACACAACAGTCCTACTGATCACAAATTTGTTGAAGACAAGGTGGAGGCCAAACCCAAGCCCAACCAACCCCTGAATTGGTCACTTGAATGCCAAGCTGTATTCAAGATGCTAAAGAATCTTTTTGCCACCAAACTGGTCCTAAAGCACGCTGACCCAGATGAACCCTTTGTCATACAAGCATACACCACTGATATGGCCATGGGGTGGTGCTGCTCCAGAATGAAAAAAGGGGAGTTGCAGCATGCACCTATACATCCCACAAGCTTTCTGAAACTGAGCGGTGATGAGCTATCTGGGAAAAGGAAGCCTATGTGGTTTGCTGGGCTCTCCTAACTTGGAGGCAATTCCTGGAAGATAGTACGATTCCTTTCAAAGTGTGGATGGAACACAAGAACTTAGAAGCACTGAAGACTCCCCAAAAGCTGTCTCCCAAGCATGTCCGATGGGTCCAATACTTCAGTTGCTTCAATTTCACTCTCCATTATTGACCAGAAGGGTGAAATTTCTTGGCAAACACCCTGTCCCGAATGCCAAAATACAACAGTGCTCGAGAGGATGTTGTGAACTCCACCATTCTCTCCAAGCAAGTAGCAGCACTGGCTCACATGAGACAGCAGGAAACATTACTATTACAGCTGTCTGAAGAGTTAATGAAACCCCTAAAAGAAGCCTTGGCTGGAGATGAGTGGTTCCAACAACACAAAGGCAAGTTGTCCTTAAGGGACAGACTTGCATGAATGAGGAATAAACTATATATCCCATTAAGCCAGAGGAACTTAGTATTGCAATGAAGCCATGATACAAAGGTGATGGGGCATTTTGGATTCGTAAAAATCCTTCACCTTGTAAACAAGCAGTTTTCGTGGCAGCTGATGACATAGAGACCTATACAGCCAACTGCCATGGGTGTGCTTTGGCGAAGAAGCTGCCCAGAAAGCCTTCAGGATTGTTGCAGATGGTGGCCAGCCCCACTGCTCCCTGGAGGGAGATATCTATGGACTTTATTGTGGAGCTGCCAAATAGTTCTGGGAATACTGTGATCTGGGTCATTACATATTTATTTTTCCAAGCAAGCCCACTTGGTGGCATGCCCTGGGATTCCCTCTGCTTGGTCCCTGGATAAACTGTTCGTGCAGCACATGTACCAGCTGCATGGGATTCCAAACACATAATTTCAGATTGGGGAGTGCAATTCACATCAAAAGTTTTGGTGTGAATTCCTGAGCTTGTTAGGCCTCTTCCAGAGCCATAGCTCCACCTATCATCCTCATTGATGGTTGACAGGTAACTTCTATTCCTGCAATAGGCATGGTGAATTCTTCCCCTGCAATTCAGAAGATAGCCAGCTGAGTGCCTTTGAGCCAATCATCAGGAGATGATAGTTTACTCCTGCAATATATCCAACAGTTGATAACTTTGGGCAGATCATGAGTAGATGAGTTAAACCTTAGGCAAGAAAGCTTGCTGCTTGACATTGGAGGCATCACTAGGAGACAGTGATTTATAGTCCTGCAGTAGGCATGCTAAGTTCTAATCATACAGTACAGGCAATAGACTGTTGAGCGATTTTGGACCAATAAGCTGTAGAAGGTAAATTCTAGTCCTGTAATAATCATGACAGGTAGCTGAGAGATTTTGGGCAAATCTCTAGGAGAAGATAAGTTCTACTCCTTCAATACATTTAACAGGCAGCTGAGTGACTTTGGGCAGATCACTAGCAGAAGATGAGTTTTAGGCCTGCAATATGAATGACAGCTGGCTGAGTACATTTGGATCAATAACCAAGAGATGGTGACTTTTATTCTTGCAATACGCATGATGAGTTCTACACCTGTAATAAGCATAACAAGCTGGTGACCTGTGGTCCTGCAATAGGCCCTTCAGTATGCATGACAGTGAGTTTGGGTCCATGATCACCACCAGGAAAAAGTGAGTAGATTGCCAATACGTACAACAGCATAGCTTAGCTGAGTCACTTTGGACCAATTTCAGGAGTTCTATTCCTGCAATGTGCACTACAAGTGGCTGACTGACTTTGGGAGATCACAAGGAGAACATGAGTTTTTCTCCTGCAATACAAACCAGAGCCAGCTGAAACACTTTGTCATAATAATCAAAAGAAAGTGACTCCAATTCCTGAAATAGACATGATGAGTGTTTGTCCTGCAATATGCTCAAAACGTAGCTGAGAGACCTTGGATCAATTACCAGGACAACATGAGTTCTACTGTGCAATATGCATAAAAGTTGGATGAATAGCTTTGCGCAGACCAGTAGGCACGAAAGGTAAATGAATTTGGCCAGATTACAAGGAGAAGGTGAGTATTGTTCCTTTGGACCGCACAATAGCTGGTTTAGTGACTTTGGGCCAATAACAAATAGATTGTCAATTTTAGTACTACAATAGGCATTGAGATAACTACAACTGCAAAACTGGCAGATCAGTGACTGCTAATCAACAAAATAAGGGGAATTCAACACTTGAAGTCCTCACTATAATAATCAGAGTAACTTTGAATCAATAACCAAGATATTACTATCTATATTCCTACTATAGGAATGGTGAGTTCTACAGTTGCAAGTAGGATGCACAACTAGGGGATCAGTGACTGTGCTAATCAACCAAATAAGGTGAGTTCAGCTCTTACAATTCTCACTAAAATTAGAAACGTACCTTTGGATCAATAACCAAGATATTGTTATTTCTATTCCTACTATAGGCATGGTGAGTTCTACAGTTGCAAGTAGTATGAATGGTGGATAGGTGGCTGAGTAAATCAAAAGGAGAAGATGAGTGGTACTCTGCAATACATATGAAAGGTTAAAGACTTTGGACAGTTCACAAGCAGAAGGTGAGTATTAAGCCTTTGGACCACACAATAGTTGGTTTAGTTATTTTGGGCCAAAAACCAAGCAATTATATTTTTTCTTCCAACAATAGGCATTGAGATATCTAAAACGACACAACTAGCAAATCAGTGACTGTTCTAATCAACCAAATAAGGTGAGTTCAGTTCTTACAATTCTCACTAAAATAAGCAGAGTAACTGGGGATCAATAACCAAGATATGAATGGTGGATAATTGATAGAGTAAATCAAAAGGAGAAGGTGAGTGTTCCTGTACAACAGGCATTAAAGCTCAATGACTTTGGCCAGATCACAAGGAAAAGATGAGTATTGTTCCTTCAGCTCTTACAATTCTCACTAAAGTAAGGAGAGTTACCTAGGATCAATAACCAAGTGATTTTTATTTCTATTCCTGCTACAGGCATGGTAAGTTCTACACATACAAGAAGGATGAATGCTGAATACATACTCTGAAATACATATGAAAGGTCAAGGACTTTACACAGTTCACAAGGAGAAGGTGAGTATTAATCCTTTGGACTACACAATAGTTTCGTTATTTTGGGCCAATAACCAATTGATTATAATTTGTATTCCAACAATAGGCATTCAGATATCTACAAATGCAGAACTAGCAGATTAGTGACTGTTCTAATCAACAAAATAAGGTGAGTATAACTCCTAGAATTCTCACTAAAATAAGTACAGTAACTTTGGATGAATAAACAAGATATTGTTATTTCTATTCCTGCTATAAGCATGGTGAGTTCTACAGTTGCAAAATGCATGAATACTGGGTAGGTGACTGAGTAAATCAGCGGGAGAAGAAGAGTGGTACTCTGCAATACATATGAAAGGATAAAGGAAAATGTGAGTATTGTTCCTTCAGACCGCACAATAGTTGGTTTAGTGACATGGGGCGAATAACCAAGAGATTGTCATTTTTATTACTACAGTATGCATTGAGATATTTACAACTACACAAAAAGCAAGAATACTAGGTAAGTGACTGATTAAAACAACAGGATAAGGCGAGTGGTACTCTGCAATACGTCTGAAAGGTTAAAACCTTGGCCAGATCACAAGAAAGAGGTGAGTATTGTTCCTTCGGACCACAAAATAGTCAGTTTAGTGACTTTGGGACAAAGAGTAAGAGATTGTTATTTTTATTCCTACAGCAGGCATTCAGATATCTACAAATGCACAACTTGTTATTGTTATTTCTATTCCTGCTATAGTTATGGTGAGTTCTATAGTTGCAAGTAGCATGCATGGTGGATAAGTGGCTGAGTAAACCAACAGGAGAGGGTGAGTGGTACTTTGTAATCTGCATTAAAACTCAATGACTTTGGGCAGATCACAAGGAAAAGGTGAGTATTGTTCCTTCGGACCACAAAATTGTTTATTTACTTTAGGCCAAGAAGCAAGAGATTTTTATTTTTATTTCTGCATTAGGCATTGAGATATCTACAAGTGCACTAGTGGCAGATCAGGGACTCTGCTAATAAACCAAATAAGGTGAGTTCAGCTCTTACAATTCTCAGTAAAATAAGGAGTGTATCTTTGGATCAATAACCAAAATATTGTTATTTGTATTCCTGCTATAGGTATGGTGAGTTCTATAGTTGCATGTAGCATGCATGGTGGATAAGTGGCTGATTAAACCAACAGGAGAGGGTGAGTGGTACTCTGCAATACACATTAAACCTCAATGACTTTGGCCAGATCAAAAGGAAAAGGTGAGTATTGTTTCTTCGGACCACAAAATAGTTGTTTTAATGACTTTGGACCAAGAAGCAAGAGATTGTTATTTTTATTTCTACAGTAGGCATTGAGATATCTACAACTGCAGTAGTAGCAGATCAGGAACTGTGCTAATCACCCAAATAAGGTGCGTTCAGCTCTTAAAATTCTCACTAAAATAAGAATAGTAAATTGGATCAATAACAAAGTTTCTTTTTATTTCTATTCATGCTACAGGCACGTTAAGTTCTACACTTGCAAGAAGCATGAATGCTAGGTAAATGACTGATTAAATCAACAGGATAAGGCGAGTGGTACTCTGCAATTCGTATGAAAGGTTAAAGACTTTGGCCAGATCACAAGGAAAAGGTTAGTATTGTTCTTTCGGACCACAAAATAGTTGGTTTAGTAACTTTGGGCCAAGAAGCAAGAGATTGTTATTTTTATTTCTACATTAGGCATTGAGATATCTACAACTGCACTAGTGGCAGATCAGGGACTCTGCTAATCAACCAAATAAGGTGAGTTCAGCTCTTACAATTCTCACTAAAATAAGAAGAGTAAATTGGATCAATAACAAAGTTTTTTTTATTTCTATTCCTGCTACAGGCATTGAGATATCTACAACTGCAGTAGTAGCAGATCAGGAACTGTGCTAATCACCCAAATAAGGTGAGTTCAGCTCTTAAAATTCTCACTAAAATAAGAATAGTAAATTGGATCAATAACAAAGTTTCTTTTTATTTCTATTCATGCTACAGGCACGTTAAGTTCTACACTTGCAAGAAGCATGAATGCTAAGTAAATGACTGATTAAATCAACAGGATAAGGCGAGTGGTACTCTGCAATTCGTATGAAAGGTTAAAGACTTTGGCCAGATCACAAGGAAAATGTTACTATTGTTCCTTCGGACCACAAAATAGTTGCTTTAGTGACTTTGGGCCAAGAAGCAAGAGATTGTTATTTTTATTTCTACAGTAGGCATTGAGATATCTACAACTGCATGAGGAGCAGATCAGGAACTGTGCTAATCAACCAAATAAGGTGAGTTCAGCTCTTACAATTCTCACTAAAATAAGAAGAGTCAATTGGATCAATCACAAGGAAGAGGTGAGTATTATTCCTTCGGACCATAAAATAGTCGGTTTAGTGACTTTGGGACAAAGAGTAAGAGATTGTTATTTTCATTCCTACAGTAGGCATTCAGATATCTTCAAATGAACAACTAGGAGATCAGTGACTGTGCTAATCAACCAAATAAGGTGAGTTCAGCTCTTACAATTCTCACTAAAATAAGGAGAGTACCTTACGATCAATAACAAAGTATTTTTTTTTCTCTTTCTGCTACAGGCATGGTAAGTTCTACACTTGCAAGAATCATGAATACTAGGTAAGTGACTGATTAAATCAACAGGATAAGGCGAGTGGTACTCTGCAACACATATTAAACCTCAATGACTTTGGCCAGATCACAAGGAAACGGTGAGTATTGTGCCTTCGGACGACAAAACAGTTTCTTTATTTACTTTAGGCCAAGAAGCAAGAGATTTTTATTTTTATTTCTTCATTAGGCATTGAGATATCTACAAGTGCACTAGTGGCAGATCAGGGACTCTGCTAATAAACCAAATAAGGTGAGTTCAGCTCTTACAATTCTCACTAAGATAAGGAGTGTGTCTTTGGATCAATAACCAAGATACTGTTATTTCTATTCCTGCTATAGTTATGGTGAGTTCCATAGTTGCAAGTAGCATGCATGGTTCATACATGGCTGAGTAAGCCAACAGGAGAGGGTGAGTGGTACTCTGCAATAGCCATTAAACCTCAATGACTTTGGCCAGATCACAAGGAAAAGGTGAGTATTGTTCCTTCGGACCACAAAATAGTTGCTTTAGTGACTTTGGGCCAAGAAGCAAGAGATTGTTATTTTTATTTCTACATTAGGCATTGAGATATCTACAACTGCACTAGTGGCAGATCAGGTACTCTGCTAATAAAACAAATAAGGTGAGTTCAGCTCTTACAATTCTCACTAACATAAGGAGTGTATCTTTGTATTAATAACCAAGATATTGATATTTGTTTTCCTGCTATAGGTATGGTGAGTTCTATAGTTGCAAGTAGCATGCATGGTGGATACGTGGCTGATTAAACCAACAGGAGAGGGTGAGTGGTACTCTGCAATACACATTAAACCTCAATGACTTTGGCCAGATCACAAGGAAAAGGTGAGTATTGTTTCTTCGGACCACAAAATAGTTCCTTTAATGACTTTGGGCCAAGAAGCAAGAGATTGTTATTTTTATTTCTACAGTAGGCATTGAGATATCTACAACTGCAGTAGTAGCAGATCAGGAACTGTGCTAATCACCCAAATAAGGTGAGTTCAGCTCTTAAAATTCTCACTAAAATAAGAATAGTAAATTGGATCAATAACAAAGTTTCTTTTTATTTCTATTCATGCTACAGGCACGTTAAGTTCTACAATTGCAAGAAGCATGAATGCTAGGTAAATGACTGATTAAATCAACAGGATAAGGCGAGTGGTACTCTGCAATTCGTATGAAAGGTTAAAGACTTTGGCCAGATCACAAGGAAAATGTTACTATTGTTCTTTCGGACCACAAAATAGTTGGTTTAGTAACTTTCGGCCAAGAAGCAAGAGATTGTTATTTTTATTTCTACATTAGGCATTGAGATATCTACAACTGCACTAGTGGCAGATCAGGGACTCTGCTAATCAACCAAATAAGGTGAGTTCAGCTCTTACAATTCTCACTAAAATATGAAGAGTAAATTGGATCAATAACAAAGTTTTTTTTTTTATTTCTATTCCTGCTACAGGCATTGAGATATCTACAACTGCAGTAGTAGAAGATCAGGAACTGTGCTAATCACCCAAATAAGGTGAGTTCAGCTCTTAGAATTCTCACTAAAATAAGGAGTGTATCTTTGTGTTAATAACCAAGATATTGATATTTGTTTTCCTGCTATAGGTATGGTGAGTTGCAAGTAGCATGCATGGTGGATAAGTGGCTTAGTAAACCAACAGGAGAGGGTGAGTGGTACTTTTCAATGTGCATTAAAACTCAATGACTTTGGCCAGATCACAAGGAAAAGGTGAGTATTGTTCCTTCGGACCACAAAATAGTTGCTTTAGTGACTTTGGGCCAAGAAGCAAGAGATTGTTATTTTTATTTCTACAGTAGGCATTGAGATATCTACAACTGCACGAGTAGCAGATCAGGAACTGTGCTAATCAACCAAATAAGGTGAGTTCAGCAATTACAATTCTCACTAAAATAAGAAGAGTCAATTGGATCAATCACAAGGAAGAGGTGAGTATTGTTCCTTCGGACCACAAAATAGTCGGTTTAGTGACTTTGGGACAAAGAGTAAGAGATTGTTATTTTCATTCCTACAGTAGGCATTCAGATATCTTCAAATGAACAACTAGGAGATCAGTGACTGTGCTAATCAACCAAATAAGGTGAGTTCAGCTCTTACAATTCTCACTAAAATAAGGAGAGTACCTTACGATCAATAACAAAGTATTTTTTTTCTATTCCTGCTACAGGCATGGTAAGTTCTACACTTGCAAGAAGCATGAATACTAGGTAAGTGACTGATTAAATCAACAGGATAAGGCGAGTGGTACTCTGCAACACGTATTAAACCTCAATGACTTTGGCCAGATCACAAGGAAACGGTGAGTATTGTGCCTTCGGACCACAAAATAGTTTCTTTATTTACTTTAGGCCAAGAAGCAAGAGATTTTTATTTTTATTTCTTCATTAGGCATTGAGATATCTACAAATGCACAACTAGGAGATCAGGGACTCTGCTAATCAACCAAATAAGGTGAGTTCAGCTCTTACAATTCTCTGTAAAATAAGGAGTGTATCTTTCGATCAATAACCAAGATATTGTTATTTCTATTCCTGCTATAGGTTTGGTGAGTTCCATAGTTGCAAGTAGCATGCATGGTGGATAAGTGGCTGAGTAAGCCAACAGGAGAGGGTGAGTGGTACTCTGCAATACGCATTAAACCTCAATGACTTTGGCCAGATCACAAGGAAAAGGTGAGTATTGTTCCTTTGGACCACAAAATAGTTTGTTTTTTCACTTTGGGCCAATAATCAAGAGATAATTTTCATTCCTACGATAGGCATTCAGATATCTACAAATGCAAAACTAGGAGATCAACCAAATAAGGTGAGTGCAGCTCTTACAATTGTCACTAAAATAAGGAGAGTACCTTACGATCAATAACGAAGTATTTTTTTTTTATTCCTGCTACAGGCATGGTAAGTTCTACACTTGCCAGAAACGTGAATGCTAGGTAAGTGACTGATTAAATCAACAGGATAAGGCAAGTGGTATTCTGCAATATGTCTGAAAGGTTAAAACCTTGGCCAGATGACAAGAAAGAGGTGAGTATTGTTCCTTCGGACCACAAAATAGTTGGTTTAGTGATTTTGGGAAAAAGAGTAAGCGATTGTTATTTTTATTCCTACAGCAGGCATTCAGATATCTACAAATGCACAACTAGGAGATCAGTGACTGTGATAATCAACCAAATAAGGTGAGTGCAGCTCTTACAATTGTCACTAAAATAAGGAGAGTATCTTACGATCAATAACGAAGTTTTTTTTTTTCTATTCCTGCTACAGGCATGGTAAGTTCTACACTTGCCAGAAACGTGAATGCTAGGTAAGTGACTGATTAAATCAGGGGTGTCAAACTCAATTTCACTGAGGGCCGCATCAGCATTGCGGTTGCCCTCAGGGGGCCGGGTGGTTATGGCCAGGGTGGGCGTGGCCTACTGGGTGGGCATGGCTAGAGTGTGTATGGCCTACTGGGTGGGCGTGGCCAGCTCTACATCGTTCTCATCAAGGGTGCCTATGGGAGCCTGGGCATGAAGCTAGGTAAATGGCAGAGTAAATCAACAGGAGAAGGTGAGTGGTATTCTGCAATACATATGAAAGGTTAAAGACTTTTTCCAGATCACAACGAAAAGGTGAGTATTGTTCTTTCAGACCACAAAAGAGTTGGTTTAGTAACTTTGGACCAAGAAGCAAGAGACTGTTATTTTTATTCCTACAGCAGGCATTCAGATATCTACAAATGCACAACTAGGAGATCAAGGACTCTGCTAATCAACCAAATAAGGTGAGTTCAGCTCTTACAATTCTCTGTAAAATAAGGAGTGTATCTTTCGATCAATAACCAAGATATTGTTATTTCTATTCCTGCTATAGGTATGGTGAGTTCCATAGTTGCAAGTAGCATGCATGGTGGATAAGTGGCTGAGTAAGCCAACAGGAGAGGGTGAGTGGTACTCTGCAATATGCATTAAACCTCAATGACTTTGGCCAGATCACAAGGAAAAGGTGAGTATTGTTCCTTTGGACCACAAAATAGTTTGTTTTTTTACTTTGGGCCAATAATCAAGAGATTATAATTTTCATTCCTACGATAGGCATTCAGATATCTACAAATGCAAAACTAGGAGATCAACCAAATAAGGTGAGTGCAGCTCTTACAATTGTCACTAAAATAAGGAGAGTACCTTACGATCAATAACGAAGTATTTTTTTTTTCTATTCCTGCTACAGGCATGGTAAGTTCTACACTTGCCAGAAACGTGAATGCTAGGTAAGTGACTTATTAAATCAACAGGATAAGGCGAGTGGTATTCTGCAATATGTCTGAAAGGTTAAAACCTTGGCCAGATGACAAGAAAGAAGTGAGTATTGTTCCTTCGGACCACAAAATAGTCGGTTTAGTGATTTTGGGAAAAAGAGTAAGCGATTGTTATTTTTATTCCTACAGCAGGCATTCAGATATCTAAAAATGCACAACTAGGAGATCAGGGACTCTGTTAATAAACCAAATAAGGTGAGTTAAGCTCTTACAATTCTCAGTAAAACAAGGAGTGTATCTTTGGATCAATAACCAAGACATTGTTATTTCTATTCCTGCTATAGTTATGGTGAGTTCTATAGTTGCAAGTAGCATGCATGGTGGATAAGTGGCTGAGTAAACCAACGGGAGAGGGTGAGTGGTACTTTGCAATGTGCATTAAAACTCAATGACTTTGGCCAGATCACAAGGAAAAGGTGAGTATTGTTCCTTCGGACCACAAAATAGTCGGTTTAGTGACTTTGGGCCAAGAAGCAAGGGATTGTTATTTTTATTTCTACAGTAGGCATTGAGATATCTACAACTGCACGAGTAGCAGATCAGGAACTGTGCAAATCAACCAAATAAGGTGAGTTCAGCTCTTACAATTCTCACTAAAATAAGAGTAAATTGGATCAATAGCAAAGTTTTTTTTTATTATTTCTATTCCTGCTACAGGCATGGTATGTTCTACACTTGCAAGAAGCATGAAGCTAGGTAAATGGCAGAGTAAATCAACAGGAGAAGGTGAGTGGTATTCTGCAATACATATGAAAGGTTAAAGACTTTTTCCAGATCACAACGAAAAGGTGAGTATTGTTCTTTCAGACCACAAAAGAGTTGGTTTAGTAACTTTGGACCAAGAAGCAAGAGACTGTTATTTTTATTCCTACAGCAGGCATTCAGATATCTACAAATGCACAACTAGGAGATCAGGGACTCTGCTAATCAACCAAATAAGGTGAGTTCAGCTCTTACAATTCTCTGTAAAATAAGGAGTGTATCTTTCGATCAATAACCAAGATATTGTTATTTCTATTCCTGCTATAGGTATGGTGAGTTCCATAGTTGCAAGTAGCATGCATGGTGGATAAGTGGCTGAGTAAGCCAACAGGAGAGGGTGAGTGGTACTCTGCAATATGCATTAAACCTCAATGACTTTGGCCAGATCACAAGGAAAAGGTGAGTATTGTTCCTTTGGACCACAAAATAGTTTGTTTTTTCACTTTGGGCCAATAATCAAGAGATTATAATTTTCATTCCTACGATAGGCATTCAGATATCTACAAATGCAAAACTAGGAGATCAACCAAATAAGGTGAGTGCAGCTCTTACAATTGTCACTAAAATAAGGAGAGTACCTTACAATCAATAACGAAGTATTTTTTTTTCTATTCCTGCTACAGGCATGGTAAGTTCTACACTTGCCAGAAACGTGAATGCTAGGTAAGTGACTGATTAAATCAACAGGATAAGGCGAGTGGTATTCTGCAATATGTCTGAAAGGTTAAAACCTTGGCCAGATGACAAGAAAGAAGTGAGTATTGTTCCTTCGGACCACAAAATAGTCGGTTTAGTGATTTTGGGAAAAAGAGTAAGCGATTGTTATTTTTATTCCTACAGCAGGCATTCAGATATCTAAAAATGCACAACTAGGAGATCAGGGACTCTGTTAATAAACCAAATAAGGTGAGTTAAGCTCTTACAATTCTCAGTAAAACAAGGAGTGTATCTTTGGATCAATAACCAAGACATTGTTATTTCTATTCCTGCTATAGTTATGGTGAGTTCTATAGTTGCAAGTAGCATGCATGGTGGATAAGTGGCTGAGTAAACCAACGGGAGAGGGTGAGTGGTACTTTGCAATGTGCATTAAAACTCAATGACTTTGGCCAGATCACAAGGAAAAGGTGAGTATTGTTCCTTCGGACCACAAAATAGTCGGTTTAGTGACTTTGGGCCAAGAAGCAAGGGATTGTTATTTTTATTTCTACAGTAGGCATTGAGATATCTACAACTGCACGAGTAGCAGATCAGGAACTGTGCAAATCAACCAAATAAGGTGAGTTCAGCTCTTACAATTCTCACTAAAATAAGAGTAAATTGGATCAATAGCAAAGTTTTTTTTTATTATTTCTATTCCTGCTACAGGCATGGTATGTTCTACACTTGCAAGAAGCATGAAGCTAGGTAAATGGCAGAGTAAATCAACAGGAGAAGGTGAGTGGTATTCTGCAATACATATGAAAGGTTAAAGACTTTTTCCAGATCACAACGAAAAGGTGAGTATTGTTCTTTCAGACCACAAAAGAGTTGGTTTAGTAACTTTGGACCAAGAAGCAAGAGACTGTTATTTTTATTCCTACAGCAGGCATTCAGATATCTACAAATGCACAACTAGGAGATCAGGGACTCTGCTAATCAACCAAATAAGGTGAGTTCAGCTCTTACAATTCTCTGTAAAATAAGGAGTGTATCTTTCGATCAATAACCAAGATATTGTTATTTCTATTCCTGCTATAGGTATGGTGAGTTCCATAGTTGCAAGTAGCATGCATGGTGGATAAGTGGCTGAGTAAGCCAACAGGAGAGGGTGAGTGGTACTCTGCAATATGCATTAAACCTCAATGACTTTGGCCAGATCACAAGGAAAAGGTGAGTATTGTTCCTTTGGACCACAAAATAGTTTGTTTTTTTACTTTGGGCCAATAATCAAGAGATTATAATTTTCATTCCTACGATAGGCATTCAGATATCTACAAATGCAAAACTAGGAGATCAACCAAATAAGGTGAGTGCAGCTCTTACAATTGTCACTAAAATAAGGAGAGTACCTTACGATCAATAACGAAGTATTTTTTTTTTCTATTCCTGCTACAGGCATGGTAAGTTCTACATTTGCCAGAAACGTGAATGCTAGGTAAGTGACTGATTAAATCAACAGGATAAGGCGAGTGGTATTCTGCAATATGTCTGAAAGGTTAAAACCTTGGCCAGATGACAAGAAAGAGGTGAGTATTGTTCCTTCGGACCACAAAATAGTTGGTTTAGTGATTTTTGGAAAAAGAGTAAGCGATTGTTATTTTTATTCCTACAGCAGGCATTCAGATATCTACAAATGCACAACTAGGAGATCAGTGACTGTGCTAATCAACCAAATAAGGTGAGTTCAGCTCTTACAATTCTCAATAAAATAAGGAGAGTACCTTAGGATCAATAACAAAGTTTTTTTTTTCTTTTTCTATTCCTGCTACAGACATAGTAATTTCTACACTTGCCAGAAGCATGAATGCTGGGTAAGTGTTCTGTTCTCCCTTTTTCAAGGTACAAACAGCCAGACAAGCAGGTACAAAACAAAAGGGTTAATTTTTCATACTACAATATAATTGCTGTCCGATAAAGTCTTGGCAGCAAGCTACTCACAGTCAGCCAAGATAAGCTCGTTATCTCAAATGTTCATTGACATGAGATAACTGCCAACAAGTAATTCTAAGAAAGTCCAGACAAACAAACCCAAAAGCAGAGATGAAGAAGTATAGTCACGAAATCCAGACCAGGGTTCACACAGGTAGAGAAATCTGACAGACGTGACCAGAAGCTGTGGTGAATTAATTGTTGGTCACAAAGTTCTGAGAGTAGCCACACCCCCTTTTGTACCTTCTGGGGTGTGGCTCAATGACTCAGCTACTCCCTTGCCCTCCTACTCATCCTACGTTGCTGCAAATGCTTGGCGCTGCGTCTTGAGGTTCTAGCCATGAGTCATCTTCCACTAGACTGTATTTGCTGCAGCTGCTAGAGCTCCGTCCCAGCCGGGCTCCCAGGCTGGCTACTCCTAGGCTACTCCTTTCGGTCTTCAGATTGAGACGGAGGCCTTGCCAGAGAGGAGGGTCCCGGAGAGGGAAACCTTGCTTGTTCCTCCCCATCATCCTCAGTGTCCTCTTCCTCGGTTAGGACAGGCGTGGGGGTTGTGCCACAACACTATCCCCCACCGCAGGGCCCTTCCCTCGGATCGGACGGTCAGGATGCGGGTGAGATGGAAATTGTTTGTGGAACACCCGCACAAGGTCAGGGACGTGCACTGTGGAAGCTTCGTTCCAGGAGAAGTCCTCAGGCCCGTACCCCTTCCACTCGACCAAATATTGAAAATGCCCGTTGGGAGTCCCGAATACTGGCCACCTCATACTCTGCTGAGCCGTCCTGGTCAAGTGTGGTCGGTGGAGCAGGGGCCGTCAGGCATCACAGGGAACAAGAGGGGGCTTCAGGGACCAGCAGGGATCTGTGGAAGATTGGGTGGATCCGCATGGAGCACGGCAGAGTCAACCGGTAGGCCACTGGGTTGATGACCGCTTTGATCGGTAATGGGCTGATGTATTGATGCTCCAGCTTTTTGACTGGGCAGTTGGTAGGGAGATGCTTCGTGGATAACCACACTCGATCTCCAATCACCAGCTGTGGCGTTGCCCGTCGGGAGTGGTCGGCGAACCGTTTATAGTCCTTGGCCCAGATCAATTGGTGATGTACCTATTGTTGGACTGCCTGCAACTCTAACAGGAAGTCCTGGGTCTTGGGAACCGGAGATTCTGTGGGAGCCAGAGGGAAGAGCCACGGATGATACCCCATGTTGGCATAGAACGGGGTGGCCTGGGTGGAGGTGTGTTGGAAGTTGTTAAAGGCAAGCTCTGCTAGGGAGAGATAATCGGCCCAGTTGTCCTGCTGCTGGTTCACGAAACAGCACAGGTACTGCTCCAGGATGCCAATTACCTTCTCTGTCCCCCCATCAGTCTCGGGATGGCATGCCAACAACAAACACACCTGCACCTCCAACGCGGCCATCAGGATTTTCCAAAATTGTGCTGTGAATTGCACGCTGCGATTCAACACTACCCTGTCTGGCAACCTGTGGAGATGGAAAACGTGCTGCAGGAACAACTGGGCAGTCGTCTGGGCTGTTGGCAGCCCACGACACAGAATAAAGTGTGCCATTTTAGTTAACTTGTCAACCACCACTAGGACGGTGGTAAACCCTGAGGACGGTGGCAAGTCTGTTAAGAAGTCCATGGAGATTGCTCCCATGGTCTCTTTGGCATCGGCAGGGGTTGGAGGGGGCCAGAAGGTGCGCCCGTGGTGGCCTTTGCTTCTCGGCACGGCACGCAGGTCGTCACATACGCATGTATGTCGTGCCATACCCGAGGCCACCAAAAGGTCTGCGTCACTAAATTGAGGGTCTTAAAAAACCCAAAGTGCCCCGCCACAGGGTTGTCATGACATTGTGTCATCATGAGGGTATGGATTGGCCCCGTGGGTACATATAGTCGCCCCCGATGTTGCAGCAAACCCTCCTCCAAAGTCCACGGGGACACAGGACCAAACTCGGCCTTCTCTGCTGCGACCAGTCCAGGCACTGTGCCTCACACACCTGAGCCCGCAAGTCCACCGGCTCTTGGACTGTGGCCAAGGCTTCCATGGGCAGCACCGTCCGCAGGGGCAGAGGGTCCTTGGTGCGGAGGTACTCTGGCTTGCAGGACAGGGAATCTGCCATCTGGTTGTGACCACTAGAGATGTAGGTCACACGAAAGTTGAACCGGTTGAAAAACAAAGACCACCGGATCTGCCACTGGTTTAACTTCCTGGCCGTCTTCAGGTGTTCTAGGTTCCTATGGTCTGTCTGGACCTCCACCTGGTGTCGGGCCCCCTCGAGATGATACTGCCAAGCCTCGAATGTGGCCTTGATAGCCAGCAACTCTTTTTCCCAGATGGTGTAATTGCGCTCGTAAGGATTGAGTTTCTGCAAATAGTAAGCGCAGTGAAAAAGAGTGCCGCCATCCACCGGGGCCTGCAATAACACCGCCCCAACAGCCACGTTGGACGCGTCCATCTCCACGACAAAGGGACAGTTCAGATCGGGGTGCGTCAGGATGGGTTCCGTGATGAAGGCCTTCTTGAGGGCCTCGAACACCTGTTGCTGCGGGGAACCCCACCGGAATGGGACCTTCTTCTTAAGGAGTTGGGTTAGCAGAACTGTCAATGTAGCGAAGCTTGGGATGAAGGTCCGGTAATAGTTGGCAAACCCCAGAAGGCGCTGGATATCCTTCACTCAACAGGGGGGTTCACAACTACACAAGGCCTCCACCTTGCGTGGGTCCATCGCGATGCCTTCGGGAGAGATGATGTGGCCAAGGAACTCAATGGAAGTCTGGAAGAAGAGGCATTTCTCCAGCTTCACATAGAGTTGATGCTTCCGAAGGCGCTGCAAGACGAGGAGGATGTGCTACAAATGGCTTTCCCTGGACCAGGAGTATATCAGGATATCATCCAGGTAGACCACCACGAACCTGTCCAACATGTCCTGAAAAACATTGTTCATCAGGTGTTGGAAGACTACGGGGGTGTTGGTCAGCCCAAACGGCATAACGGTGTATTCGAAATAACCGTATTGGGTGCCAAACACCGTCTTCCATTCATCCCCCTTTCGCATCCGTACCAGGTTGTAGGCTGCTCAGAGATCGAGCTTGGTGAAGATGGTTGCCTCACGCAGCCTCTCCATTAGCTCCAGGATGAGTGGCAGGGGGTACTGATTCTGCACCGTGATGGCGTTCCGTTGGCGGTAATCACAACACAAGCATAGATCCCCCATCTTCTTCTTGATGAAGAGAACTGGGGCCGAGGGGAGAATGAAGGTCGAATGAACACCTTGGCCAGGTTCTTGTCCAAAAAGTCCCACCAAGCAGTCAACTTGGGCTGCGACATGGGGTATAGTCATCCCACTGGCAGGGGCGCATTGGGCAAAAGGTCCATGGGGCAATCGTAGAACCGGTGTGGGGGCAAACAGTCCACCTACTCCTCACTGAACACATCCGTGAAGTCCACTAGGTCAAGAGGCAAGGAGATGGCAGGGGCAGAGACTTCCTGGCCAGCACAGGTGTGGCGGACATGGTCTACACACTGCAGGCTTGGAAAAGAGATGGTGTTCCACGACCACGCCACCTGAGGATCATGGGTCCAAAGCCATGCCATAACCAGGACCAAAGGGAGGTGCAGGTCCGCTGTGATATAAAACTGTATCGCCTCCTCATGTGCTCCAATGGCTAGGTGCAAAGGCTGGGTGGCAGACTTAATGGGGCCTGAGACAAATTCCCGCCTATCAATGGTCTCTACCCTCAACAGAGGGTCGACCGTAGTCAAGGGAATGCCAAAATGGGCCTCAAAGGCCTGGTCCATAAAATTGGTCATGGCCCCCGAATCCACCAGCGCATGTGCCTGGATCCCCCCGGTCAGTCAAACAAAAAGACCCGAGTGTCCAAAATCAGATGTCGAGGGGGTTCAGAGTAGTGCGTGCCTGGCCTAGGGTTTCCCCTATATCTGCCCCATTTCCCAGCTGGTCAGTCCAAGCCCGAGACCCAGGGCCAGACTTTGGTGCCCCAACTAGCTTCCTGGGACAGGAGGCAGCGAAATGTCCAGGCTCCCCACAATACAAACACAACCCCCCTTGACGTCTCAGACTCCTCTCTCTGGCTGTCAGGTGAGGCATGGCCGCTCCCAGCTCCATTGGCTCCTCAGCAGCTGCCACGAAACGTGGGGCATCCCGGGATGCGGTTGCTGCAGGACGCGGATGTACAGGTGCAGATGGCATGAGCAACTCTTAGACGGTCCGACGGGTCTTTCAACGTTGGTGGCGAGCATCAATGTAAGGGCACTGGACTACCAGGGCGTCGAGGGTTGCCTCTACACTGACCAGTTCGTCCTGAAGCTCGTCTGAAAGCTCGTCTTGGAAAGCATCCAGTAATGCCGCCTCATTCCAAGCTGAGTCCTGGGACTACAGCCGGAAGTCAGAGATATAATCCTGCAGGGGGCGCTTTCCTTGCCGGAGGTCTTTGATACGTCTGGCTACAGTCTGGGTGCGGATGGGGTCCTAATACATGAGCTTCAGGTGTTGCCAGAAGCCCTGGTAATCAGTTAATAAGGGGCTGTTCTGAGTTAACAACGATGTGGCCCATCGGGCGGCAGAGCCAGAAAGAAGGCTAATTATAAACCCCACCCTAGCCCGGTCATCAGGGAAATCCTCTGGCCTTATAGACATAAACAATTGGCACTAATAATAATAATAAGTTGGAAGGGATCTTTGAGGTCATCTAGTCCAACCCCCTGCTAAGGCAGGAAACCCTATACCATTTCTGACAAATGGCTGGCCAGTCTCTTCTTAAAAACTTCCAGTGTTGGAGCATTCACCACTTCTGGAGGCAGGTTGTTCCACTGGATAGTTGTTCTGTCAGGAAGTTTCTCCTTAGTTCTAGGTTGCTTCTCTCCTTGACTAGTTTCCATCCATTGCTTCTTGTCCTGCTTTCAGGTGCTTTGGAGAATAGCTTGGCTCCCTCTTCTTTGTGGCAGCCCCTGAGATATTGGAACACTGCTATCATGTCACCCCTCGTCCTTCTCTTCATTAAACTACACATACCCAATTCCAGCAACCGTTCCCTATATGTTTTAGCCTCCAGTCCCCCAATCATCTTTGTTGCTCTTCTCTGTACTCTTTCTAGAGTCTGGACATCTTTTTTACTTCATGGTGACCAAAACTGGATGCAGTATTCCAGGTGTGGCCTTACCAAGGCATTGTAAAGTGGTATTAGTACTTCACGTGATCTTGATTCTATCCCTCTGTTAATGCAGCCTAGCACTGTGTTGGCTTTTTTGGCAGCTGCAGCACACTGCTGGTTCATATTTAAGTGATTGTCTACTAAGACTCCAAGATCTCTCTCACAGTTACTACTATCGAGCCAGGTACCACTTATACTATACCTGTGCATTTGATTTTTCCTGCCTAAATGTAGAACCTTACTTTTTTCACCATTGAATTTCATTTAGTTAGATAGTGCCCAGTGTTCGAGTCTGTCCAGATCCTCCTGTATCTTAAGCCTATCTTCTGGAGTATTGGCTATTCCTGCCAGCTTGGTGTCATCTGCAAATTTGATGAGTTCCCCATCTATCCCCTCATCCAAATCATTGATGAAGATATTGAAGAGCACTGGGCCCAGAACAGAGCCCTGGGGAACCCCCTACACACTTCCTTCGATGTAGATGCAGTTCCATTGAGGACCACACGCTGAGTACGGCCTGTCAGCCAGCTATGAATCCATATGGTGGTGATGCTATCTAACCCACATTTTTCTATCTTATCAAGTAGTAGGTTGTCCCATGAAGGCCAAGAACATCTCAGGCTGTCCAGAAAACTTATCCGGCACTGCTACCGGGCATTTCCGACAGGGAGGAGGAATTGTAGGAGCATTCAGCAGAGCGAGTTGTGCAGTCAATTGAGCTACTAGCTGTTGTAGAAGTTGATTGTCTGCTTGCAGCTGCTGCTGTAGTTGCTGCTGCTGCTGCAGCTGCTACTGCTGGTGCTGTTGTTGGTCAGTCTTGGATAAAAGATGGTCTTTTTGTTAGGGTGATGAACAAGTTGTTCTCTTCCTCCTCCCTCAAAGTACAAACAGCCAGACAAGCAGGTACGAAAGAAAAGGGTTAATTCTTTATGCTACAATATAATTGCTGTCCGATAAAGTCTTGGCACCAAGCTACCCACAGTCAGCCAAAATAAGCTAGTTATTTCAAACGTTCGCTGACATGAGATAACTGCCAACAAGTAATTCCAAGAAAGTCCAGACAAACAAACCCAAAAGCAGAGATGAAGAAGCGTAGTCACGAAATCCAGACTAGGGTTCACACAGGTAGAGAAATCCGACAGACGTGACCAAAAGCTATGGTGAATTAATTGTTAGTCACAAAGTTCTGAGTGCAGCCACACCCCATTTTGTACCTTGTGGGGTGTGTCTCAATGACTCAATTACTTGCTGGTCCTCTTACTCATCCTACATTGCTGCAAATGCTTGGCTCTGCATCTTTCTCGAGGGTCTAGCTATGAGTCATTTTCACTAGACTGTATTTGCTGCAGCTGCCTGAGCTCCGTCCCCGCCTGGCTAATCCCAGGCTGCTCCTCTCGGCCTTCAGATGGAGATGGAGGCCTTGCCAGAGTGGAGGGTCCCGGAGAGGGAGGCCTTGCCAGTTCCTCCCCATCATCCTCAGAGTCCTGTTCCTCGGTTAGGACAGGCGCAGGGGTCGGGGCCACAACAGTAAGTGACTGATTAAATCAACAGGATAAGGCGAGTGGTACTCTGTAATATGTATGAAAGGTTAAAGACTTTGGCCAGAGAACAAGGAAGAGGTGAGTATTGTTCCTTCAGACCAGAAAATGGTTTAGTGACTTTGGGACAAAGAGTAAGAGATTGTTATTTTTATTCCTACAGCAGGCATTCAGATATCTACAAATGCACAACTAGGAGATCAGGGACCCTGCTAATCAACCAAATAAGGTGAGTTCAGCTCTTACAATTCTGACACAGAATAAGGAGTGTATCTTTGGATCAATAACCAAGATATTGTTATTTCTATTCCTGCTATAGGTATGGTGAGTTCTGTAGTTGCAAGTAGCATGAATGGTGGATAAGTGGCTGAGTAAATCAATAGGAGAAGGTGAATAGTACTTTGCATTATGCATTAAACCTCAATGACTTTGGCCAGATCACAAGGAGAAGGTGAGTATTGTTCCTTCAGACCACAAAATAGTTTTTTTTTTTAATTTTGGGCCAATAACCAAGAGATTATAATTTTTATTCCTATAATAGGCATTCAGATATCTACAAATGCAAAACTAGGAGATCAGTGACTGTGCTAATCAACCAAATAAGGTAAGTTCAGCTCTTACAATTCTCACTAAAATAAGTAGAGTAAATATGGATGAATAACCAATATATTGTTATTTTTATTCCTGCTATAGGTATGGTGAGTTCTACAGTTGCATGTAGATAAGTGGATAAGTGGCTGAGTAAACCAACAGGAGAGGGTGAGTGGTACTTTGCAATACGCATTAAAGCTCAATGACTTTGGATAGATCACAAGGAAAAGGTGAGTATTGCTCCTTCGGACCACAAAATAGTTGCTTTAGTGACTTTTGACCAAGAAGCAAGAGATGGTTATTTTTATTCTTACAGTAGGCATTGAGATATCTACAACTGCACAACTAGGAGGTCAGTGACTGTGCTAATCAACCAAATAAGGTGAGTTCAGCTCTTACAATTCTCACTAAAATAAGGAGAGTACCTTAGGATCTATAACAGTTATTTTTGTTTCTATTCCTGCTACAGGCATGGTAAGTTCTACACTTGCCAGAAGCGTGAATGCTGGGTAATTGACTGCATGAATCAACAGGAGAAGGTGATTGGTACTCTGCAATACATATGAAAGGTCAAGGACTTTGGGGAGTTCACTAGGAGAAGGTGAGTATTAATCCTTTGCACCACACAATAGTTGGTTTAGTTATTTTTGTCCAATAACCAATTGATTATAATTTTTATTCCTACAATAGCCATTCAGATATCTACAGATGCAGAACTAGCAGATTAGTGACTGTTCTAATGAACAAAATAAGTTCAACTCTTAGAATTCTCACTAAAGTAAGCAGAGTATCTTTTGATCAATAACCAAGGGATTGTTATTTCTATTCCTGCTATAGTCATGGTGGGTTCTACATTTGCAGAATGCATGAAATTGGATAAGTGACTGAATAAATCAAAAGGAGAAGATGAATGGCCATGTACAACAGGCATTAAAGCTCAATGACTTGCCAGATCACAAGGAAAAGGTGAGTATTGTTCCCTTGGACCACAATATAGTTGGTTGAGTACTTTTGGGCCAATAACCAAGAGATTGTCATTTTTAATCTTACTTTAAGCATTGAGATATCTACAACTGTTCAACTAGCAGATCATTGACTGTGTTATTCAACAAAATAAGGTGAGTTCTGCTTTTGAAATTCTCACTAAAATAAGCAGAGTAAGAAATGTGAATGCTGGGTAAGTGACTGAGTAAATCAAGATGAGAAGTTGAGTGGTACTCTGCAGTATGTATGAAAAGTTAAAGGCTTTGGCCAGATCACAAGGAAAAGGTGTGTATTGTTCCTTCGGACCAGAAAATAGTTGTTTTAGTGACTTTGGTGAGTTCTACTGTTGCAAAATGCATAAATGTTGAATAGGTTATTGAGTAAATCAAAAGGAGAAGGTGAGTGGTCCTTTACAACAGGCATTAAAGGTGAATGACTTTGGCCAGAGCACAAGGAAAAGGTGAGTATTGTTTCTTCGGACCACAAAATAAGTTGGTTGAATACTTTTGGGGCAATAACCAAGAGATTGTCATTTTTATTCTTACATTAGGCATTGAGATATCTACAACTGCACAACTAGCAGATCACCGACTGTGTTATTCAACAAAATAAGGTGAGTTCCGCTCTTGAAATTCTCACTAATATAATAATAATAATGTTGGAAGGGAACTTGGAGGTCATCTACTCCAACCCCCTGCTAAGGCAGGAAACCCTATACCATTTCTGACAAATGGCTGGCCAGTCTCTTCTTAAAAACTTCCAGTGTTGGAGCATTCACCACTTCTGGAGGCAGGTTGTTCCACTGGATAGTTGTTCTAACTGTCAGGAAGTTTCTCCTTAGTTCTAGGTTGCTTTTCTCCTTGACTAGTTTCCATCCGTTGCTTCTTCTCCTGCTCTCAGGTGCTTTGGAGAATAGCTTGACTCCCTCTTCTTTGTGGCATCCCCTGATATATTGGAACACTACTATCATGTCACCCCTCACCCTTCTCTTCACTAAACTACACATACCCAATTCCAGCAACCGTTCCCTATATGTTTTAGCTTCCAGCCCCCCAATCATCTTTGTTGCTCTTCTCTGTACTCTTTCTAGAGTCTCGACATCTTTTTTACATCGTGGTGACCAAAACTGGATGCAGTATTCCAGGTGTGGCCTTACCAAGGCATTGTATAAAGTGGTATTAGTACTTCACGTGATCTTGATTCTATCCCTCTGTTAATGCAGCCTAGCACTGTGTTGGCTTTTTTGGCAGCTGCAGCACACTGCTGGTTCATATTTAAGTGATTTTCCACTAGGACTCCGAGATCTCTCTCACAGTTACTACTATCGAGCAAGGTACCACCTATACTATACCTGTGCATTTGATGTTTCCTGCCTAAATGTAGAACCTTACTTTTTTCACAATTGAATTTCATTTTGTTTGATAGTGCCCAGTGTTCGAGTCTGTCCAGATCCCCCTGATAACTTTGTTCGCATCAAGGTGTTTGCTGATTTGTTGTTTGATTATCTTTTCCAGCATCTTCCCAGGTATTGAGGTCAGGCTGATAGGTCTGTAGTTTCCTGGATCTCTTTTTTTCCCTTTTTTGAAGATGGGAACTACATCAGCTCTCTTCCAGTCCTCTGTTAGTTCCCCAGTGCTCCAGGATCTTTGAAAAATATAGTTCAGTGGTTCTGAGATCACGTCTGCCAGTTCCTTGAGAACCTTGGTATGTAATCCATCTGGTCCTGGTGATTTGAACTCATCTAGGCTGGACAGGTGCTCACTGAGTGACTTTGAACCAATAAGCTGTTGACTTTATGTTGTAGTCCTGTGATTAGCATGATTGGCAGCTTAGTGACTTTGGGCCAATCACTAGGAGACATGAATTCTATTTCTGCAATACACAAAACCGATGGCTGGGTAAGTTTGGACGGATCACCAGTAGACATTGAGTGCCAATCCTTCAATATGAATGACAGAAAGCTGAATGTCTTTGTATCAATAAGCAATAGATGTTGAGTTCTAATCCTGCCATACAGACAACAGGCTTCTAAGTCACTTTGGTCAGATCTCTAATAAACGGTGAGTTGCAGTCCTGCAATATGCATGAAGGTTGACTGGTTGACTTTTAGACAATAACCAAGAGATCATGACTTCTATTTCTGCAATAGGAATGATGAGTTCTACTCCTGCCTTATGCATGACAGGTGGCTGAGTAAGTTGGGTCAGGTTTGGCAGCCTGAAAGAGGATTGCACTAGTCTTCCTACTCTAAATGTAGTGAGATGCTAATCAAGCAAAATCTCCAGCTGCACACAGATTTCTATTGTTATTGAAGCAAATGTGAGTAGAAATTTTGCACTGAATGCTAAGGACTGACCTATCAACATCCCCCTTCCCCACGTACTCAGGAAATGCTTCTAGAGAATTCAGGTCAATAAAGATAGAGATGTAACAATATTTAGGGATAAATGTAAGGAATAAGGGAAGGGAATGACAGGGAAAAGAAGAGAAAGGAAAGGATGTAGATTTCATGTTTCACCTTTTCCTATATTTTATTATTATAGAGTTTTTGTTTGTGTTTTGAATTTTTTTAAATTATTTTTTTTAAAATCTGGTTTTCACTGCTCTTGTAAACTAGATCATCATTTCTTGCAGGGAAAAGAATATTGGAAGCACAATTAATCAATAAGGACATTTATTAAATTCTTCTTAATATAATTTATTTTGAGCATGAATAAAATATTACTGTGAATTCTGACATAAATATCTGATCCCAGCACTGTGTAACAAATTTCAATTCAGTTTTTGTTCCTGGGTGCAAAGTGTGTTTTTTAACACCTTATGCCTAAAATAAATAGGAAACAGCTATTGTTCCACAAAAACTTTGCTTCTGTGGTCAGAACAGTGATACTTTGAAAATTATCTGTTTTTTGAGAACATCCTCAAATCACATTCAATGCTTAGTAGACTTCCAGAATTTTCTGGAACTGAAAACTGTCCAGAAATTTCTAGAATTGGCCAGAATTTGCTAGATCTTTCTGAAATGTTTCACAACTTTCTAGCACTTTCCGGAACTATCCTGTTGTGTCCATAGAACTATAAAAGTACAACTGCCTTAAACTGACATTTCACTTTGTCTAATTGCTGAGTAAGAGAATAATGAATAGCAGTGTTTGAGTTAGATAACATCACGTGGTTGCTTTCTCCCAGCAGATGCATCTTGCTATGTGTGTGGACAATTTATCAAGACAAGAGTGAAAAAGTACTCCGTGAAAGATGTGTGAGGCCTACAAAGCCTACTTCAACATACCTGTCAGGGATGAAGACAAGCCTTGGCCACATCATTTCACATGTGAACACTGTGACAAAACTCGAAGGTAAGGTGAATGAATGCTGCTTGCTAGATGGAATTTCAGTAATTTATTACAGTTTAAAAGAGTTGCAATTAAGAAAAAAAAACACTATTTTCAGCGTTCTAAGAAAATACAGACAACAATATATATATATATATATATATATATATATATATATATATATATATATATACATATATATATATATGTAGTTATATAGTTATATATATATATATATATATATATATATATATATATATATATATATATATATATATATGTGTGTGTGTGTGTGTGTGTGTGTGTGTGTGTGTGTGTGTGTGTGTGTAAATTACTAACAAAGAATTAAAGGGAAACTGAGATGCATTTCTGACTCCTTAGTCGTCCTCAGTCAGCTATACCCTTCTGAGATTCGAACCTGGGCTGATTGCATACAAGGCAATGTTATTTGCCTCTAAACCACAAGGTCCCTCTCGCTCTGTTAGCTTTTTTCTGCAAGGGAAGATATGTTTCAAATGTTAACTATTTAGATTACCTTGCTAGGCCCCAAACATGGGGCAAATCTTTATTTCCTGTTTTCAGCCTATCTTGAAGGCTATCAAACAGGCAGTAGTCACACCGGACAATTCATATATTTGTGTAAATTACTAACAAAGAATTAAAGGGAAACTGAGATGCATTTCTGACTCCTTAGTCATCCTCAGTCAGCTATACCCTTCTGAGATTCGAACCTGGGCTGATTGCATACAAGGCAATGTTATTTGCCTCTAAGCCACAAGGTCCCTCTCGCTCTGTTAGCTTTTTTCTGCAAGGGAAGATATGTTTCAAATGTTAACTATTTAGATTACCTTGCTAGGCCCCAAACATGGGGCAAATCTTTATTTCCTGTTTTCAGCCTATCTTGAAGGCTATCAAACAGGCAGTAGTCACACCGGACAATTCATATATTTGTGTAAATTACTAACAAAGAATTAAAGGGAAACTGAGATGCATTTCTGACTCCTTAGTCGTCCTCAGTCAGCTATACCCTTCTGAGATTCGAACCTGGGCTGATTGCATACAAGGCAATGTTATTTGCCTCTAAACCACAAGGTCCCTCTCGCTCTGTTAGCTTTTTTCTGCAAGGGAAGATATGTTTCAAATGTTAACTATTTAGATTACCTTGCTAGGCCCCAAACATGGGGCAAATCTTTATTTCCTGTTTTCAGCCTATCTTGAAGGCTATCAAACAGGCAGTAGTCACACCGGACAATTCATATATTTGTGTAAATTACTAACAAAGAATTAAAGGGAAACTGAGATGCATTTCTGACTCCTTAGTCATCCTCAGTCAGCTATACCCTTCTAAGATTCGAACCTGGGCTGATTGCATACAAGGCAATGTTATTTGCCTCTAAGCCACAAGGTCCCTCTCGCTCTGTTAGCTTTTTTCTGCAAGGGAAGATATGTTTCAAATGTTAACTATTTAGATTACCTTGCTAGGCCCCAAACATGGGGCAAATCTTTATTTCCTGTTTTCAGCCTATCTTGAAGGCTATCAAACAGGCAGTAGTCACACCGGACAATTCATATATTTGTGTAAATTACTAACAAAGAATTAAAGGGAAACTGAGATGCATTTCTGACTCCTTAGTCGTCCTCAGTCAGCTATACCCTTCTGAGATTCGAACCTGGGCTGATTGCATACAAGGCAATGTTATTTGCCTCTAAACCACAAGGTCCCTCTCGCTCTGTTAGCTTTTTTCTGCAAGGGAAGATATGTTTCAAATGTTAACTATTTAGATTACCTTGCTAGGCCCCAAACATGGGGCAAATCTTTATTTCCTGTTTTCAGCCTATCTTGAAGGCTATCAAACAGGCAGTAGTCACACCGGACAATTCATATATTTGTGTAAATTACTAACAAAGAATTAAAGGGAAACTGAGATGCATTTCTGACTCCTTAGTCGTCCTCAGTCAGCTATACCCTTCTGAGATTCGAACCTGGGCTGATTGCATACAAGGCAATGTTATTTGCCTCTAAGCCACAAGGTCCCTCTCGCTCTGTTAGCTTTTTTCTGCAAGGGAAGATATGTTTCAAATGTTAACTATTTAGATTACCTTGCTAGGCCCCAAACATGGGGCAAATCTTTATTTCCTGTTTTCAGCCTATCTTGAAGGCTATCAAACAGGCAGTAGTCACACCGGACAATTCATATATTTGTGTAAATTACTAACAAAGAATTAAAGGGAAACTGAGATGCATTTCTGACTCCTTAGTTGTCCTCAGTCAGCTATACCCTTCTGAGATTCGAACCTGGGCTGATTGCATACAAGGCAATGTTATTTGCCTCTAAACCACAAGGTCCCTCTCGCTCTGTTAGCTTTTTTCTGCAAGGGAAGATATGTTTCAAATGTTAACTATTTAGATTACCTTGCTAGGCCCCAAACATGGGGCAAATCTTTATTTCCTGTTTTCAGCCTATCTTGAAGGCTATCAAACAGGCAGTAGTCACACCGGACAATTCATATATTTGTGTAAATTACTATCAAAGAATTAAAGGGAAACTGAGATGCATTTCTGACTCCTTAGTCGTCCTCAGTCAGCTATACCCTTCTGAGATTCGAACCTGGGCTGATTGCATACAAGGCAATGTTATTTGCCTCTAAGCCACAAGGTCCCTCTCGCTCTGTTAGCTTTTTTCTGCAAGGGAAGATATGTTTCAAATGTTAACTATTTAGATTACCTTGCTAGGCCCCAAACATGGGGCAAATCTTTATTTCCTGTTTTCAGCCTATCTTGAAGGCTATCAAACAGGCAGTAGTCACACCGGACAATTCATATATTTGTGTAAATTACTAACAAAGAATTAAAGGGAAACTGAGATGCATTTCTGACTCCTTAGTCGTCCTCAGTCAGCTATACCCTTCTGAGATTCGAACCTGGGCTGATTGCATACAAGGCAATGTTATTTGCCTCTAAGCCACAAGGTCCCTCTCGCTCTGTTAGCTTTTTTCTGCAAGGGAAGATATGTTTCAAATGTTAACTATTTAGATTACCTTGCTAGGCCCCAAACATGGGGCAAATCTTTATTTCCTGTTTTCAGCCTATCTTGAAGGCTATCAAACAGGCAGTAGTCACACCGGACAATTCATATATTTGTGTAAATTGCTAACAAAGAATTAAAGGGAAACTGAGATGCATTTCTGACTCCTTAGTCGTCCTCAGTCAGCTATACCCTTCTGAGATTCGAACCTGGGCTGATTGCATACAAGGCAATGTTATTTGCCTCTAAGCCACAAGGTCCCTCTCGCTCTGTTAGCTTTTTTCTGCAAGGGAAGATATGTTTCAAATGTTAACTATTTAGATTACCTTGCTAGGCCCCAAACATGGGGCAAATCTTTATTTCCTGTTTTCAGCCTATCTTGAAGGCTATCAAACAGGCAGTAGTCACACCGGACAATTCATATATTTGTGTAAATTACTAACAAAGAATTAAAGGGAAACTGAGATGCATTTCTGACTCCTTAGTCGTCCTCAGTCAGCTATACCCTTCTGAGATTCAAACCTGGGCTGATTGCATACAAGGCAATGTTATTTGCCTCTAAGCCACAAGGTCCCTCTCGCTCTGTTAGCTTTTTTCTGCAAGGGAAGATATGTTTCAAATGTTAACTATTTAGATTACCTTGCTAGGCCCCAAACATGGGGCAAATCTTTATTTCCTGTTTTCAGCCTATCTTGAAGGCTATCAAACAGGCAGTAGTCACACCGGACAATTCATATATTTGTGTAAATTACTAACAAAGAATTAAAGGGAAACTGAGATGCATTTCTGACTCCTTAGTCGTCCTCAGTCAGCTATACCCTTCTGAGATTCGAACCTGGGCTGATTGCATACAAGGCAATGTTATTTGCCTCTAAGCCACAAGGTCCCTCTCGCTCTGTTAGCTTTTTTCTGCAAGGGAAGATATGTTTCAAATGTTAACTATTTAGATTACCTTGCTAGGCCCCAAACATGGGGCAAATCTTTATTTCCTGTTTTCAGCCTATCTTGAAGGCTATCAAACAGGCAGTAGTCACACCGGACAATTCATATATTTGTGTAAATTACTAACAAAGAATTAAAGGGAAACTGAGATGCATTTCTGACTCCTTAGTCGTCCTCAGTCAGCTATACCCTTCTGAGATTCAAACCTGGGCTGATTGCATACAAGGCAATGTTATTTGCCTCTAAGCCACAAGGTCCCTCTCGCTCTGTTAGCTTTTTTCTGCAAGGGAAGATATGTTTCAAATGTTAACTATTTAGATTACCTTGCTAGGCCCCAAACATGGGGCAAATCTTTATTTCCTGTTTTCAGCCTATCTTGAAGGCTATCAAACAGGCAGTAGTCACACCGGACAATTCATATATTTGTGTAAATTACTAACAAAGAATTAAAGGGAAACTGAGATATATATATATAGTTATATATAGTTTTATATATAGTTATATATATATTGTTATATTTGTTATATTTATATAATTTGACTATATTTACAGGCTGGTACAGGGGAGAAAAGAGAACCATGAAGTTTCCTATTCTAGGAATTTAGCGGGAACTGACTGATCACTCAAGCAACTGCTACTTCTGCATGGTAGACCCTCCCAAATGTTGAAATGGCAAGAGTGTGCCTCTTATCATGTATCCAGACATTCCTTCATCCATCGCCCTGTTCCCACCCTCCAGACAGAAAGATCTGCATATTCAGGAGAGAGAAGCAAGTCAAACATCAAGGAAGATATTGCAGACACAGATTACAATTTCACAGATGTGGCTGAGGAGAGAAAACCATACTTTCCCAAGCATAAAGACCTCAATGATCTGATCAGAGACTTTCATCTTATCATCTGAACCTCTGACATCTATGCTCAAGGAGTAGAACTTATTGGATGAAAGCATACAAGTCACAGATCAGAGAAAGTGCTGCCAACATTTTTCCAACTTCTTCAGTTGGCAATATGGGCTGTGCTTCTGCAACATAGTGGCCAGTCTATTCGAGACTATAGGAATCACTGCTAACCCAAGTGATTGCTTCCTATTCAAAGACAGTTCATCCAGGAGCCTCAAAGCTGTTGCTTCATAATGTGAACAAGAACCCATCTCTCCTTATGGCTCACTCTGTACACCTCAAAGGGGACTAAATGAGTGTCAAGATGTTGCTGAGTGCCTTGAAGTATGATGACTATGGCTGGGAGGTCATTGGAGACTTTAAAATGAATCATTCCTGATGAACCTCCAATGCAGTTTCATGAAGTTTCCTTGTTTTCTTTGCCTCTGGGACAGCTGGGACACTAAGATGCACCATCACAGAAGGGACAGGCCATAGCATACTGAGTTCTCTTTAGGGAAGAGCCACATAAAGTGGGAACTGCTGGTAGACTCTTGGAAGGTGCTGATGTCACCTCTGCACATCAAGTTACTCCTCATCAAGCAATTTGTCATGGCTCTAGACAAGGTGTCAGCAACTTTCAAGTACCTCCAAGATCTCTTTCCATAGCTGTTGGAGGCAAGGGTTAAAGCTGATATCTTTGTTGGACCTCAGTTAAAGAAGATCATAGAGTGTGAAGAATTCACCAAAAAGCTAAACAGAAGAGAGAAAGCAGCTTGGAATAGCTTTCTTGCAGTGGTTCACAGCTTTCTGGGCAATCACAAGGCTGAAAACTATGAGCCACTAGTTCAGACTCTCATAAAGAACTATGCCAAAATGGGATGCAGAATGTCCCTTAAAGTCTGTATCCTTAACGCTCAAGAAGAACATGGGTGCTTACTTAGAGGAGCAAGACGAGCTTTCACCAGGAAATACTAGACTTTGAACATCACTACCAAGGACATTGTAATGAAAACATGAGAAAGTGATTTGCAGTATAGCCAAAAATCTAGAAAATCTAATCATTTCTGAATCCTTTTGAGTGGTTTTGACTGTCTTTGTGTACTTGTTGTACAGGTATAGTTCTTTAACTGCTCAAAAAGATAAAAATTCACCTGTTTTGTGTCTATAAATATAAAACTTTTATAGGCTGTGGTCACAAAATCAAAGTTTGTGATGAATATAGCCATTTTGCATAGGCTTTAGACATAAACAGTTGAAATATAACACTTAGGAGCCATGAACAAAAATTGTATTACATAGTGAATCAATGTTATTTTGTAACTGTGGGACCTGTATGCTGAAAATCAGTTGTTCTAGCATAGAAAGAGAGATTTTTCTTTTTTACTCTTCAAATGTTGTGAGTGTCAGTTCCACTAATAAAATCATACCAATTCCTGGTGTGTGTATGTGCTAAAATTTTAATTATACATTTCTTCTAGTATAATAAAGGATTTTTTTTTCAAAAACGCTACATTTTCTGTCATGTTTCTGCAGTTCTGTATTGAAAAATTGTATACTTTATGTCCCCAAAGTGAAAGATGTGAATCACTTATCTAATAGTCTCATTGAGTTACTTCCTATGTCTTATTAAAGGCAGGGGGAAAAAAACCCAGATAAGCAAATGCGTTATTTATATTTGAGGTCACTTGGCTTTAATAAGTTATACAGGGAATATTTTATTTTATTTTTATTTATTTTAATTCCATTTATATCCCGCCCTTCTCCGAAGACTCAGGGCGGCTTACAAACTTAGCAGTAGCCTTCATTCTATGTATATGCCTGCTTATTAGGGCTTTCACACACACCCCAAGCGGCATTATTACAAAGTCAGCTTAATTGCCCCCAACAATCTGGGTCCTCAATATGCATGTTGTCAATGTCAGGTATTTAAATAATGTAAATGTTTACCTGCTCTATCAGATCCCTTGGTCAGGAAAACATTTCATAGCTCTGCTGGAATTCTGCCAGTATATTTAAAAACAAATGAAAAGGGGAAAAAAATGTGACAAAGAACTAGGAAAAGAAGGCTAGTACAAATCCCTCTTTCAATGAAATGACTACATGTTGATGTCAACTACAACGACCTGACTGCAGTCGTTTTGCTTGTTCTAGGTTGCCAAAGAAATGGGAGGAAGTGTGGAGGATTTCTACTAGTCTAAACATTTTACTGTCCCATGGGAACCAAGGTCATTTCTGTCTGTTAGATTGGGGTGGGGGGGTGGCGAGTGGCGTGAGCATTTGGTTAGAAAGCCTGCCAAACTGTTCTATTGGGGAACGTAGCTGATTGCATAGCATTGGGGTGGGAAGTCCGACTTTGCAATATTGTCTCTCTTTGAAGGGGATTTCAGATTCAGTTTCACTTTTGATACTATGTAACCAATAAACATGTTCTTTGAGGAAATTTCAAGCCTCAGAGTTCTGATTTGTTTGATCTTGCCTATTGGAACCTTGACATTAAACTAAGTCTGAAAATCCCTTTCAAAGAGAGACAATATTACAAAATTGAACTTCCCACTCCAATGCTATGCAATCAGTTTGGTCTTGTCTATTGGAACCTTGACAGTTGGTGGCTTCAAGAATTACAAAACTTGAATGCATTAGGTTCAAATCTTCCTCTTTCCCCCTTTTCTTTTAATTTATTACCTTTATCAAGACTCCAAACACAGAAAAAATATATAAGGGCATATTGCAGTTAATATTTGTATATATGTTCATGCATATTTCTTCTTGTATACATTATTTTCTGAGTGGGCACATTTTTCTTTTCCTGAAAGCTGGATTTTGTACCATTCTGCAGACAATTATAGATTTATTTTTATACATTTCTGAGATGTGAACTGTGCCACAACACTCTCCAAATGCAATGTGTATATTTTAAACTCTTCTACTTATTCAGAAAGCCTAAAATTTATTCACATAACTGCTCGATGGAGAGAAATTTAAACACTGATTCCTAAATCATTAACACTGGCATTGGATTCTGCTCATTGACCTGTTCATTGAACTAAATACTTAATTCCAAAGTCTATTTTACTCAAAGCACAGTTTGATATGCATTCAGTGAAAGAAAAGCCCTCTGTGCCATATCACAATCTTCTCTTCAGTTTTCGGTTTTTCTGCACCGCAGGCTTTGCCTGTGGGAGTCTTGTGTATAAACAGGTTAGAAATGAAACCAATGTTTGCACTTCAGCCTCTTCCTCCACTTTGGCTATTACATGTTGTCTACGAATTGCATTTGCCACAGGAAAATAAAAGAAAATATTTCAATTTTAACATTTTTCTTCGGCCTTGAACTCAAAGGGGCAAGTAGAACATAGAACATAGAGTTGGAAGGGCCCTTGGAGATTTTCTAGTCCAACTCTCAAGCAGGAGAGTCTACCATTTTAAATGTGGCTGTCCAGTCTCTTTCTTCTTGAAAGTCCAGTGATGAAACACCCACAACTTCTGAATGCAAGGCATTCCACTGGTTGATTGTTCTCACTGCCAGGAAATTTCTTCTTAGTTCTAGGTTGCTTCTCACCTTGTTTAGTTTCTATCTGTTGGTTTCTCTCCTGCCTTCTAGCACTTTAGAAAATAGTTTTTTCCCCCTCATCTTTCTTCTTGTCAGTTATCAGCAACAACAACATTAAGCCCATCCTTTCACTGTGCCTGTATCATCAGTGAATTTCTACAAAATAATAAGTTGACCATTTCATCAGTGAATTTGTAGAGACACAGAGAGAAACACATTTTTTTTCACCATTCTACTTGAGTATTTATGAAAACTGGTCATGGATCATAATAACCTATAACTGTAAGGAGTAACTGCTTTGACACACAATTCAAAACACTGCTTTTAACACATGACAGAAAAAAAATAGGTGGAAATTATCTTTCTGATGGGCTGAGAACATAGGGAGGACAATGTTATGCTTTATGCCTTCAAGAAATGGTAAGTGGTCTGAATTTTGACAGGGTTAATTAAGCTAGTCATGATGATCAGACCTTGGTTTCAGTTTCAAGAGAGAATTTGTATAGTTTATGGTGAAATACTGTATGAGAATGTCCCCCTCCCTAATGTGGCTGTATGGATTCACTTTCAATCTGATCATTATCCAGATTCAAAAATGGTAGGCATCTCAAAAATATTGGATAAGATTTGTACTTCATATGTAGCAAAAGCGATATCGAGACATCACATCTAATACACGTTCAGTGAATACACTAATACAGTTCCTCTTACCTAAGCTTAATGATAAGTACAGTTGTCATAGGATATACAAAACCGATCTTTATACAAATAAATGGCTGAATTGATCCACATTCAGTGTGCATGCATGTGTCCTGTAAGCACAATATCCTTTTGCTTTTGTGGAAGTTTTTTTTTGAATCTTAAAATACACATTTTCAAACAAAATAGAACCATCTCTGAACATTCCATACATTTTTAAAAATGTACAAAGCCCAAGATTATCTATGGATTCTGTCTCAATGTCTATTTATTTCACTCCCGATAATGTGGTAGCTCAGGGAAGGCTAAATCATCCTCCAATCTTAGAAACCATGGCAATAGATTATAATTTCTAATCTAGTCAACTCACTGAGCTCAGTTCAGTAAAATATTGTAGTGGTCTCTGATGTATTTCAAAAAATTATGTATTCTTCCACAGTGTCAGATGGAACCAGGCATATCATTATATATAGACTACCTTGGAATATCAGGTTTAAATCCAGATCACATAAGAACTGATGAGCCAGCCAGCATATATTTAAGTGTTTCTGCATTTCTATAGCAGGAGCTGTCAAATTTAGAAGCTTTGAACATTTTTATGGAAAGCCTTGGAAAGCTCTTCTGCTGTTGTCTGCCATTACTGATTTGGGCATTCTACTAACAGCTAGGAAGAATATAGAAGTAAAAATAAACTCAAAAGGCATAAAACCTCTTGCTTTTCCCTACCGTTAAAAGAAATCAGACATTATTGCATGGAAAATTAGTGCAAGAAGGAACGTAGCTAAACGAAGAGAACTGTCTGTACTTCCAAAAATTACTGTATTTTGACAATTGTTCATACAATCATTAAAGCTTCTGTTTGGTTAACACTTCTTTGTAAAGTGACCTTTAGTTTGAATATTTTTTTCTTAGTATTTTCCCCCACCGGATGGATAATTTTAGAACTTCAACTACTTCCCCTATCCTAAATTTCAGAAGCAAAGCAGATCTCTGCAAGTCATAGTCCTATGAAAAAGAATTTGCCCCCATTGGATTTTCTAAATTTTTGATTATCTTTGCCTTGAAAAGATATATGTGTCTCTTGTGTGCCCTGCTGATAGATAAAGGGAGCGAGAATGAACAAAAAACACTAAAGATGGTGCTTGTTTCATTAATTCAATACACAAAGGCATCCAATATGCAATGAGCCACTGGGAAAAAAAAGTTAATCATCACTCTTATTCCATCAGTCCAGTTAAGGTGATAACTAAGGGCTAGCTGTACCCTTAGCACTTCATTTAAAAAAAACCAAACAACTATGATTCAAGCCAGCCCTACCTAAATAAATCTTATAAAATCTGACTAATTTCATCAAGTGAAGATGAGGTATCACAAAGGTTCTAGATGATGAAATAAAGATTCTAGAAGCACATCATGTCCTGCTCAAAGTAACTTTCTGAACACAATCATGAATCATAAATTATCTGTAAAAAATCATATTTATTCATTTTCTAATTATATTTGTGGGTAATGGGTCATTCATCAAATTGTGTGTCTAATATGTAAAAGTAAACAGAAGTTTAATTTTAACATTTATATTGGCGTTTTTCAAATTTACATTTGCTGTTAATTACACAAAATGGCTATGTTTCGATTAGTACATGAAAGTAGTAAATTTTTATCTATATAAAATAATAATAATAAATAACATTATTGCTTGAGAATGCAGACTTTGGTCTTTATGTTGCATCCAGATTTCAAATATGTGATACTTTCCAATTAGGCTGCAAGTTTTCCGTCTTTGCCCTAAAAGTTGGCACACATATTTGACAACTTTGCATAATTATGCAATTTGACAGTTGACTGTTAATGCCTGCCAAAAATTGAAACAACCCAAAGATGTCAACAGATCTACCATTTTTAAATTTTGAAGGACAGGAACATTGTGAGCATTATCAGCAGAGCAAGAAGAATAATATATTTTCCAATAGTTAGGATGTGCAAAAAACCCCCACAAGGTGTCTGTGATAAAAAGTGCTAATTATATTTTACCTGCCTAAATTATTAAGAGTTTAACCAGGGTCAGAAATTATGGTTCATTGAGATGAACATTATGGTTTGAAAAGCAGCACTGGCAACAAAGTTTCTTGATCAATGGATCAACTGATTCATACATATGTTTATTAATTATTATTATTATTATTATTATTATTATTATTATTATTATTATTATTATTATTATTTGGGGGGGCGCTAATGGGAATTTGATTTACAGGTTGGGTCCAAAGAATGGAATTAAATACATTGCATTAAAATTCAAATCTCTTTTCTTCCCTCCCCTTTCTCTCCCCACATTCCTTGTAGGTGTGGATTGAGCAGAGGGCAGTAAGTAATAGGGATAAAGTATATATATTCCGAATATGAATCAGTAGTACAAACACAGCACTTCTTTAGTATTAATTAGAGTATCAATTCCTCTTTGAGACTTCATGACAGACTGCCTCATATGGATGCTTTCAGGAATCAACACTTCCAATGCATAGCAGAAAGCAGCTATGTTCATCTTAGTTCTGGAATACTTCTAAAACACTTTCAAGGTATATGAAGTAAATAATAATAATAGTTGGAATGGATCTATTTGGGAACATGCCTTGGTCAGAGTCCAAAGCAGTGATGGTGAACCTTTTAGAGATGGTGAACCTTTTAGAGACCGAGTGCCCAAACTGCAACCCAAAACCCAGTTATGTATCATCGGATGTTGGGTGGGTGTGGCCAATTGGGTGGGTGTGGCCTATTGGATGGGCGCGGCTGCAGTGGTAACGACAGACTGGGTGGAATTAAAAAGTTCAATCAATCAATTACAACTCTATAAGATCTTTTTTTTTTCCCGTGAGAAGTTGAAATTGATTGATTGATTGAACCTTTTTTTTGCACACGGTGGCGGAGGCATAAAGTGAAAAGGTTTTATAAAACCCAGTTGAAGGCCTAGGACTGGGGCAATGGCACATGTGCCCACAGAAAGGGCTCTGCATGCGACCTGTGGCATGCGTGCCATAGGTTCACCCCCGTGGACTTAAACCAATCATCACCAGATGAATTTGCAGTTGGCTGACCAACCATGGTCAATGTGTAGTCCTACATCTACTTGAAGGGAAGCAAACAGTGCTGACTTAGGACCAGTACTCTTCAACATCTTCATAAATTACTTAGATGAGAAGATAGAAGGGATACTCATCAAATTTGTAGATGACACTAAGCTAGTGTGAATTCCTAAGAGGATAGACTCAAGTTTCAGAGGGATCTTGTCAGACTTGGGCATTGGGCCCTATCCAACAAGATGCAGTTCAGTGGTGAGAAAAGTAAGGTTTGGCATCCAGGCAGAAAATAAACAGATGCAGAGGTAAAGAATAGCTCAACAGTAGACCCTGTGAAAGGGATCTTGGTGGACCATTGCCTATGTTTGACCCAGCAGGGTGCTGCAGCTGCTAAAAAAGAAAACAGAGGGCTAGGCTGCATCAATAGAGGGATAGTACCAAGATCACAGGAAGTGATAGCATCAGTCTACATCAGACAAGTCAAACTTCGTGATGTCACGTGACATCGCACAATGTATCGCGACAGTTTTGCCATTGCCAGCAATGGGGTGGGCGTGGCTGCTGCGTGATATGTCTGGCCTGTGGGCCATCAGTTTGACACCTCTGCTTTACATGGTGCTAGTGAGTCCACATTTGAAATACTGTGCCCAGTTCTGGTTACCACAATGCAAAAAAGATGCTGAGACTCTAGAAAGAGTGCAGAGAAGAGCAACAAAGACGATAAGGCTAAATCGTAGAATGAATGGCTAAGAAAACTAATGAAGAATAATATAGACATAGAATAATAAAGTTGAAAAAGACCTTGGAGGTCTTCTAGTCCAAAGCCCTACTTGAGCAGGAGACCCTATACCATTTCAGACAAAGGGTTGTCCAGTCTCTTTTTGAAACCGGGGCCTCCAGATATTCTGAGCTTCATCTCCCAATTATTATACGAATGGCAAGGGATCGTGAAAGATACAATTCAAAATATTTCACTGGTATGTGTAGCCTTCTTCTGTTTTGCAAATTGCAGGCTTTTCACATGTCAGTTTCATAGATCAGCTTTATTTCCTATTGGTTATAGTGGCATTTATTTGTATGACTTTTGCTAAGAGTGAGACTTAATTTTTAGATATAATATAAAATGTAATGTAATGTAACATAACATAATGTAACATAATAATATGGTTAGTCTCTTCAGAAAATCAAATAGGTATGCATTTTATCAGGAGCTATATAGCATTGAATTTCTCTATAGGCTGTTACAACTTTGGTTGCTAGGAAACACCATACAGTATGTAATTTATCCTCCTCCTCCTCCTCCTCCTCCTCCTCCTTTCCTCTTTTTAATTCAATAACTTACTAATATTATGATTTCTCTAACAAGGCATTTATTAAAAAAAATCCATGTTGTTAAACAGACAGGACAGTAATAATAGTGTTTCCTTTGTTTGGACATTTCAATTTATCTGACTGTTAATGCCTCATAAACATTTTGGAAAATTCATATTAGCCAGCAATACTATAATGGAAGTGTCTGCAGCCATGAGAGTTTTAACAAATATTGTAAAATTAAGCCAGTTTAGAATTATAAATCTTAAAATGATTCCCCTTGACTAAATGTGGGTTTAAGAGAGAGAAAGAAAGAGGCCAATATGGCCAATAAAGCACTAATTATTATTTACTGATAAGTGTATGGTATAATACTCACTGCTGACTGGAATGATGTGTAGGGTATAGTGATAGCAGCCACAGGCTACTATAAAGAGCCCAAAGGCAAGAGAAAATTTGGAAACAGCAGTAACCATAGTGAGATATCCCACAATATGGCAATTGAGTGAGCAATGCTTGGATCAGTGAACTGGCTACTAAAGTGAACTGGCTAATAAAGCCCACCACAGAACAGGGAACAGAGTGCTGAAATCTATATTTGATTGAGAAACAGAGAAACACTCAGTGACTAAGAGCTGAGATTTCTGTCCATTACTGATTTCTTGCTTGCTAGAAGGACTGGAAAGGTTGCGTCCATTACCTATCCCAAAGAAACTCCGTCAGTCTCTCTGACATTTCTTCGACATTCTACAAATGGTTCAAAAGCTTGTTCCTTTGCTTGAATTTTACTTTGGAAGGCATTCAGTGGCTACTCTGGATATGAAATATCTCTTCTGGCTGAGGGCGGTAAGAAGGTAACAGTGGCCACCGGCAACTATATTTCCTAGGGTTCGAGATGAAATGGAACAAATCTTTTAGTAATTCAAAGGTGTGCTGTGAATATGCCATGAGTTTTTGAGAAACAAAAATCTCTGAAGATATACTGAGCGATGCACATTTGTTTTTAAATTGGTCCTCAGGTGAACTGCAAAAGGCCAGCAGAATCTTATGTGAAGTGACAAAATTATGTAAAACAACACTTCCCTTCTGTTTTCAGTGAGACCTCCACAGACAGTTTTCAGCAAATGATCAGCAAGGTCAAAATTCAATTGTCAAGTGTTACATAAGCCATAGTCTGACTTGGCTCCAAATTAACTGCATATGAAAGCTCTGTAAACAGGAATCATGGATTTTAATTTATGAAGTTCGTAGAAAATGTAAACTGGATGAGAGCCTGGTTACTGTTGGTATTTTTAACCCACTTTGTAACAGATTATTAAGATACAGCACCTGTTACTCGTCCCAGCTTCTGCCAACCTAGCAGTTCGAAAGCATGTAAAAATGCAAGTAGAAAAATAGGGACCACTACGGTGGGAAGGTAACAGCTTTCCATGCGCCTTTGGCGTCTAGTCATGCCGGCCACATGACCACGGAGACGTCCTCGGACAAGCGCTGGCTCTTCGGCTTTGAAACGGAAATGAGCACCGGCCCCTAGAATTGGAAACGACTAGCACGTATGTGTGGGGGAACCTTTACCTTTACCTTTTTTATGTCACAGCTGAAGATACATTCATATGACACATGAATATAAACATATATAAGGACTTTGAAATAACTTCAATTCAGGGTCACAAAGGAATCATTTATGTATGAAGTGTCATATTGATTCCATCCTGAGGGATGGTTATTACCCATTAACAATTAAAAAAAAACATTATAATCTCAAGTATCCTCTAATATTGATATTTACATTATGATCTTTCTGCTCATATTAATGGGCATTATTTATTTTAGATATATAGCTAGAAAATTCATTTTTTTAAAAAAATGTGTAAATGCAAACGTGTAAACAAATGTAGTAATTATCAAATCATGTTTTCTGTAACTCTAGACATCACAATCTTTTCCACATGAGTGAAAGGAGAAATTACTGTGGAAAAGGCTGAAGACCTACTCTTATGTGATGTCCTTTTCAGCTTACTTAGTTTGTCAATTTGTTTGCACCAAAACAAATTGACATACAAATTGAATCATATATTACTGTATATCTCTGTAACAAAGGATGTGAGCTCACTAAAAGAGCAATTGTTCTACATTCAGAAATTCAAATACTCAATTTCTGATGATCTTCAGGTAAATACATCTCTGATTACAAATCAGTAAAGTTATATTTTAGCTAAATATTTCAAAGCTGCTAGCTATTATAGGAAACTAGTATTTTATCAGATGATCAAATTGAGTGCAGCTCACTTGGAATTCATGCTGTGTGCCACTCAGAGTCGCCTTGCAGTGAGATGGAAATGAACTTCCATTAATCTTTTCCATTATCCTCACCACTCTTTGCATAGCCTTCCTGTCCAAAACAGTAATACCTCTGAGCCAAACAATGATACAATATAACAGGATGCTTTAATTGCCCTTTCAATCAAATATTCAACAAATGCACCAGGTGGGGCTTCTAAATTCTCAAAGCTAGCATTATAATAAAAGTAGCATCCTTTGCTTTGCTCTCCACCACCTGAAAGTTAGCTTTCAATTCCCGTCAGTAAACAAGATGTCCTCTATTTCCTACATATCAAATTTCCTACTATATCTGGCAGTGATATTTCAGTAATATCCCCATTAATTTATTTGTAAAAATTGAAATTCAGCATTCCTTTCCCTCCTTCCCACATTCTGTAGCATATTAATAGCTAAAAAAACAACTCTATGTATCAAGAGGCTGATTTTATCATATTTAAATTCATTGTACACTTCTATGCCTGCTTATAGAAAACATCACAAGTTTTCTTTCTGATGTGTAAGTCTTATTTAATTGACAAAGGCTGTCAGTACAGCTACATATTTGTTTCTTTGGGTTTATTTTTAGTCAAATTCTGATTGTGATATCAAGAGGAATGTAAAGAGTAGACGATTAAATTATGAACTGGCAGCAGGAACATAGTTTGTGAATATTATTTTTTTTGCCTCATTCATTTTTCCAAAATTCCCCTCCTTCTCTATCATTGGGATCTCATTTCCCAAGTTATGAAAGCATTTCTTCAAAGGCTAACTGAACTGACAACTGTAGCGACACTATTAAGATTCACCTAACTTGCGTTACTAAAATTTGATTAGATGAAAAAAGCTAAAGCGTAATTCAACTATGTGATCATGTTAGCAGATGTCATGGAAATCATTTATAAAAAAAGGAATAGACCTAATTCATCAGAATTTCATCTCGTAGACTAGGTATCCCACCCAACAATCCATTGGATTTAGGCATCCTGTCCAAAAGACCATCTACCTCTGGTAGCAAAATCCAAGGCAAAATAGAAATTCTGTTCATTTGCTCTCTCTCTTGCTCTTTTGCTCTCGCTCTCCCTCCCTCCTTCCCTCCCTCTCTCCGCTCCCCCTCTGCAATGGAAATAGGTTCAGTGAAAGCAGAAAATAACTCATCACCATGACTCTAAATTCAGAAATACTTTATGCTCTCTATTGGAGCATGAATGTCTTTGCAGTCATACACCATCTACCCCTTGCCTAATCTGATTTATATATATATATATACACACATACATACACACACACACACACACACACACACACACACCATACATGGATGGATGAATGGATGATACATGGATTGACTGATAGGCAGGCAGGCAGACAGACAGACAGACAGATATTCAGTTTAGGCCTGTACAATGGGGGAAGGGCACCAGGGTACCTAGATTTCATTTCAGAAATTTAAAAGACTCCCGATATGTCAGTGATGGCAAGATGTTATGGTGCTTGGATTCAGCAAGGAAGGGAGGAATCTGAGAAGCTAGGAAGAACAAGAATAGGACAATGGCTTCCCTATGACTCAGGAGTCAATTCTGTGGAGCAGTCCTCCTACTATTTCCCTCTGTGTTCCATTGAGACAGACATGAATCAGCTTGGCTTTACAAAAATTGTAGAAAGGGACATAGAAGCCACAAGATCTAGCCTGGTTCAGTCAAAAAAGCTGTCTCGCTTCAAGAGTTCAGAAAGAGCTTGGTTTTTGTAGTAGAATCCGAGCTCTTTTCAATACCCAATCTCTCTACAACTTCATCATCATATCTTGTGAAAGAACTCAAATGCCATCTGCCCATGTTCATCATTTATAAGTATGGACTACAGGAATGCATACTAATACCCCAGGCTACCAAATGTTAAACATGATATTGACAGATAATCAATGTTTCATTTAGCGCATTATGCTTCCTTCCATTTGTACATATGTTCAAATTCAGGGTTGCATATCTGTTAATACAAGCCTTGAAAAACATCATTAGGACTGATAACTATCCAGAGGCTACAGTTTAAATACTTCTGTGATGAATAGCAGGTGAATTAATAACTTACTTGTAATTGAGCTTACTGTCTAATCGATCCAGTTCATATCGACCCATCTAAGCAATGTGATCCCTTTAATTCAATTCAGAACCTTATCCAATTTGATGTCTGGATCTCAATTCAGAGGAACAGAGTTTCATGTTTTGGTATTCACACAAAGGAATAATATATACAGTTATAATACTTTGTAATGGTATGAATTTTATAGGCACATTAAAGTGTGGCAAAGGGACAACATAAAAATAAACCAAATTTCATAGAAACTGATATCAAATTAAAAGTGTTCTCAAGTTTGTAGTTCTAAGAGAGAATCTGGGGATGGGCTTTGCATATACAGTATGTTGTTTGTGTTTACTGAACACTTTTCGGTAATAAGTTTAAACATTGGTACAATTTTAAGGAAGGAAAGGAAGAAGGGAGGGAGGGAGGGAGGGAAGAAAAAGGATATCTCAAAAGTACTATTTTTGAGATCTATAAGCCTGCAAAAAGAGTGCTTGGCAAATTTCATTCAGTCATAATTTAGTGATGGGATCAATTCTAGTGTTCTTTAATGTTGCAAAGAGCTGAGTATTCAAATGTTTTAGAAAATAAACATTTCGAAATAACAATAATAAAAATGATCTGGTACCAGGTGCTTTTCACAGATTTAAAGTCATGCTTTACCTTCTTCATTACATTAATAATTCCTCAACTTGAAGGTCTTCATATCCTACCATAATTTGCATAATATGATTTCCCTTCAGAATAAGCAACTAAAATGGTACCTTAAAATGAAAAAAAAAACCTAACTGGTTTACTAACTGACTGTGGAAATTAATTTTGTCATTGTAGATTACACTAATTATCAAAGTATGATTTTTGAAATTTGGATACATATAAACAAAAATATAAAAACCAACAAAATTGAAGGCCTACTTTAGTAATTAGTTACAATACAAAAATATGGGAATACATTTCTTTCTTTCTACTTTAATTGTAGTATGTTATCCTCTTGACACTATTTGACCCATAGTATAGCTTGGAAAATGTAGGTTTTAGGAAAATATGGAATATGGAGAAGAGAGGAGAAGACAAGTTAGTTATACAAAAGCAGGTTACATGTAAGATTATAGATACCTTATCAATTAGCAATTGTAACGTTAAAACTCTATTGTGTTTGTTGAGGCCTGCTGAGATAATATGCAACCTAATGCAGTTCTAGATTGTATCAACAGAGGGATAGTATCAAGATCACATGAAGTTTTAGTACTACTTTGTAAAGACTTCACTTGGAATACTCATCCAGTTTTGGTCACCTCGATACTAAAAAAAATATTGAAACCCTAGAAACAGTGCAAAGAAGGGCAACAAAGAGGCTAAATGATGAATGAGTGATGAATGAGTGAGGAAACTAGGCATGTCTAATCTAATGAAGAGAAGAACTAGGTGTGATATGAAAGCAATCTTCCAGTATTTGAGGGGCCCATCACAGAGAAGAGATTGGCCTATTCTTCAAAACACCTGAGGACAGGACAAGAAGTCATGAGTGGAAGATCACTAAAGAGAGATCCAACCTAGAACTAAGGAAAAATTTCCTCACAATGAGAGCAATTAATCACCAATTAATCCAGAAGTTATGAGTACTTCATCATTGAAGGTTTTCAAGAAGAGATTGGACAGCAATTTTTCTGGCATGGTATAGGGCAGGGGTTCCCAACCTATGGGCTGTGGCCCACTAGCAGGACAGGCTGGCCAGTGCACACAAGTGGGTCTGCACAGTCACCACCACTCACGCCTAAACAGGGTATCATGCAGCCTAAACGGGGTGCTGCGCAGCCTAAACAGGGCACCACATGGAGAAAATGGGGCACCAGTGGGGTGCGGCACAGCCTAAATGGGTGCTGTGTGGCCTAAATGGGGCATCTCGTGAAAACTAGGCACCGTGCAGTGAAAATTGGGCAGCGCTAGCAAGTATGTGGGTGCTAGCCCCACCCCATTTGTGTTGCATCGGCACTAACACTGCCCCATTTGCATCATGCATGTCTCGTGGTCCCATTTACACACACACTCATGAGTAAAATGCTTTCCTCTGCCTTTTCTTCCGGTCCACCAACCAAGAAAGGTTGGGGACCTCTGGTATAGGGTCTCCTGGTTGAACAGGTGGTTACTCTAGACTACAGGACCTTCAAGGTCTCTTACAACTCTTATTATTCTATGTTCTATATGAGTTCAGCAATCTCCCACACCTTCATATTGTTAAAGTCTTGGTTTTCCAAAATAGACTTGGATATCCTAGGAGGATGAAATACTCTGACATTATTTTGTCCTTGCTTTGAGTACTGAAATCAAATGTGTCATTTACTTACTTACTTACTTACTATTTACTTACCTACTTATTTATTTTGTTTCATTTGACTTAGAATCTTAGAGGGACATGGTGGCACGTGATGTCTTGTGTCATGTTAGAGGAAGTTCATGTGAAAATTTCTAATTTGCTGTGTGAATGTGTTGGACCTATGATAATGCTGATGATATAGATATGGATACACAGTAGATATTGGTTCTAGTTGTAGTGTCCAGGTTAACTTCACTGTCATGTTTCTTGCTGTTTGTGAAATTCTGCTTCAGGCTAGAGGGTTCTGTATACAGGTATAGACCAACCACCCAGTGTCTGAAAAGTCAGTGTTAGTGTCCAGTATGGGCTTTGGCTTATTAATAATGTGTTTGAATGGCTTGAGCAGTAAGCTGTAGATGAAAAACAGTGATGTTCTGTTTTTGATCTTCCCTGGAAATTGATCTTGCTCCATTGGTTGTTCTATTCATTTCACTGGGTGACTAGTTCAGCCTGCTGAATGTCTGGCTTAATTCCATTAATTGAAAATATCTGTCAGGTTGCCATAGGATTGTTCCCCACACTGTATGTATAGAGAATAAAGGATTGTTCCCATCTTCTCAAATACCCTTCCCCTCTCAGCACAAATTGCTCAGAGCTACCATTGGATCTACTAGGCTAGAAGCACAGTGATATAGTTTTGTGCTGCTATAAGACCAAGCTGTCCCAATACTCATGCCTTATTTCAGTGACATATCATGAAATCAGAAAGTGGATATCAACATTGGGAGTAGGACAAATTCTGTCAATTCGAGCTGCTGTGACTCTATAGTACACTTTGTACAATATTACATATGTCCATATAGAGTAAACAAATGCACCTCTGTCTTATTTTCATAGAAAAACAACTAAAGCAGTAGAGATGTATTTAGAATTGAGCAATGACTCTTTCATCTCCCACTGTGCCAGAAAGCTTTCTTAATGGAGAAACACAATCAGCTACTCAGTAAAAATACCTTTCTGATTTGACTCTTAAAATCATTCAGAAATGTCTCAGGTGAAATAATTAAGAAATGACATATCATTTGCAAGTTCCCTTGCTATTGACAGAATAATAAATGCTTCCAGCCCCCATTTCTATTCATAATAATGTTGTATTCTATGCACTAACTGTCCTTCTGTTGTCATTTCTTTATCCCGTAGAGGAAGCATATTTTGCTTTTTCATAGCTTTTGAGTATATTCAACGTTATTTATTTATTTATTTATTTATTTATTTATTTATTTATTTATTTATTTATTTATTTATTTATTTATTTATTTATTTATTTACCAAATGTATTGGGTTATTATTTGTTTGTTTGTTTATTTACCAAATGTATTGCGTGCCCATATCACCACAGGGTAACTCTGGGTGGCTGTTATTAGTAATTTACATTAAAATTCTGTTAGTGCATTAATTAATTAATTAATTGTGTTGGCTTTTTTGGCCACCACCACACATTCCTGGCTCATATTTAAGTGATTAAGAGAGCAAATGCCTGAAAAGACGTTCATGCAATCAACTCATCTTGATTAACTTTTACCTCAGAAAAAACTCAAGATTCACTTTCTCCATCCACAAGAATTGTTTTCTTTATTTTTTTTTCCTCTTTGTTTTGTAGATAATTTCTCAAGCAATTTCTTTTTTTATCAAATTGAGAAGAGTTGGGAAAAATATGGAGGGAGAGAGATGGAGGGAGAGACAGCATGAATGTACCATTTTATTGAGAAAGAAAACCTTTTTTTTTTCTTAAAGACATTAAGTTTATAGTTGTAGATTTAATTGTTCTATTTCTTCTGGTTTATACATTTGGACTGTGTGAGCTGCTTTGTCTCTGTTATTAGTACAAGCCATAATGCAAGTAACGTTAATTAATAATGACATGGAAAATAGCAAGATTTGTCTAACCTTTAATTTTTCAGTAGAGTTGCTAGGGTTGGGGATGGGAAATGTGAACTGTAGCTACTGCTTAAATATAGTTTTAATTTTGGGACACAACATTAAACTGAGACAACTGAGTATGGCTATCCAGTAACACTGGAGACCACATCTTCCTATACTATACTGAATATAGTGATGAACAGAGCATGAAAGGACAAATGTATGGTCTGTTTCTTAATTTTCATAGGATTTCAGATTGTCTCTCATTTATTTAAAAAAAATAAAATAAAAACAGAGATCCTATTAAAATGGAACAAAGCCAAAGATCTTAAAAACTGAATCCGGGTGACCTTGAAATAATGAAAGGTCAGGCTTAGAGATCATCTGTCTCTGTAATTTCACCAGCAATTGGCAAACACAATTTAGAAACTGCCAAGGAGTAAAATTGATCTTGCCAATGAAAGGGGGTGGGAATGGAAGGTATCTACCACTTAAGATTTACCTTTGACTCGGTACAAAAATGAATTCAAATACTTTTATTCCTGTGCTTACATAACCTTCTCCCTTTGTTAACAATCTTTTTTTCAATAATTGTGATGTGTGAGATACACACACACACATATGTGCATATGTATGTATGTGTGTATACATATATCATCTCTATTATATTTATATCTGTGTATATCTATTTACAGTATCTATATCTATGTATACACAGATAGACACACACAAACACACACACATGTATATATATATCTCCTCCCTCCCTCCCTCCCTCCCTCTCTCTCTCTCTGTGTATATATATGTATATATTATATACTGTGTATATATATATATATACTGTATATATATACTGTACAGTATATATGTGTATGTGTATGTGTATGTGTATGTGTATAGAATAGATAGATAGATAGATAGATAGATAGATAGATAGATAGATAGATAGATAGATAGATAGATAGATAGATAATATATATGAAATAAGAGAAAAGATCAGTAGAGGAGGAGAAGGAGGAGGTGGTTAAAACTATTGTTAGTTGCTTATATTTTAAATGTAAATTTGTACTCCTTGTATTGAATTAAACAGCTTGAGAAGTAGATCCATAACAGGAGGAAGAATCATAGAACACAGAACATTGTTTTGCTATAGATAGATAGATTACATTGAAATACTCAAAAGCTATGAAAAAGCAAAATGATTTAATGAATCCATAAATACCTTTCTTATGCACAAGAAGCCTGTCTGACCCATAAGACTTTTCCAAATACGTTGTGTTTACACATACATGTATACACATAAATATACATATATACATATATATTCATTCATTCTACTAAAACTCTCCTGACTTCTGCTTATCACCTTCAATAAAGCAAAACAGTGCATCACAGAGCAACAATTTTTGAATCAAGGTAACCTGAAGCATCTACCCCAATCCATAAACTATTACTCCATGTAACTGAAATTTCAAGGAGCTTCACATTGTATTTGCAAAGTTGTGGCAGCTACAGCATCACCATGATTAAGTAGTGATCATGCTATTGTGCTTTCCAACTACACTTCCCAAAAACCCATAGGTTCATTGCACAAGGAAAAATAAGAAGGTTGTACCCTCTTACTTGCCTCCATCTGGCGCTGGCATCCAATCTGCTGGCAGCAAGGTTTGGGCCTTTGTTTTATTTGCTGATACTATCTCAGGGCTACCACATGTTCATTTGAAGGAATATTTTTTTTGTTTTCTTTTTCTTTCCTTTTTAATGTATTGACTTTCATGTTATTGATTAACCAGTAAAAGTAAGGCAGGCTCCATTAAGATCGTAAGTTGAGGACTACTACATATAAGATAATCTTTATTGTCATTTTTTTTTACTGTGGGCACAATGGCACACATCAAAAATGAAATTTAGTGGCTCGCTCTCAAAGTGAAATACATAAGACACACACCTAAAACATACTACATACAACATATGTATAGACCCACACCCCTACATATACATAACAATAAAATATTAAATACTGTCCATCTTGAATATATAATGGAAGGAGGAAGCCTGAGAGTTCACAAGGTTAACGCTGTATGGAATAAAACTATGGCTGAATCTGGATGTTCTGCTACAGATACCACGAAGCCTCCTTCTCCCAGAAGGTAACAAGGAAAACAGGTTGTAAAGAGGATGAGTAGTGTCTCAGATAATCTTACGGACCCTGTTCAAACAACACTTCTGTGCTGTGTCCTGGATGGGAGGGAGAGAACTGCCAATGATCTTTTTGGCCATCCTCACCACTCTCTGCACCGCCTTCCTGTCTGAAGCAGGGATGCTTCCAAACCAGACTGTGATGCTGTATGACAGGATGCTCTCAATCGTCCCGCTGTAGAAAGTGGTCAGAACAGGGGAAGGAAGATGAGCTTTTCTCATGCGATGTGGAAAGTGCAAGCGCTGCTGTGCCCGCTTTACCAGTTTCTCACTGTTGAGCGACCAAGCCAGCCTACTTGTTAGCTGCACACCCAGGAATTTGATGCTGGTAACCATCTCCACAGGTGAATCATTTATGCACAGAGAAGGGTGGCTGTGCCTGCCTTAATAAAACTATTAAGGTTTAATAGATTTTTAACCCTTGAGCATATCAAATTGTTAATGCTAATCCTCTTCTACTTTTTATGTACTAACAAGAATGTGTCCTTCAAGAATAATGTACTTTAGAAAAGTTTCTTCTACAACCTAAAATAAAGGGGAAAAATGTCCTTCAAGAACACATGCATTTCGGTAGATAATCTGTTACTACACAGGCTTTATAAGAGATAGATGTCAAGTAGCATTAAAGGTGGGGAAAAATAACCTTTGGTTTTTTAAAAAAAATGATTACATTTTGCTTTAAAATATGAAGTTCACTAAAATGTAAGAAAAGAATGTCTCTTTGGATGCCCTCAAATTTTATCCAGTGATGAATATAAGTTTGATGTATTGTCACTGTTTACTCCATGATTTAGACCAAGTTTGGAAAGTAGGAAGTAAGAAGATAGGATTCTAGGGGTTTAACATATATTTAAATACCTCTGCATAATAAATTTTTAAAAATGGAGTTTTGAGAAAAAGCAACAACAAATAAAATAACCTGTTGAACTGAGCTCAGTTTGATGTAATTTATATGGATGTGTCCATGCAATTTTCTTGTCATAATTCAGCAATTTGTCATTGCCATTTTAATGTCTCTGTGCATACATGTTAAATGGAGTGTATTTAGGATGGCAGTATACTACAGTAATTAAGGTATGAAACTACTCAACAAGTAGTTGAGATCCACCCTCATCTCGGGAAGATCACTAGGTGACTTGGTCACTGGATGACTCAGTTCAATGTCTCAGGTGTCTTGCGGAAGAGTGAATTCTATTTGTAACCTTCTTGAGCACACAGGGGAAAAAAAACTAGATAGGAATCTAATCAATATATGAAAAAAATATATGAACAATAGAAAGCTATCCCGATAATCAAGTTCAGGAGGACATTTTGATATGCAGAAAGGCAAGTGGTTTAAGAGTGGAATCCTCAGCTTTATAGTCCAATATCACATCCAGGAGTAACTACTTTAAAAGGTTGGAGTCATTATTTTTGTCTTGTCCTTGCTGTCTCCAATTTATTATGCCAAAACATGATGCTGGCTGGAGAGCCACTTTACTGAAACTTGTTTTTAAGAGTTCAGTGGGCTGCTTGTTGTGAGCATTTTGACTTCTTTTTTCATTTTGTACACCAACCTTACTCTGATATGGCCTAATGGCTAATCAATAAAGCATTACTTTACAAGTACACCATCCAAAGTCATTAGGGTGAGCACTATAAAAATGCCATAAAATATTATTCCAGTTGCAGAAATGCAAAAGAGCTTGTTCTGAGAACAAAAATATCAACAACATTATGGAATATGAATTTGTTTTTAGTTATTTTAGGTTCACAAAAGACATTTGTTTCATTTCCATCTTAATCACCACAAGGTAAAGGAATTCACTAGAGCACAAAAGTGCTGAAAATAATACCCATTAGGACCAAGACAAAGTCATTTAACATACTCCATTTCATTATTTTATATGATGGAATGGGGGTGGAGAAAAAAATTAAAGGTAAAGGTTTCCCCTGTCCAGTCATTTCTGACTCTAGTGGGCAGTGTTCATCTTGTTTCTTAGCTGAGGGAGCTGGCCTTATCTGAAGACAATTCCATGATCATGTGCCAGCATGACTATACAACACAGAATAATGTTACCTTCCCACCAAAGTGGTACCTATTTACCTACTTGCATTTGCATGCTTTTAAACTGCTAGCCTGGCAAGAGCTGGGACATGTTACAGGAGCTCATCCTGTAGCAATCCTGGGCTGTCAGCTTTCCAGAGAAGCTCAGTGTCTTTAACCACTGAGTATTCAAGCCCCTGGAGATGGAATTAGTGGATTTTTACAATTATTTTGTGATACATGTTTTCATATTATAGTGAAAAGAAGTATACTGAAACCTTAATTGAAAATTTATTTAAAAGTACATTTTTGTACAGACAATGACAACCCTCTACAGGAGCAAAGTCTACAGGAGCAAAGTCACAGCTCATATGGTATCTTTTTTATATCAGCCTTCCAAAACTGCCCTTCAGATTTTTGAGAGAGTTATTCGATATACATATCTCACTGCTTTAAAAGGGGGAAATTGACTGTTCAAAAAAAAAAAAAGAACATTCTTGGAAAGAGCAGCCTGATCTTGTTGGTTTTTCAGATCTTTGATATGCTGTTTGTTATGTTGAGTATCTCTTCTATTGAAATGGGAAGTTTTCTTATCAAATCAAGATAACATTTAAACAATGCATAAATAATGCATTTTAATTTGCTCCCGACTTAATAAATGAATGAATGTAATAATGGACACTGACTTACTAAATAAATAAACTGTGATAGACATGTAATTTGGTTGCCCTAGATGAGTGATTTCTATTGTTTTTTTTATATCATGCCCCCCCTTTTTGATATTTTGTAGATCCAAATGTCTGTTGAAGTCATTCACTAATTAGGACATGCAACAGATCTCCAATCCCCTCCTTCTGTAACCTGCTGCCTTCCCAGTACAAAAGTCCTACAATAGGGGTCCCCAACCCCCAGACTGCAGCCCAGTTCTTGGCCATGGCCCATTCAGAACCAGGCACAGCTTCATCTGCGTAAGCTGCAGATACATGGAACCATTCCCCCCTCCCCCTTGGGCCGGTCTGCAAAGCCAGAAAGTTTGGAGACCATTGTCCTACAACATGACTGCCAATCAGATTCTTAAACCCCCTTTGGAATGTCTTCACCCATACCAAGGGCACTATGTCCCTCAGCATGGAACTCCTGCCTTAGAATGTTCCATATACATAAAATTAGACACATCAAAGACATTTTTTCTCATATCCTTAGCAAGCATGATATTTCTCATCATTTTGAGGACCCAGATTGTTGGGGCAATTAAGCTGACTTTGTAATAATGCCGCTTGGGTGTGTGTGTGTGTGTGAAAAGCCCTAATAAGCAGGCATATACATAGAATGAAGGCTATTGCTAAGCTTGTAAGCCGCCCTGAGTCTTCGGAGAAGGGCGGGATATAAATGGAATAAAAATAAAAATAAAATAAATAAATAAAATTCAGTAAAAGGGGTAAAAACAAGTCTGATCAATTGCAGCAATACAAATTATAGTCAGTATAGAAAGTGTACTTAGCAAGGAAACTTGAAATCCCATCAACTGGATTAGATGTAAAAGTGTAAGTACTAAAACTGAAATGGCAGCTTCAGTATGATCATCCACAGGTGTTAAAATTGTGGGGTTGGATTTTTTTTAAAAAAATACCAGCTAGACAAGAGAGCTTCTAATACCATATGTTAAAATAACATGCTTCCGCAAATTTACTGACTTGACAGTCCACAACATAATGGTTGGGATTTAAAACACTCCATGGCATTGTATTCTTAAATACATACTCAGGAAACCTGATGGAGAAAAAGTTAAGGCTGTGGAAGGGCAAAGCATCAACATTTAGTAGATCATATTGCATGAATCAAAAGTTGGAATTAAAATTGCCGGAAGAAATATCAACAACCTAAGATACGCAGATGATACCACTCTAATGGCAGAAAGTGAAGAAGAACTAAAGAGCCTCTTGTTGCGGGTGAAGAAGGAGAGTGCAAAACTTGGGTTGAAACTTAACATTAAGAAAACCAAGATCATGGCATCTGGCCCTCTCAATTCCTGGCAAATAGATGGGGAAGAAATGGAGGTAGTGACAGATTTTATTTTCTGGGCTCCAAGATCACTGCAGATGGGGACTGTAGCCAAGAAATTAAAAGACGCTTGCTCCTGGGGAGGAAAGCCATGGCAAATCTAGACAGCACACTAAAAAGCAGACACATCACCCTGTCAACAAAAGTGCGTATAGTCAAGGCTATGGTCTTCCCAGTTGCAATGTATGGCAGTGAAAGTTGGACCATAAGAAAGGCTGAGCGCCAAAGAATTGAGGCCTTTGAACCCTGGTGCTGGAGAAGACTCCTGCAAGTCCCTTGGACTGGAAGGCGATCAAACCGGTCAGTCCTAGAGGAGATCAATCCCGACTGCTCTTTAGAAGGCCAGATCCTGAAGCTAAAACTCAAATACTTTGGCCACCTAATGAGAAGGAAGGACTCACTGGAGAAGAGCCTAATGCTGGGAAAGGTTGAGGGCAATAGAAGAAGGGGACGACAGAGAATGAGGTGGCTGGATGGAATTACTGAAGCAGTAGGCGTGAGCTTGAATGGACTCCAGAAGATGGTAGAGGACAGGAAGGCCTGGAGGAATGTTGTCCATAGGGTCGCGATGGGTCGGACACGACTTTGCAGCTAACAACAACAACAACAACAGCAACAACATTGCAGTAGAACCTATTTGATCAATATAATTCCATTTCTTATGGTTCTTCAAACTTTTGTTATTTATTTATTTACTTACTTACTTACTTACTTACTTACTTACTTACTTACTTACTTATCAAATTTACATAGTTGTCTATTTCACAGATGTGACTCTGGATGGTGCATAGTAAAACAAACCAGCTAAAATGAGAAAAACCATAATTAATTCCAAAGATTTACATATGTACTATAAAACTTAACATTTAATTTAATATAAGAAATCAAGCTTTTTAAAATGACTCTCGCGAGAGGAAACGACTAAAAAGGCAGAAGCTACATTATCTTCAGGCTGGGGAAACTAAACAGCTGGCACTAAACAGTCCACTGTTGCTTGTGAATTCTCTGCTGAAAACATTTGAGATACACAGCTCAACATAACTCAGAGATCTTGACTGACTAGGCTAAGAATTAATATCTGACATAAACATGGATTTGTATCTGGCATGCAATGAGCCAGAGCACATTGGTTACAAGCATGGTACATTTCCATGTATGCCTCTTGATTTTTAATTTTATTTATATACGTATAACTCATGGAAATACTGACTAAATCCATTTTATAGTTATCTTGATAAATTCATGACACTGCATTTAAACTTTTTAATCAAATTAATGACTCTGAAATTCTCTTTGCACTTTGTTCTGTCTCCTTGTAAACATAGAAAAATAAGTTGAGCTTTCCCAGGTAGTATTTTTTTGTACAAGTCTGAACTTATCGTGTTTTTATTGATATGATTTTTCATACTTTATTTTCAGCTCCATGTGATATAAAGACTCTACTTATTGATATAAGCTTGATTGTGACAACCTATCCCATTCTTTGCAGTGTAAATCAAGTGATGTCAGTCTCCACAAAACATTCACGCATAAATCTTTAAGAGGAAAGCTTCCTGCCTATGAGAATATTTGTGTAGGTTACCATGCAATCAAGATCTCAAACTCTTTTTTTCCAATGAAATATATATTTAGAACTTCTGTGGAGATTAGCATCAAGTATGTACATGTATGTATAATATTCTAGTGCTGAGCTTGGTAGATTTCTTGCGGACACTGCATTACCAAAGTAGGTAACATCATCAGTACAGATCTACAAATTCATTGTCATTGTCGTTATATACTGTATAAAGATTCCACAACTTAGAACCTAAAACCAATATTTCAGCTGACTAATCGAACTCTAATCTTTTATAATTGATAAGGAAAGTCCACCCATGACTTCTGCAACAAACTTAAGCTTTATCTGAGAAAAGAAACAGGAGTGAAAAATATTCTTTTCTTTTCTTTTTTAAAGGGTGCTTAAGATAGAATCCCAATCAAGAATTTGGTTGCCACTCAGCTCTAATTATAAGGAAAGCCAGACAATTGCACTCTATAGCTAAACCAGTCTTCTGAATTTTGAGGTTACTTCAACATACTACATCAATAGTGATCTCACTGTCTTCCTTTATGGCAGCTGTCTTTCTGGATTATCATTGGAAATTGTCCCATGTTAGACATTAAGGTACTGTATATGGATGCAGCCTCTAAAATGTCAGTCAGTTAATCCTATATTGTGGGAGTCATATTATAATCAGATGGCCATGTGTTAATTATTAGAATACAGAAATCCTATTTAAAGGTATTATTTCTCAGTATTTCTGGCTTGTACTTTTTAAACAACCATATTTTCAAAGAATCCTTAGATCTTACTGATAAAAGCTTAAATTATGTTAGATAAAAGAATAAACAACTTGTTAAAACTGCTAGCAAGATTGTTTCAACAGAAAGAGATCACTTCCTTAGAAAATTGTTCTGATCCAGTATCACAATTATTACCATCCCAATGTCACTTAGAATTGTGCAAAGACTGTTCTTCAGTAATTCTCATATATTGTATGTTAACCAAAACATGCCCCCCAATTTCCTTCCTAACAATAAATATGTATGAGATTAGGAATGCCAAAACTATTGCATTTCTCCCCCTTCTACTTTAAGTATTAATCTTCCAAGCTTCATGCTATGGACTATTTCATGACTCGTGGTACATATAGGTCTTAGTGTAGAATTTTTGTATTAAGGAAGAAAGACCAAAGTGTCTTAAAGGTCTAGAACAAACTGTGCAGTTCTTTGGATATATTTTTATTTTCATTGATAATGTTTCATTCTTCTGTGAGAGGGGGAAAATTGCACAGCATTTGAACCTGCATGTTCTCAATTTCTTCATACAGGAGTTGTTAATGCTTTATACTCGACTCCAATCATTTTTTTAAATAACACTAAGCACTTAGACTTATATGCTGCTTCACAGTGCTTTACAGCCCTTTCTAAGCAGTTTACAGAGTCAGCAGGTCGCCCCCATCAGATGATGGAAGGCTGAGTCAACCTTGAGCTGGTGAGACTTGAACTTCCAAATGCTGGCAGCCGGCAGTCAGCAGAATTAACCTGCAATACTGCATTCTAGCCATTGCACCACCACTAAATTCTTACTTCTATGTTCAAATCATCTAGTCCAAGTTTAGACCTTGCTAAATATAAATATCAAGCTGGCAGGTCAATAGTTTCTCGCCTATCTCTTGGAAGACAGTTAGAACATAGAATAATAGGATTGGAAGGGACCATAGAGATCCTCAATTCTTTTACCAGGCATCCAAAACTAAGATTGATTCTGTGTGGGATCACCTGCACTAATTTCTTCAGTAATTTGGGATTTGATCCATCAGTATCTGAACCTTTTTAATTCAATTCAGTTAATAAGTTCTTCATTTCCCTCTCCTTTTTGTACAAATCTGCAGTTGCTACTTAGTCCAGTGGCATAATTGTAAACTGTTAAGACTCAATTATTTCATTTCAGACATTTAAGCAGAGATAATAAAATAACAATAATAATAATTTATTAAATATATATGCTGCCAGCAATTCTGGGCAGTTTATGATTGCTAAAACATTTAAAAAACAAAGGACAATAGGAAAACCAAACCAAACATATCATTCCTAAATATGTATATTAGCTACCACTGGAGTTACTGGTTATATCTTAACTACTTATATCTTCACCAGAATTATTGGGCCTCTAAGTGACATATAGACTATGACTTAAGGAAGTAGTGATTTTTTTTAAATAGATGCCTTGATTCTGAATGAGATTATTATTGGATAGGTTACTGGCAAAAAGGTAGCTTCTCAATACTGGAACAATACTGATAATTTGGACTGAAAAGTGAAGTAAATTTGGCAATAAAATGTAATACAAACTGATCCCCTCACGTCTTTGGAAGCTCCCATCTGTTTATAGGAAATAAATTTCTCAGTCTTTAAAATTCCTCTAATAATAATAATAATAATAATAATAATAATAATAATAATAATAATAATAATAATAATAATAATAATAATGATAATAAAAAGGAGACCCTGTGGATTTTACTTCAGTACTCTTTGCTGACTACCGGGGGTGATGCTTATCTCCATTTCAAGGTCATTGAGCCAGAACTGTCTGAAGACATTTCCATGGTCATATTGCCAGCATGACATCATGGAGTGCTGTTACCTTCACTTTGACATGGTACCTATTTATCTACTTGCATTTGCATGTTTTTGAACTGATAGGTCGGCAGGACCTGGGGTGAGAACAGGAGCTTACCTGGTCATGTGGTGCATAGGTCTCAAACCTGTGCTTTCCAGCCAGCAAGCCCAGTGTTTTAAGAGCTGAGACACTACACCATCTCTTTATCCTCTGCTAATAAGTGAAATAAATTTGTCCTTGAGAAAACTGTGACATACTGTATCCTTGTTATCAGAGTGCACGTGGACATTCTCATTTGTTCATTTTCAAAGATATTCTGGGCATTACCAGATCACGACACCCTCAATTTACCAAGGTTTCACAACTGAGTTTAAATCAAAATTGGCTTTCTTCCATTCAACCTTCATCTTAAAAGTATATAATGGAAATGTAAATGTAGTTAGGCCAGGCTTATCTACTATATATTTTGGGGTCTAGCATTCACAGCCAATAACTCCTCTCCTTTTTATGCTCACTGATTCCAAACTGGTCAACTGCAAAATACCTAATTCCCCAAGCTTCTACCATTGAGAATTAGCAAAAATCTTTGAAAAGTAAATATTTTAAAATATTTTAATAGTTTTAATATTTTAAGGTAAATATAATGAATTCCATGTTTTATGTTTGTTTGCAAATTTATATTATAATGTCCTTTAAAATGTGGCTGGTAGGAAAAAAATCTGTATGAATGAAAACAAAGCTTTTGAAGCTTTTCAGTTGCCATGGTGTCATGTCTCAATGGCTTTCTATACCCTTTTTTGTAGAACTCATGTAATGGAGAGATGCTGGCATTTTTCCCTTCATGTGCCTTTCACAGTCTGAGCATGGCAACATGTTCCATTGAATAAATTTGTGTTTTTATGTAGGAGGAATGAAAGAATGCTGTATGGGTGTCAAACCTCCCCTAGACTAGCCCTCTTGAGAAGAAGTAGGTACTAGAAGAGAATATAGAGCTGGTGGCATTAACTCAGACAGCAACTTCAAAATGTTCAATTGCTGAATCCCCACCCCTCCCCATATCCTTCTGTGCTTCCTCATCATGGTGGGGAGTGTTCCTGGGAAAGCAAAAAATATCAGAAATATATGCAAAGAGTTTTACCTACCTCAGTCAAAGCAACTTCCCAGCTGCTTAGGCACTGATATTGGGCAACAGTTATATAAGAAGATACTGAAGGCAGAATATCAATTTAGTGCCAATGAAAAATACATTGATTTGTCTTGTACAGGAAAAAGGAAATGGTAAAGCACTCCTGTTTCTCCCAAGAAAACCACCCATGTAGAAAATATAAACAATCAATGACACAATGCTGGATGATTTTAGAGATCACATGAAATATGCTATTGAGAAAATACTGCAGATATTTTGAACTTTTAATAGTTCATGACATGGTTAAATTGCTGCCTGGTTGCTGAAGTTGCCCTACAGGCAAAGAAAATCTGAATCTGCAAAGACAGAATGACTGTTGGAACATGGAATGTAAGAAGCATGCACATAGACGCAGCCCAAAACAAAACAAAACAAAACAAAAACCCCACCACCCAATGAAATGAAACAGGTATGAATTGACATCTTAGGAATCAGCAAATTGAGACTGACTGCGATTGGACATTCTCAGTTAGAGGAGTGCACTATTTTTATTCAGAACATGTAAAACAATGTTTTATAGTTAGGAAGGGTATAGTAAGAATGGTACTTGGCTACAATGCAATCAGTGACCAAAGTTCAGAGTTCATGGACAACTTTTAATATGCAGATTATTTATTCTCATTTCTGGAGTTCCTCAGGGGTTGGTCCTCTCGCCTCTCCTGTTCAACATCTATATGAAGCCGCTGGGTGAGATCATTCGTGGTATTGGGGTTGGGTATCATCAATATGCTGATGATACCCAGCTTTTTATTTCTACCCCAAACCACCCCAGTGATGCCCTCGACGTGATGTCCCGTTGCCTGGAGGCGGTACACCACCCTGGGTCCTTCGGGAGAAGGGTGGTATAGAAATTAAATAATAAAATAAAATAAAATAAAAATAAAATATTCTCTAACTATTATGAAAAAGAACAGACAGTTGAAAAGTTTTATTAACCAAGTTCAATTTGAAATCAACATGCAAGCAAGATGCGCAGGTTGTGCTTGGTGACTGAAACACCAAAGTGGAAAACAGGAAAGCAGAAAATATAGCTGAATTGTATGGCTTAGGAAAACCAAAATAAAGCAGACTGACTTATTAATTTTTGCCACTCCAATGACTTCTTATTGGCTGGCACTGTCTTCAAAATACCACAATTACTCCTGTATATGTAGATATCAACAGATGGAATCCATAGAAATTGAATTAACTATAATATTGCTAAACAGGCAGTAAGGTAAAGGTAAAGCTTCCCCCGCACATGCGTGCTAGTCGTTTCCAACTCTAGGGGCTGGTGCTCATCTCCATTTCAAAGCCGAAGAGCCAGCGCTTGTCTGAGGATGTCTCCGTGGTCATGTGGCCAGCATGACTAGACGCCAAAGGCGCACGGAACGCTGTTACCTTCCCACCGGAGCGGTCCCTATTTTTCTACTTGCATTTTTACGTGCTTTCGAACTGCTAGGTTGGCAGAAGCTGGGACGAGTAACAGGCGCTCACTCTGCTACGCGGCACTCGGGATTCGACCCGCCAAACTGCCGACCTTCTGATCGACAAGCTCAGCGTCCTAACACACTCAGCCACCACGTCCCTTTTAAACAGGCAGTAGAGGAGTTCAATTATAGCATGAAAGACATGGCCCAGGTGCTGATTGTAGAACAGATCATGAAATGCTCGTGTACAAGTTCCAGGTTAAGCAAGAAAGCTAATCAGTTTCCATGATGTGATCCTTAACTTATACCCACCATTTCCAAAGTGAACATCAAGAACTGCTTTGAAGTCCTGAATCAGAAAAATTATAGAGTGAAAGAAGTCATTAAAGGTGAATTTGGGGGGGAAATGCTGCAAATTAAAGAAGAGAAAAAAAAACAAACTGTGAAAATTGCTGAGAAGAGAACCCAAAGCCAAAAAGAAAATCTCAAATAGAAACATAATAACATGCTTTAGACACTGTTACATGACACAAGAAGCAATATTCTATCAATCTCTGTTTAGTCATTGAGGATGGAGACAAACATAGAAAAACAAAAACAAGGAAATTCTTTCCAATGAATTTGTTAATAGATCATTCTTTTGGTGAAATTAATACAGATGGGAAGAAGCATTTTTGGGCTTCACATAATATCATAGTGTTGGACGCTGTCTTGGAGGTCTTACTGAACTCATTTTTTTCCGTTCTTAAAGACTGGAATCACATCAGCTCTTTTCCAGTCCTCTGGCAGTTCCCCCATGCTCCAGGAGCTATGAAAAAAAAATTGTTCAATGGTTCCAAGATCAATCTATTAGCTCCCTGGGATATAAACTATCTGGTCTTAGCGATTTGAACTCATCTGAAGTGGATAGGTGTTCTTTTACCAATTACTTAGTTATTTTGACCTGCTATACTGTACTGTTTCCCATGGTGCTGCTTTTTATAGGTTGTGCTATTTGTTTTTTCAATTTTGTGTGAAAACAGATGCAAAGAAGGAATTAAGCAATTCTTTCTCCCTGCTGCCTGTTGATCTTCTTGCTATCTTGTCTCATTAGTGAACTAATCATTTGTTTGACTTTGTTCTTGTTCCTTATATATTGAAAGAACCTTTTTTGGGTTGTTATTTTTTGCTATCCATTGCAAGTCTTAGTTCATTTTGAGCTTTAGCATTCCTGACTCCATCCCTGCAGATTCAGGCTATTTGCTGGTATTCTATTTCAGTATATTAAAAACTATGTATTTAATGCAATGCAATGCAATGTAAATATATTTAATATATTAAACACTATTTAGTACATTAAATGCTATCATGTTTTCCCCAAATTAGACCCAACCAGAAAATAAGCCCTAGCATGACTTTTGAGGACACTTGTAATATAAGCCCCACCTTAAAAATAAGCCCCAATCAAGATTGTCAGCCAGATGGATGCATTTAGTACCATATTTATCCAAATATAAGCCCTAACTGGAAAATAAGCCCTAATGTGTTTTTTGGAACAAAAAATAATAAAAGACCCAGTCTTATTTTCAGGGAAACATGGTATGTCCCTAGGGCAAACTAAAGAACTTTCTGCTCTCCAAGTGTACCTACCCATCATAGCATGTACTCCTTTTCCACTTTCCATATCTTTGTTCTGGGTAATTTACAGTTTAGCTGATAGAAAGAAAGGGGGAAATGAAGAGAAAAAAATGTATTTTAAGGAAGAAAATCAAGAAAACAAGTTTCATTTCATTAGGATTTGTCACAGCTTTGAAACAAAATCTAAACACAGCAAATATAGCTGCATAGAGAAATGAGTTTTCTGAATATATTAAGTTACAGAAATACTTTTGGATATGAATTCTGATCTGTGAAATTGAGAGGTCAATTGGGGAATTGCTGGACTGGCAGAACACACTTTAAAATATTTCTTCCAGAGACAATGCTAACTAGTGCAGAAATCACACAGCAAAGGGTGATATGGGAAGTTATGTTATTGTCATATAACACAGAGAGATATCAAGTAAATACTTACTTTATTTTATTATCAAATTTATTTGCTGCCCATCTCATGGCTGAAGGCAACTCTGAGCAGTTCCTTATTATGGTCTCTCACCATCAGGTAGAAACATAAATGAAGCATTTTCTCTGGCTTGAGAACAGAAAAACTAGCCTAATTTGTGCACCATAACTTGAACACAACATCCAATGGACATGGCCAATAATTTACAGTGGTTTTTCCATACAATACTCTTCCAATGAAAAAGGAAAACTCTAATTCTGGTAAACACATCTTTCAAAGCATGAATTAGCTTTGCTTGCCATCTCTTTATGAGTTTTGGATCTTATCAGAGATCATTGCTCTCTGGAAATAACATACATCTCATAGACCAGGGGTGTCAAACTCAATTTCACTGAGGGCCGCATCAGCATTGCGGTTGCCCTCAGGGGGCCGGGTGGGTGTGGTCTGGGTGGGCGTGGCCAGCTCTACATCGTTCGCATCAAGGGTGTCTATGGGGGCCTGGGCAGGAGTGGGACAGATCTGAGGGTCTCTGGCAGAAGGAGGGTCTCTGGGCCAGGGCCAAGGCAGTGGGGGCCGTTCCCTCACTGTTTGCAGGATGGCTTTGCGGGCCACATGAAACCACTTTGCGGGCGATCCGGCCCCCGGGCCTTGTGTTTGACATGTCTGTCATAGACAAACTAAGCAATGCCTCCTCAATCTTGATTGCATTTTTGTATTCTCAAATCAATATCTGAGCACTGAGATCAATTAAGAATATAAAATGAAGGATAAAAATTCCTATGTCTTTGGCTGAACAAATTGTCATGTGGATAAAATAACAGTGAGAATCAACTTCTTTCATTCTCCATTAGGCTTAAAGTTTAACAGAAAACTCTGATTTATATTAACCCCCACATGCTAGAAAAGAGTAGAAGCAATGAACATTCTGAACATATTGTAATATTCCATAATATATGTTTATTCCTGATATGATAGCTTAAGATAGGTAAGAGCATTTAATGAAGTTTAAAAATGCATCAGCCTCTTTACAGCACTGAATCCCATATATCCTGAGATGAGAGGCTATCATAAGCTTAGCATAATTGCAATGCTATCATATGTATCAGTAAGGAAATACAAGTATGTGATTATTGTTTTAAATTTCAATTTTCCTTTAGAGTTTAGAGTGTGTCTGGTCCTGTGGGCATAGGTTGATGCATACATTCATTCATTTATCCATTTTTTTTCTTATTCATTTATTCAAGCAATGACAGAACAATTGTTTTAAAAGCATGAAATATGAATTTGTTACACCAGGGACATGAGAACAAAAGTTTAAAAGGCACAATCGCTTGTTCATGTATGCATAACATCCACAATGGTAGAATGTAATTTGGCAGAAATTTATTTATTTATTTAGAAGATTTTTATTGCCACCTGCTCACACATGGCAACTCAAGGTGGCTTACATAAATAATAATAAAAAATCTTATAAAAAACTAAAATAGCAAAAGGAACAATAAAATAATATAATAACACCCCCCCCTCCCAGTGACAACACACATTAAACAAGCCATTTGCTGGGCTCTATCCTGCTCTGGGTTCCACAAGCCTGCTGGAAGAACCAAGTCTTCAGAGCCTTCCAGAAGAGTGTGAGAGTGGGGGCCAGTCTAATCTCTGAGGGAATGATGTTCCAGAGAGTGGGAGCCACCACGGAGAAGGCCCTTCTTTGGGGTCCCATCAAATGCATCTCCTTAGGGGATGGGATCCACAACATTCCTTGCCTCCCTGTCTAGTGAGTTGGGTAGATGTGACCAACAAGACACGGTCCCCCAGATAACCTAGTCCCAAGCCATGAAGGGCTTTAAAGGTGACAACCAATACCTTGAATTGCATCTGGAAGCAAATTGGCAGCCAATACAGCTCCTGCAGGAGAGGTGTCACATGTGCACCCTGACGTCTGCACAAAACCATGCAGGCTGCTGCATTTTGTACCAAATGGAGCTTTTGGATGCTCTTCAGGGGCAGACCATGTAGAGCGTGCTGTAATAGTCAAAACGGGAGGTGACTAAGGCATGAGTGACTGTGAGTAGGGATTGTTGGTCTAGGAAAGGGCATAACTGGTGCACAATCTCAGTTGTGCAAAGGCCCTCCTGGCCATGGCTGCCACTTGCTCTTCAAGCACGAGCTGCAAGTCCAGTAGTACCCCCAGATTATGCACAGGATCTGTTTGGGGCAGTGCCACCCCTTCCAAAACCAAAGATGGCAATTATCCATGGGTCAAAGAACTCCAAACCCTGAGACACGTGGTCCTTCCAGAGTTCAGTTTCAACCCTTTTCTCCCCATCCAGCCCTAACAGCCTTTTGGCAGTGTGAAAGGAAGGTCACAGCATCACTTAACTCACCATGGGCTGAGACCTACAGCTGAGTATCATCAGCATACTGATGATATTTCAGTCCATGGTGATGGATGATCTCACCCAATGGCTTCATGTAAATGTTAAATAGGGAACCCCACAAAGCAGTGAGTGAGGACTGGATCTCTCACCTCCTATCAACACTGACTGAGAGAGGCTTCAGAGGAAGAAAGTGAACTAGGATAGCACAAAGCCCCCCACTCCCAACCCCCGAAGCTGCTTCAGAAGGATACCATGGTCAATGGTATCAAAAGCCCCCAAGATGTCAAGTAGAGCAAGGATGGATGCACTACCCCATCCCACTCCCACCAGACATCATCAAAAAGCACAACCAATGCTGTTTCTGTCCCATATCCAGGCCTGAATCCTCACTGGTAGGGTTCTAGATAATCCATTTCATCCAGAAACCTCTGGAACTGCTACACAATTACCTTCTCAACAACCTTCCCCCAAAAGGGAAGATTAGAGATAGGTCAGAAATTATCCAACAGGGTGGAAAACAGCGGTGGATTTTTGAGAAGAGGGCAGACCACAGCCTCCTTAAAGTACTGGGGCACTGCCATCTGCTGTAGAGAAGCATTAATCACCTTAGAGTCCACCCACCTATCACCTCCCAGGTATTGGAAGAATAAAAAAAATATATATTAGAGCAAAACATCTGAGGGCTAAAAGATGTAAGATAAAACTTGTGACAAAAGGTGCTGAAAATGGTTGGTAACTAAAAAGGGCAAGAAAAAATGATAGATCTTTCTCTGTATGTCAATGAACACTCAATCACCCAGACCAAAAATATTCATTGTCATATTACTATACGTTTTGGGGAAAAAACCTTGCTATTGGTATGGCAAGAGTTGGTTCATTCCACTGATTCTCTGACTCTCTGCCTAACTTTTATTATTATTATTATTATTATTATTATTATTATTATTATTATTATTATTATTATTATTGTTGTTGTTGTTGTTGTTGTTGTTGTTGTGACTGATTAAGCTTCCAGGATGGGGAATGAAAAATTTGAGATTAAAATACTTTGGTCCAGTTGCTCTGATTTAACTTTTTTAAAATAGTTCTTTCTCTGGCTAAACCAAGAAATTATAAGCCCATCAATGTCTTAGATGTAGTTGAGTGAGAAAGAAAAATACTGGAAACTGTTTTGTTAAAGTTAGTCAAAGTTTTTTTTTAATAAGGAGGGTTAGTTGTTGTTGTTTTGAGTGAAGTCTATGTATTCCAAGAGATTATGTAACTTTTTAAAACTTCATCAAATTTAATTAGTTTTTGAAGCCCTGCAGTTAAGCAAAAGCTCATGGATTTCTCATGGAAGTTTATCCCAGGCTAATTTGATTACCCTAAGCAGCTGAGATATTTGTGCATAAAAATAAAGGTTGAAAATAGAAAAGATGATACTACAACAGAAGCCAGACAAGTCTTTTTTTAATTGTATGTGAAGTCATGCTAATTTCATGGATATGCTCATGGAGTTTCTGTGACAACTATACATAAGTGTTTTGCTGTTGTTTTCTTCTGAGATGTTTCTTGAATTCCTGGTCAACCCCATAATCCTATCCCTTATTTTTCCTCTTGAGTTTTGACTTTACTTAACTTCACAGACCAACTAATGTAAGTCAGGTACTGTCATAAGAGAACTTATTATCTTTCAGGTAAGAGTGCAAGTGTAACCTAGTCAAGAAGATGCAAGCAACTGAGATGGACTTCATATCAAAGTTGAAATATGCAACTCATTTAGAAAAAAAGCAAAGCCAATAAAACTTGTGGCAACAGTATTCCAGTCAAACATAAGTCCAGATGATAAATCATAGAAATAAGCCAGGACAAGGTTTAATGACTATGGGAGTTAGCTAGGTTAAAATTTCAATAAATTAGCAAAGGAGTTTTTTTTTACTTATTTCTTGTTGAATGTTCATTGATAAAGATTATTCAAGTTAAGTTTAGTTCAGTTCCTGAAGGGGTTTCCATTGTCTTATTCCAGAATTATGTATGTATGTACAGTATATATTTTTCAATGTAATTTACTTCCTGGACATTCCTGATGATCTTCCATCAAAATTTAGCAGGTTTAACCCTGTTTAGCTTCCCAAAGAAAATCTATGTGCATTTAGTAGCAACAGTTGCTTGGAATACCTTGTCACAAACAATGGAACTCAGATATTTTCAAAATTAATCCCCCCAAAAACCTCTACCACCATGTAGTTTGGTTTTTTGGTTGTCAATCGAACAACAACAACACTACCATGGATTTATAACTTGTAAGGTTATTTTAGAATACCCAGAGTAAAAAAAAAATATAAAGCAGAGAGGGATCCAGCTCCACCCTTCATGTTAAACTCAAGCATTTCAGGAGAAAAAAAAAACAATAACCCAAATGTATTTTCTAATCTGCTTTTTCTCTTTCTTTAATGAAGACTCATCAGAAGAGATACTGTGTATAAGACAGAATTTTGTGATTTGTGCTTTCTAGTGTTATGTCTGGTTTTATACACTCCAATATTTGCTTGTGAGTCACTTGTGCTGTCGAAGAAGTGTGCAGGAGTCTTCTCCAACACCACAGCATGAACAACTCAATTTCCCCCCTATCTAGTTTTGTTTTCATACAAAGTGTTAGTAGTTACCTTTAAAGTTCTTTATGGCTTGTGGCTGGATTGCTTGTACAACTGTGTCTCCCTGATTGTATCTCCCAAACCTATTACATCCAGCTGGAGACCCCTCTGGCCCTATGGAACCAACTCCCCATGGAACTTAGGACCGCCCCCGACCTTCGCTCATTTCACCGGGACCTGAAAACTTGGCTCTTCGAGCTGCCTGGCCCAGGCTGAGGGGTTTTTAATGTTTTATTGGGTTTTAGTTTTAAATTTCAGGGACTTGATTTAATTAATTGTTTTAATCTGATTTTAATTTTTGTATGTTATGTTTTAATCTCCCCTGTAAACTGTCCTGAGTCCTACGGGAATAGGGCGGTATATAAATTTAATAAAATAAATAAATAAAATAAATTCATGGCCCAGATCCCATCATAGGAAGTGTCATCTGGCAGGTCTATGGAGGATGGCCTTTTCCCTTATGGCACCCACCCTTGGTAACATCATTCCCCTGGAGATCAGACTAATTCCTGATACAGCTGGCCTTTTGTAGGGCCTTAAAAACCTGGTCATGTCATTTTTTAAAAAAAACAACAAGTTTTATTGGTTTTTCAGTTAAAATCTACATATTTAGAAAGTATCAGGATGACTGGGTAATCAGAGATTCAGTAACAGTTTTCAGTACATAATTCAGGTTACATTATCAAAACACCCTTCTTAATTTCCCTTAACATTTCATACAACCAGTTTAAACTAGTAAATTTCTAGAAATAGCATAGTCAATTGAAAAAATTATCAATTCAATTTCATTGAAATATATCTATGTCCTGTTATTAAAGTTTACCTACTTTTAATTTTAATTATATTATTCAAATTTAGCCTTTAACATCCCAAATAATATTCACAACCCAAATTTTCCTTATTTCATTACAGCAAAAACTATAGCATCTAACATGTACACAGTGGCTGAGTAGCTATGTTCTACCTAATAAACATTGTCTGTTTCACATGTTACTGACAGTACCACAGCCTATGTTTATCAATCTACAACTATTTAGACACAACCAGATTCTGTTTTAAATTTTAGCTAATTCTTAATTCTTAAATAGAATAATCAAATGTCTTTTAACATCAAAAGTGGGATCTATAAACCAATTTTCCATTAATTCAGTGCACAAATTATAATGCCTAATAGATACATAAACACATTCTAGTTCTATCTCATAAACACTTTCTATTTTAGATCCTGATAAGTCACTGATTACTAAAAGGATAACCTTTAATGGTTCTCTAAGAACTCACTTTTTAAATCTAACTTGGGTTTTCTTTTTTTTTGCCAATCAGGTTTCCAAACCAAGGGCTTTGAATTGCCAGATAGGTCTCCCTTCACTCCAATACATATTATTTGAATTGAAGGAGGCCATCTAGCCATCAGTGGTCCACAAAAACCAAATCATTTGTAATCATTATGTTGTTGCCCTGTTAGTTCTAGTCTGTGTATTTGCTCTTTATCTTCAGTTCGGTCTGGATTCCTCTTCCGTCTGGGTTCATCTGCTTTAAGTAAAGAGTCTTATCCAATTTTGTAATTAATGCTTGGCTATCCAGTCTTTCAGAAAACTGTCTTTGTTGATCTTCCACGTCCTCTATGTTAGCATCACTATCTTGTACATAGTGTACTTCTAAAGTTATAGGCTCTTTTGATGAAGTCAAAAGTTGAGTATTAAGTTTTCCCATAGTTTGTTGTTGGTCCTTAGGTTATTTGCCATAGTGATAGTTCCTTGTACTTTTAGAGTTGTCGGTTCTTTGGATAGTTGTTGCTTATATTCCTCTGTCTCAATAGTAATATCTTCCAATTCTGTTATATTCTAAAGTATAAATTCTTTAGTTGCAGTCTGGGTTTCAATTTGTGACTTAAGGTTGGCATGTAAATTATTAAATCTGGAGATAGACATCTCAATGACTCTGTAGACTGTTTCAAGTGTGAGGTTATAATCAAGCAAGGTTTGTGGCTGATCCTTCTCCATTTTGTAATAATTATAAATAGTCCTTGGTGGTGGCTGTTTCAAACAAAAATCAGTAAGAGTCCACCTCCACAAGTCTAAGCCAAATTCATCTCCAGCTGTTTCAGGTTTTTATCTTAATGCCAAGGTCAGTCCAAAATGTAAGCAAGCTTGTTTGCCAATAGTATTCACTAGATGTCCCCAGAATATTTCAAATTATTTTCAGATAGTATCATTCTATTTATTTCTTGTTTTGTCCCACTTTTTAGACTAATAGGTAGAATAGTCCATTTCTGTAAATATAGGAACTTTGGGCCAAAAGTAGAAAGGCAGTAAGTCCAATAAATCAGTATAATTTAATACAAGGCTTTTTCTTTTCTCTCCCAATGTAGACAAAGGCCGCTCTTAAGGAGGGTGGGGGGAAAAATCCCTTCCGTCTCTCCTCGCAGGGGGAAGCAAATTCAAGAAGCTTTTGACAAGGAAAGTAGACAATTAGGAAAACAAAAAGGCAATTCTCACCCAGTTTTCAAGTGCTTTCAAGTGCTTTGCTGTGCTTTAGCCTTCGGCAGGAAATGGCTAAATGATGGGCCATGGGAGTGGCCGATCCTTTTTTCTTCGGTTTGGAGAGTAGCTCCAAGCCGATGGGAGGGCCACTGCCTTTCTATTGCTGACTGGAGAGACCTCTCCCCCGCTCATCGTCCCTCCAGGGTGACTTTCAACCCCTTTACAGGGGCCCCCTGATGAAGAAATCCAGGCAACACGAGGAGCAATTCCCTTGCACGTGTGGGAGCACCGAAAGTCCGAAACCAGAAGCCAAAACCTGGTCATGTCATTAAGCCTGTGCAACAGATATATGGTTCAGCCTGTATAATTTTTTGCTTTTGGTTTTTCTCAACAGCTCTGTTTGTACTTTTGTTTTTATTTTGTTTTTAAGTACTGCTAGCTGCCTGGAGCTATTAATTGAATGGGTGGTCATATAAATGAAATAAAGTGAATCGAATTGAACTTCTATATGTCATATATGGTAAGAGTTTTGGGAAAACACAAACACCAACACTCTCTCACACACACATTTTGATAACTTTGAATATGTTCTTGTATTGATAAAGCCTAATGCAATTTTCTGGTAATTCCAGCAATTTTTAGTTGACCAAAAGTTGCAGTCCCCACTCTCTGTGATGTCTCCCTTGAACAATTCCCCAGATACCTACTCAGATGTCAGCTCAAGAAAGGATGAGCCAATTCCTGACACGTCAGAAACTGAGTTGATTGATGGCTTTGAACAGGCAGCTGGAAGGGATTTGGCTGAGGCTCCAGCTGGGGAAAGCTTGCATTGGCCGACAGCCAGGGAAAAGGAGGAGGAACTGCCTGCTGCACCTGATCTGAGTAAATGTAGGACAGAGAAAAAGCAGGAGCAGAGAAGGTCAGCCAGACTACTCAAGAGGAGAGGGCCCCACCTGTCTTGATGGGCTGCACCAGAAGATGGCTGTTTATCACAGAAGACAGATGAAACATGGTTGGGAACAACCTGTTTGTTTTCTAGCTGTGTGCTTTTGGTCATGTTTCCTGCTTCACTCTGGATTGACAACATGTTTGGAATTAATTGTGCCTTGGAGACTCTGAACTTTTCTTGCCCTGTGAGCTCTCTTGTGCGTGGATTAAGTTTTGCCTGGTGGATTTAAGTTTCTCTGGTGAAGTTATTTTGTTTCAGCAACTTTCAAGTGCCTTATGGACTGTTGGGCTATCGCTCTGTGGACTAACCTTGGTTTACTCATGGCTGGACTTGATTGGGACAGTTCTGGGTTTTTGGTGAAGGGAATTGTTGGGGAATATTAATAAACTCACTAGATCACAATTAAGTGTGTGGGTGGGAGTGAGTGGGGTAGCATGCTGTCTGGAACAATACCCCCACAGAGACAATGATGGTACCATCTCTCCTGGAGTTCTGGAAAGCTTTGAAAATCTGACTTTGGCTCCAGGTTTGGGATTCAGTTATCTCTATTTTGTTTTGTTGATTTTGTTGTTTGTTGCTTATTACATCATTGTAGCCTGATCTGTCCATATGTTTTAATGTTTTAATGTTATTTTCTAGATTTGTACACTATCCAGAAACTATTGGAGTTGGGTGGCTAATAAGGGAGAGCTTCAATAACCTTACAACAGACTGTGTTTTCTCAGGAGGAATTGATGAACCTTCAGAAGTATGGTTTTATATCTATTTTTGAGCTATTTTTACTATTTGGGAGGAATTCTCATTTAAATGCTCCCAAATTATTGTGCGTTGTCTTACGATTAAGGGGGATGTACATCCAGAAAGAATAAAACAGAGTTTTCATATTTGTGAAGAAGAACAAGCAACAAAGAAAAATAGTAATTGCTACTTTCTTCTCTCTCTTGACATCAAGTGTAAAAAGTAAAAATTGATTTGGACAATTTCATTAATTAAATCCCATGTCAAGATGTTTGCTTGCTAGACTACTAACAATAAAAGAGTCTCGATCAATTGCAAAGAAGCCCATTTCTTCTTATCAGGCTTATAATGTACAATGCATGTCAAGAAAAATTGAAACAGGAAACTTTCATGGTCTTCTTCTTACAGTAAGGGCAAGATGTGCAGTGTTAAATTTAAATTTAATTGAGATGGACCTTCCTTCCTTCCTTCCTTCCTTCCTTCCTTCCTTCCTTCCTTCCTTCCTTCCTTCCTTCCTTCCTTCCTTCCTTCCTTCCTTCCTTCCTCTGCAATCACTTAAGACTCTGGCAAAACAAAAAAAATGGAAAAAATATATAGCAAAATCAAAGGAAAAAAAATAGACTACATGACCTAGATGAATGTCAGCAATTAATTTTAGCTCAGTGAGCATTGGAACAGTATTAATTAAATTTCCTGGCTAAATGCAAGGCAGGATGATGCCAGACGGATCACCAGGGGGCCTGTGTTTCAGAGCATTTTTTTTGAGGGGGGGTTATTATGGATAAGGCCTATTGCCTAGCCCAACCTCCTGCCCCTCCCTCATGCATTTTTCATGGAGAAGGGATTCTCAACTGATCTTCTCAAAATGTGCAGATTCAGTTTGGCCATGTGCTATAATTTAATGGGTTTTAAAAGCGATAACCAACACTCAATTAGAAACCTATTGGCAGATAGTGCAGTAACTCAAGAATTACTCTGGAACTGTTAGCGTTCTTTGCCAGGAGTCTGGCCATCAAATTCTGCTTTCTGAATAAGAGCTGAGAGTCTATCAGTATCCATCCGAGTCATGAACCTGTTTCTTTGGGAGCAGCACAATTGAATTGGGAATATATAAACGGATTGATATTATCAGATCACTATAATATTTACTGACAAATAACCATCTTGGAAGAGTCTAATTGGAGCTTGTTTCATCCCATCCTGATAGCCTTCAGACATCAATTCATGGCATCTGGTGTATTTCCCTAAAAGACTCTGGGTTGTTTTGAACAGGTCTGCCAGGCATGAAACTGCAGACACAATTGTTTCAGAGAAGAATGGATGCAGTGCTATTCTTACTGCCATTGAGTAGGCTTAGTTTTTAGCTTTTAAAGTGCTCATTTGCATCCATTGCTGTATTTTTCCCCCAGTGTTGCTGTTTGTTTATTTTCAGATCAAATCAGTTTAATATAGCCCTAAGGCCAGATATAGCAAAGTATCTAATAGTATAACTGTGACATACACACTCACACACATATACACACACATACATAGATAAGATGAATAGAGATAGATAGATAGGTAGATAGATGATAGATAGATAGATAGATAGATAGATAGATAGATAGATAGATAGATAGATAGAGCAAGTAAATAAGAAGATATATAATAAATCAGTATCATAAAAAGGAATGGCACAGTGGCCTAGAGGTGAAGACATTCACCTCCCACTTGTAAGGTTGAGAGTTCATTCTTAGGAAGCGACAGATGTTTCTCTATCAGGGCACAAAGATAAAATATATGTTGCAAATTCCACATAAGCATCAGGAAGGACATCTGGCCAGTAAACACTCAGCTCCATTCAGTCGATCTGACTCCACCCCGATAAAAAGAATTACATGGTCATAAAAAGAAGAAGAAAAAAGTTTAATAAAAAGAGATGAATGAACGTGCATCCGAACTTTGTTAAGTAGCAGACGGTAGTACAAAACTGGATAACCTGAGAGAATTATTTTTGAGTTCTTGTCCAAAAGAAGTTAAAGGAAGAAGAAATCACGCTCTCTATCCAGAAATGACCTCAATAATGGATAAATGAAGGTCTGTCTAGAATCTGAATTAAGTAGTCCTTGACTGATGACCACATTTGGAATTGGAATTAGAATATCAGCATTGAGTGCCCACATGACCAATTCACTCAACAACCACAAATTGTGATTGTTAAATGGAAAAAGTCCCATGTAAATAATGTGAGGTGCCTTAGAAAATGAAGGGAAACTCTAGGAGGCCTAATGCAGTCTGCACAGGAGTGTCTATCCATTGTGGAATTTGCCCTGCCAAAATCTAAGATTGCAAATAGTGACCACGTGATCATGGGTCAACTGGCAACTAAATGTGAATAAGCTGCCAAGTGCCCAGATCATAATCATGTAGCCAAGTGGATTGTCTATGACATTTTGCAACAGTTGGAAGTTCTTTACAGGCCATAAAGCCTCTGTGAATGGTCTTTAAGGGATTGGTTAGAAGTCAAGGACTACTTTTATAAGGAGCAGCATATTTGATTTGATTTGATTTGTGTCTTTCCAGAAATTTCATTTCCCTCAACTCTTCAATAAACCAAAGAGGTTTTTTAAGATCAGCAACTAGGATGACATCTCCTGAACTATGACATCCGATGCCCTAACCATCTGTGTGATCAATCAAATACAAGATGGTATTGCCCACCAAATTGTCAGGGGACCTGCCCCACCCTAACCCCCTCTGTAATCCTTTAGCTTCCATTAGGTTCCTGGGATGGTAGAGATCTGGGGCTGCAAGAAATCCATTGTTTGAAGAGGATGTGAATTGACTGTGAAAAAAACAGATACAGTCAGATTATGACTGGAAGAGACCACATCATCACTAAATTAATAAAGAACAGATAAGAATTATAATCAACTCTGAAACAAAGCAAATTATCCATCATTATGGATTATCATGGATTAATAGAAAGATAATAGAGATAACATTATTAAGACACCCCCCCACCCCCCAGGGAGATAAAGTTTATTTCTGCTTTTTAACTTTTTTATTTTAAAGTACAGCTTAGGAAACAGAACATTGAATTTGAAGAAAACTGAACACATATTTAAACTTCCTCTATTTAAGTAGAGGAAATAATATTTTATTTTGCCTTTCCATTTTTTGTTGTTGCTTTTGAGCATTTCTAAGCAGCATTTAAGGGATGCAGTGGCTCAGTGGGTTAGGACGCTGAGCTTATCGATCAGAAGGTCGGCAGTTTGGCGGGTCGAATCCCGAGTGCCACGTAACAGAGTGAGTGCCTGTAACTTGTCCCAGCTTCTGCCAACCTAGCAGTTCGAAAGCACGTAAAAATGCAAGTAGAAAAATAGGGACCACTACGGTGGGAAGGTAACAGCATTCTGTGCGCCTTTGGCGTCTAGTCATGCCAGCTACATGACAATGGAGACGTCCTCGGACAAGCGCTGGCTCTTCGGCTTTGAAACGGAGATGAGCACCGGCCCCTAGAGTCGGAAAAAACTAGCACGCATGTGCGGGGGAACCTTTACCTTTTACCTTTGAGTAGCATTTAACAAGGACCAGATAGTGAATATTCTGTCATTCTTCAAGTGTGACTGAAAACAGTTTTATCACAGACAAATCTTATTCCACCTGCAGAATCTCACAAGAAAGCAGCCCCTGTCTGCTGTTTATGAAAGCACACAGGATTATTACCAATCATAACTGAACTACAAGGTCAATGGTTGCAAGATGATCTAAAGTAAGTCCCTGAACCAGCTTATGTTGAAATGTTCTCATTACACTGCTAGAAACTCATTCAACCATAGTTAAAGATGCAATAAATGCTATTATGTGGCACCTAGTTGCAGAAAGACTTAATATACTACCATCCTTAGAGGAGGCTATAAAAAACATTAATTAGATGTTTCTCAACAAAGTGTCTAAGCCAGATGGCATATCCCTTGAGATCAACAAACAAGGTGGACAACATAAGGCAGAACAGATTACTAAATAAATTAAACTGTTTGAAGAGAATGACATACTGGCACAAAATTTAAACAATAGTTAAGTCTTATTTGAAACTATAAAGGGCATAGGACCAATTTGCCATTTCTTATCCCAGAAAGCCTTTGCAAGTGCAATTGTGGACAAATTGATTGCCTAATTTGCATCAACAGACCAAAGGATTCTGGAGGGTCTCTTTTATTTTGTTTTTAGCTTGCACCAGTGCCAACAAAATGAAATCAGCTTGATGTAACTAGTTATCTTTGAAACATAACATTTGATTCCTAATTTCACATTTTTGTAATATTGTTTTTGTACCTTAGAGGAAAATCAATATTATTATGAATTCTGCCTCTTATTATTTTCATAGTTTTCCTGATCCTTCATTCAGAAAAGGAATGTATTTGGAACTATGTGTAATAGATTGGTATAGAATATGATACTATATATGGTCCAGGACAAAATATTTAGCAAAACAAAACATCTTCAGTAGTAATGTTTTAGGAAGTTTGTCTGTTATGGTGCCTAGGAATTTTGGTGTTGTCTTTTATAATGGGGCCAAATTGTGGAAGGATACTGCAGAAGATTTTCCATGTTAAAATATAATGCATGGATATAATAATATAAGCAGGGCTTCCAGGGGAGGTGTAGCAAACTGAAGATGGCTTTGTGAGAACAGAACTGACAACATTGGCAAAGACCAAGCAACCAATATATAGACTGTTCTTTGGAATCTTTGTGGATAAAGAGAGGTTCAGAGATTGCCAACATATGCTCCATAAGGCTGATCTTCATGAGGAAGCTTCAAATTTGTGTGCTGGGAGATAATAGTTGCATCTTGCTTGCAAGTATGGCAGAGATTTTACAAGAACACTACTTTCTCACATCTCACTTTCTATTAATTTTGCAAAATAGCCTCTTAACTATCTTAAAGCTATTACAAACTTTCGGATTTGACAAATGTGAAAAGTCTTCATTGATGAGTTTATCTTCAACTCTGAACAAAAGAAAAAAATAGTTATAAGCTCAAGAACTTAAAGAATTTGAAACAAACAGCAAAAAGCTAAGCAAGATTTTTATCTCAAAAAGTTACAAACAGACTAAAAGTCTACACGAAACTGGAATATTGAAGCTTTTATGATAAGATTTTGGAATTAGTCCAACTCAATTATAATGTAAATATAGCAGGGACAATTGATGCTACTAAATCTTCCCATTTGTCATAAGAAGTTTGCAAAAGTGCTCATTGTAAACCTTTTAGATTCTTTTAGAATTATATCAGTGAAAAAGCTTCTATAGTTATCATGTTTTTCCCCCTTTGTAGGGGAAAAAAACAGCTCTCACTGTTTTATATCCTGATATAAAGAGTTCTCTGAGCTATTGGGGAAAGGGTAATTTTTTTAAGAATCAAAGAATCATAAAGTTGATGCAGAGCATTTAGGCAAATCTGTCACCTGTTCAGCACATGAACCCGAATTAAAGGACTCAATATATCCCAAGACATTCAGCCTCCACTTGAGATAAAGCCTATCATTTACTTCTACAATTGATTTCAGTGTCAGATTGTACTTTTTATGATCTTCACTTTCAGTAATTTTTCTGAAAAGTTTTATTTAGCTGAGAATTTAACATATACTTTTGACTTGTCTTCAGCAGTATTTGAATGCCCAGTTATCCATAATTGCACATCAGGCCATAGACCACAGGAAAATGTACTCAAAGAAGAAGCAACTCATTACTTTGATGGTGTTGAAAGGAAGGAAGATGAACTTGACAGAAATATACAAAAACTATTATCTAGGGGGAAAAAAGACTGAAACAGTTTTAAAGTCCAGAAAAATTAGATAAACATTCAGAAGTAGCTTAGGCAGAGGCCTCCCTAATTCACTGAACTATAGGAAGAAGGAGGAGATAGAGAAGAATCCTGCTGCCACATTGTTTTGCACAACAAGAGTAGAACAGAACAGAACAGAACAGAACAGAACAGAACAGAACAGAACAGAATAGAATAGAATAGAATAGAATAGAATAGAATAGAATAGAATAGAATAGAATAGAATAGAATAGAATAGAATAGAATAGAATAGAATAGAATAGAATAAGCTTATTTGGCAAAGTATGATTAGACACACAAGAAATTTGTCTCTGGTACAGAAGCTCTCAGTGTACATGCAAAGCAACAGGATCATCATGATCATCATGATCATGATCATCATCATGATCATGATCATCATCATCATGATCATCATCATCATCATCATCATCATCATACCAATAAGAGAGTAGTAAAGAAGATAAGAATACTACAGTTATACTATATAGGTAAATATTCACTGAACTATAGGAAGAAGGAGGAGATAGAGAAGAATTAGTCATTAGATATTATTTTGAGAATTAGGTGTTCAGCAAAGCAATGTCACAAAAAAACTGGGAAAACTTTTGAGCTAATCTGAATAAAAGTATTTTTAGTCTTCCTGTGAAGTTAATTTCTGGGGCTGAACTCTACTTAGTAAGACTGACATCATTCTTTCAAGACTGATTTTACTGTAACTTCTGTTCCCTCTTATATTCTAATGGATCACAAGTGGATATGGTGGCTATATTCTCAGTAGATGGCTTATTCTTTGCAGATTTTGTCATAAGCTATTGAGAACATAGTCACCATATCCACTTGCAAAAGTTGTATTTATTCATTTTATCATGTATGCCACCAAGGTTACAACCAATTTTAGAAGTAAAAATAGTATAAGGCCTAATTCCATAATTTTGGTAGCATTCTATTTTATGTTTAGATGGTAAAAATAGAATCCTATCGTTTGATTATTTTAGATATTAAAAAGTCCCCACCAGGATCCTGAAAAGAAATAAGTTGTTTCATCAAAGCAACACACAAAAAAACAGTTAAACAGGAAATGGAAATTATACCAAACATGATAGTTGTAGAGGCTAAAGCATACTATATCATATATATACATACATATATATATAAAGGTAAAGGTAAAGGTTCCCCCGCACACGAGTGCTAGTCGTTTCCGACTCTAGGGGCCGGTGCTCATCTCCGTTTCAAAGCCGAAGAGCCAGCGCTTGTCCGAGGACATCTCCGTGGTCATGTGGCCGGCATGACTAGACGCCAAAGGCGCACGGAACGCTGTTACCTTCCCACCGTAGTGGTCCCTATTTTTCTACTTGCATTTTTACGTGCTTTCGAACTGCTAGGTTGGCAGAAGCTGGGACGAGTAACAGGCGCTTACTCTGTTACGCGGCACTCGGGATTCGACCCGCCAAACTGCCGACCTTCTGATCGACAAGCTCAGCGTCCTAACCCACTGAGCCACCGCATCCCTTTACATATATATATATATATATATATATATATATATATATATATATATATATATATATATGTGTGTGTGTGTGTGTGTGTGTGTGTGTGTGTGTGTGTGTGTGTGTGTGTGTGTGTTTGTATGTGGATCTTTGGTCATTCGGGTTTTTTCCCCACGTAGAATTGAAGGTGTAAGAGCAACGTTTCGACGGAATCGAATATAATATATATAACCTTTATGAAATAATATATAAAATATTTCAGCTTAATCATGCATGCTTAAAAATATTTAATGTAATGCAACTCTATCCTATTTGTATATGTAACAAGAATAATTGATATACCAAACTGCATTCCAAGCAGCAGAGCCACTGTTTTTAGAACTACACAGATATTCCAGTTGTACTTGGTCTACTGGATGTGTTTATTTAAGAGTTGTTATTCACAAATTTGAAAACAGAACAAAATAAGAGTTGGAAGGGACGCTGGAGGTCTTCTAGTTCAATCCCTTCCTCAATCAGGAGACCCTATACCAGCGGTGGCAAACCTATGGCACACATGCCAGAAGCAGCACTCAGAGCCTTCTCTGTGGGCACGGGTGCTGTCACCCTAACCCTGTCTCCCCCATGGCCCCCTCCCCAACAGCAGCCCCCCACCTGGAGGAGAGTTGCCCCTGAGTGTGGCCCTTGCAGAGTAGCACAGCCAAGGACATGGCAGCTGGGCAGCAGGGACAAGACTCTGCACTCATGCCCTGTCGCCATAGTGGATGCTGCAGGGCAAAGATGGAGGGCGTGGCTGTCATGGCACTGCTGGACTGCCTGGGTGATCTGCAGTGGGCCATGGAGGTGGTGGGTGGCCCTGTGGGAGGGGCAGGGCAGGTATGGAGCAGGGGCGGGGGGCGGTTTTGGGGCACTCTGTCTCTAAATGTTTCACCATCACTGCCCTATACCATTTCAGATAGATGGCTGTCCAGTCTCTTCTTAAATGACTCCAGTGATGGAGCACCCATAAGTTCTGGAGGCAAGCCATTCCACTGATTGTTCTCACTGTTAGAAAATTTATTCTTATTTATAGGTTGCTTTTCTCCTTGATTGTTGTTGTTAGCTGCGAAGTCGTGTCCGACTCATCGCGACCCTATGGACAACATTACTCCAGGCCTTCCTGTCTTCTACCATCTTCTGGAGTCTATTTAAGCTCACGCCTACTGCTTCAGTGACTCCATCCAGTCACCTCATTCTCTGTCGTCCCCTTCTTCTATTGCCCTCAATCTTTCCCAGCATTAGGCTCTTCTCCAGTGAGTCCTTCCTTCTCATTAGGTGGCCAAAGTATTTGAGTTTTAGCTTCAGGATCTGGCCTTCTAAAGAGCAGTCAGGATTGATCTCCTCTAGGACTGACTGGTTTGATCGCCTTGCAGTCCAAGGGACTCACAGGAGTCATCTCCAGCACCATAGTTCAAAGGCCTCAATTCTTTGGCGCTCAGCCTTTCTTATGGTCCAACTTTCACTGCCATACATTGCAACTGGGAAGACCATAGCCTTGACTATACGCACTTTTGTTGACAGGGTGATGTGTCTGCTTTTTAATGTGCTGTCTAGATTTGCCATGGTTTTCCTTCCCAGGAGCAAGCGTCTTTTAATTTCTTGGCTACAGTCCCCATCTGCAGTGATCTTGGAGCCCAGGAAAACAAAATCTGTCACTACCTCCATTTCTTCCCCATCTATTTGCCAGGAATTGAGAGGGCCAGATGCCATGATCTTGGTTTTCTTAATGTTAAGTTTCAACCCAAGTTTTGCACTCTCCTTCTTCACCCGCAACAAGAGGCTCTTTAGTTCTTCTTCACTTTCTGCCATTAGAGTGGTATCATCTGCGTATCTTAGGTTGTTGATATTTCTTCCAGCAATCTTAATTCCAATTTTTGATTCATCTAGCCTTGCCTTTCTCATGATGTGCTCTGCATATAAGTTAAATAGGCAGGGCGACAGTATACAGCCTTGCCGGACTCCTTTCCCAATTTTGAACCAATCAGTGGTTCCGTGTCCAGTTCTCACTGTTGCTTCTTGACCCGCATATAGGTTTCTCAAGAGACAAATAAGATGGTCTGGTACTCCCATCTCTTTAAGAACTTGCCACAGTTTGTTATGATCCACACAATCAAAGGCTTTAGCATAGTCAATGAAGCAGAAGTAGATGTTTTTCTGGAACTCCCTAGCTTTCTCCATGATCCAGCGTATGTTGGCAATTTGATCTCTAGTTCCTCTGCCTCTTCGAAATCCTCCCTGTACTTCTGGTAGTTCTCGATCCACATACTGCTGAAGTCTAGCTTGTAGGATTTTAAGCATGACTTTACTAGCATGAGAAATGAGTGCAATGGTGCGATAGTTTGAACATTCTTTGGCACTGCCTTTTTTTGGAATTGGGATGTAAACTGATCTTTTCCAATCTTTTCCAATCTTTCTCCTTGATTAGTTCCCATCCATTGTCTTGTCTTCTGGCACTTTGGTAAAAGGGCTTTGTGGCAGCCCTTCAAATATTGGAACACTGCTTTCATGTCACCCCTAGTTCTTCTTTTCACTAGACTAGACATACCCAATTCCTGCAACCATTCTTCATATGTTCTAGCTGAAATGCTGCAACATTCCCATAGCTTTGTATACTGCTGTCATGCTTAAGCATGTACTTGCCACAAATGTAGAAGAACATATCAAAACTATTATGACATTGGTGAGACATTTCCGCTGTTATCAATCATCCTATAGCAAATCTATAACTGGTTGACTTGTGCAAATTAAATGTAGATAGAAAATGCTATTCTTTGAAAAAATCCCATCAAAATACACGGAAACCAGTATCAATGAAATGACTAGCATCTGTGAATGCAAGCTGCTTTTAAAGCCGTTCCAGGCAGCATCCATCCAACCTAAGCATGCCTGCCCATGCCCAAATACCACTTCCACAAATGTTAAGCAGTATGCCTTGAATGCATGTCTGGACATGTGTGAGCTAAACAAAGGATCTTATAACACAATTTAAAATTAGTAAACGGATATGTACTTCTTTCATTAAACATACCCAATTCCTGCAAAAGTTCTTTATATGTTTTAGCCTCCAGTCTCCTAATCATCTTTGTTTCTCCTCTCTGCACTCTTTCTAGACCAGGTGTGTCAAACTGCCAGCCCGCAGGCCAGATGCATCATCTGGAAGCTGCGCCCACCCCATTGCCAGCAATGGCAAAACAGTCCTGATACGTGTTGCAATGTCACATGACGTCGCGAGTTTGACATGTCTGTTCTAGACTTTCAACATCTTTTTTATAGTTCTCAGAAAGCACTGGTAATAGTTAATGGAGAACTAACAAAACCTTGTGAAACACAGTTAGGTATTGATGATGAATATGTAATTTTAACTTTTGTTAAAATTTGAAATAGAGGAAAAATGGAATGTATGATGAAGAGGATTAAGAAATTGGTTACAATCTACTGATGGATCAATGGGAAAATATGTGGTAAAAACATTTGAAATTTACATTATGTTATGATCTCAAAAATATTTTTTTTATAAAATGATATATTACTGGTACATGACACCAGATAAATTGTTCATAATATATAAAGATATTTCAACTGTATGTTGGGAATGTGGACAACATGTAGTGACATTTTATCATTCTTAGTGTTCATGTAAAAAGTTAAAAATTACTTGATTCAAAATACTTAGGTATAGAGAATTTTAAAGATCAATATTAAATTAAAGATTCAACACTACATTATCTGCCATGGAGGAATGGTTAGTGAAATTGATAATTGATGCTGAAATGGATGGATTGACTTCCTTGATTAGAAAAAAAAAGACATTTGTTATTTTTATTGGTGGCTGGAAGCTGCTTATGGATTTTTGTGTAAACAATTAAAATGAACATGTGAATTATGGTTTTGATCATTAGATAAGATAAATTATATAAAAAAGAAGAATACGAATTAACTTTAGAGAGACAGGATAAAATATATTTGTACTTATAACTGCTGGGAAAACTATCAAATCCTTCTTCCTTTTTAAAAAAAAATTCGTCACCTTTTTATTTTTTTATTTTTGCACTTTCTGCTTTCCTTTTCTTTCTTCCCCCCCCCCTTTATATTAGTTTCAATTAGTTTTTTTATCTTCTTATTTTTAAAAAAAATATAAAAGATTTCCCTATTATTTCAATTTTTCCAGCTATGGGTTTTGCAGCCCTAATCGGTTTATAAATAAATTTTGTAAATTCTGCTGAATAAAGTGGTAATTCTTAAAAGTATAGGACTATACTATTTACTTAACAAAATAAACATTTGTTTCCATTTTGCATATAAAACAAATAAACCACAAAGAATTTTGTTTAAATAGAAATTGCTGTCTAGTACAATGTTTGGCTTTACAAGAAAGAATTTTAGCCCAGAAGGGAGGATTTCATTTTAAAGAAAGAATTCAGAGAACACCTATCTCTATTTATCTCCCCTGAAATCAATGTGACTTAACTTTTTGGCAGGATATTTGCCTTCAGTTCTGAATCTGCAGTCCTGTATAAACAGAGAAATGCATGTGGTTAAAAGATGGCATATGAAAAAGGAATATTTAATAGACACAAACGTACAGGCCACCTGAAAGAAAATTGAAAGCAACCAAGGGAGAAGATGGATTAAGCTGTTGTCTGCAGATACTGTGAATGAGCTGAAAATGTGTCCTCCAAAATGTTCTGTTGGTTGAAAGAATGCCTTTTCCCTCCTATTTTGAAGTGTGGGGAGAGAGGGAGAGAGGGTGTGTCTCTGTGTGTGTGTGTTTGTGTGTGTGTGGGGGAGAGAGAGAGATTTTAAATAAGCTAATATAAAACATAGTGGAATATGTGTTGTTGGTATAATGTGGTATATTAAAAGCTTTCTCAATTAATATATACAAATTGAAATTAATTAATTAGAGAGGCAGGTTGAATACAAGTTAAAAGGTATTTAGATGATAAAAAAATACAAGGTGAATATAAGATGCTTCCTGTCTTGCACCACTTCCTCCTCCTCGTCCTCTGCCTCCTACTGCTCATTGTTTACTAGTCACACAATGGTTGTAGATATTTTGAATCAGCCACTCTTCTTGAGATATGAAGCTAAGAATCTCTTCTCACGAAACTCAGAGTAGGATCTATCACAATTCCTATATTGTACATCCTAGATTACTCTACTGCTCTTGGATAAAATAAGTCATCTTTTTCCCATGTTGGTGCTGAATTAATATTCATTTTCTCCTCTTTTTCATATCATATTCTTTATCTCTTACAATGGAATATTGTGAGGCCTGCTGTTGTGATTCAGGGTCAGCCTGTGGGTCCGGCAGCCGGGTCGGATGACTCGGATGACTCAGACGAGGGGGAGGAGGAGGGTGTTGAAGACGAACTTGCTGATGATGGCTTGGAGGCTTCGCAGAGCCCTCAGCCAGGCCCCTCTTCTCAGCTGCGTGAGCCCGACAGTGCAGATGAAGAGGACCCACAGCTGGCCCTGTTCAAGGACGCCCGACGCAGGAGGCAGACCAGTAGAAGCAAGCAGAGAAAGGCTGTGGGACTCCTCGGAAGGAGGCACAGGGAGGCCACGCCCTGAACTCTAATAAAGGGAGTGTTTGGGGAAGGGCTGGTTGCTGAGAGCAACCGCTCCGTTTGAGGATCAAAGTTCCGGTATCTTGTTTCTTGTTCTGTTGTTTGTTTGTGAATTAAACTTGGCAGACGTTTTCCAGCCTCAGACGTTCCAGCCTCTGCCGTTTGTACAGGGGTTGCCTTTCTGCAAGGCCGGTAGCAGGCTGGTACAGAACAGTTTGCTCTCAGCCTCCCACCCCTTACAACTATTATGGAGCAGCTTCGTGCCGAGAATGCTCAGCTCACTCAGCAACTCACTTTGCTGGCAGCTCAGGTGGCTCAACTGCAAGCACAGATTCATGCTGCACCCCCACCCAGGAGAAAATGCCAGGTAGCAATGCCGGACAAATTTACAGGTATTCCTGAACTGTTTCCTGCTTTCCTGGGACAATGCCAGCTCTTTATCAGCATGAGAGCGGCTGATTTCCCCACTGACCGGGATAAGGTGGGGTTTGTGTTAAGCCTTCTTTCGGGGGATGCAGCTCGTTGGGGCACGCCTCTGCTGGCTCAACCTAGCCCATTGTTGGACAACTTTGTGGGGTTTTGTGACCATATGCGTCTAATGTACGAGGACCCAATTAAGACGCAGACTGCCACCCGACGCCTGAAAGCTCTGAGGCAGGGTCAACGCCCCCTACAGGCCTATATCAGCAACTTCCGGCTGCTTAGCCAGGATTCTGCCTGGAATGAGGCTGCGCTCGTGGATGCCTTTCAGGATGGATTGTCGGAGGAGATGTTGGATGAGCTGGTCCGTGTGGACATTCCCTCAGACCTGAATGGGCTGATCCATCTTTGCCTGCGGATCGATGCCCGGTTGCAGCAGCGAAAGAGTCGCCGTGCCACCCCACAGACCCCTGCCGCCCCTGTTGTGCGTGAGCCCCCAGTCCAAAGGGAGGAGACAATGGAGCTGGGTGCCGCCAGGTCTCGTCTTTCGGTGACGGAAATGAACAGACGACGATCGGGGGGGTTGTGTTTTTACTGAGGGGACCCTGGACATTTGGCTGCTTTTTGCCCAAAGAAGCGTCAGCGGGCATCAGTGACCAAGCCTGCCCCGAGAAAGTCCCCTACTTTGCTGTCAGGAAACGCCCCGAGCCCGATCTAGACGGTGTGATAGATCGGGCGTCCCACAACAACAACACCGAGCGATGTCGTTCCGATGGTGCCTGTGAACCTCCACGGCATTTGATTTTGGAGGCACGTCTGATCCTTCCTGGCAAGCCAGAGGGGATTCCAGTCCATGCCTTAATTGACTCTGGGGCTACCACAAACTTTATGGACTCAGCCTTTGTGGCCAAATGGGCTGTTCCCCAGTGTCCGGTGGATCCGCCCTTGTTAGTGGAGACTATCGATGGTCGAGTGCTCCTGTCCGGGCCTATTACGGCCGCCACGCAACCAGTATGTATGGCCATCAGTTCCCATGTGGAGGCCATCCAGTTCTACATCACTTCGGATCTGCACTTCCCCGTGGTCCTGGGACTGGCGTGGCTCCGGGCGCATGACCCACAGATCTATTGGTCACAGAACTTGGTCACCTTCCCAAGCTTGCAGTGCGTGGACCACTCCCGCCATATCTGTGCCGGCCAGGTGGAGGGTTCCCCAGGGGTTTCCTTGCCTCCCAAACTGTCCGACCTTGCTGATGTGTTCAGCGAGTCAGAGGCGGATCAATTACCCCCGCACAGGCCCTATGACTGCTCCATTGACTTAGTCCCTGATGCGCCTCTCCCAGTGGGGCGTTTGTACTCCATGTCGGAGCCCGAGTTGGCTGCATTGCGGGACTTCCTGGAGAAGAATTTGGCTCGCGGTTTCATCCGGCCCTCGTCCTCGCCAGTGTCTGCACCCGTGCTCTTCGTCAAAAAGAAGTCGGGCGAATTACGGCTTTGCTGCGACTACAGGAAACTCAACGCCATCACGGTGCGCAACCGTTACCCGCTGCCCCTCATCCCTGAGCTCTTGGACCGACTCCGGGAGGCTAAGATCTTCACGAAACTGGACCTGCGTGGAGCTTATAACCTCGTCAGAGTTCGGCCGGGGGATGAGTGGAAGACGGCGTTTGGTACTCGCTATGGACATTTCGAGTACACGGTGATGCCGTTTGGCCTGACTAACGCCCCCGCTGTGTTTCAGCATTTTATGAACGACATCTTCCGGGATTTGTTGGACCAGTTTGTCGTGATCTACCTGGACGACATCCTGATCTACTCCCCGTCACGTGAAGTGCATCATCAGCATCTCCGTCAGGTCCTGCAGCGCCTCCGAGAAAATCGGCTGTTTGCCAAGTTGGAGAAGTGCCAGTTCTACCAGGTGACCATCGATTTCTTAGGTCACCGCATTTCTCCTGAGGGCATCGCCATGGAGCCGAGTAAGGTGGAGTCGTTGCAGAGTTGGCAACCCCCGCGTCGCGTGAAGGATGTTCAGCGACTTCTTGGATTTGCCAACTACTACCGAACATTCATCCCTGGCTTTGCTGCCTTGACAGCCCCCCTCACCCGGCTCCTGCAGAAGAAGACTCGGTTCCAGTGGAACGCACCCGAACAACAGGCGTTCCAGGCTTTGAAGGAAGCCTTCATGAAGGAGCCCATCTTGAAGCATCCTGACCCGCAACGGCTGTTTGTCGTGGAGGCGGACGCCTCCGACATTGCTATTGGGGCAGTGTTACTCCAGGCAACGACGCCCAGCGGTACCCTTTTCCCTTGCACGTATCACTCTCGGAAATTGAATCCCTCGGAGCGCAACTATACCATCTGGGAGAAGGAGCTGCTGGCCATCAAGGCGGCGTTCGAGGCTTGGAGACATCATCTGGAGGGGGTGCGGCATCAAATAGAGGTCCGGACGGACCATAAGAATCTGGAAAGCCTGCAGACCGCTCGGAATTTGAACCAACGCCAGATCCGGTGGTCTCTTTTCTTTGCGAGGTTTGACTTCCGGGTTCGGTACATACCAAGCGGGCACAATCAGAGAGCGGATGCTCTGTCCAGGAAGCCCGAATATACCCGAGTGGAAGACAAGCTTCTGCCCAGGACAGTGATCCCCGTCGAGTCTTTTGCTGCGGTGCGGGAGCCGGTTGATATACGGGCTCGGATCCGGGAGGCGCAACAGCAGGAGGCGTGGGTGGCTCAGCGGAAGGAGGAGGTGGGGCCAGATTCGCCTTGGACGGTCACGGATGGACTCTTGTATTATCGTGACCGGCTCTATGTTCCGGGAGGGCCACTCAGGGGTCTCGTCCTCAGCCAGTGTCATGATTACCCGGCAGTGGGGCATTTTGGCCTGTTCAAGACTCTGAACCCGGTCTCCCGTACCTTCTGGTGGCCCCGAGTCCGACACGACGTCCAGTCTTATGTCACCTCCTGCATCCCATGCAGGCAGGCCAAGTCAGCGACAGGGGCCCCGCCTGGATTACTGCAGCCTTTGCCAACACCCAAGAGACCCTGGGGGGCTGTGTCCATGGACTTTCTGACGGATTTACCCCCATCCTCTGGCTTCACGACAGTGTTTGTGGTGGTGGACATGCTGACCAAGATGGCGCACTTCATCCCCTGTCGCGGCTTACCGTCAGCTCGCGCCACTAGTCGTATGTTTATCCAACAGGTGTTTCGGCTGCATGGCCTCCCCGATAGAGTTGTCTCCGATAGGGGGGCCCAGTTTACAGCCCACTTCTGGCAGGAGTTGATGCGTGGGTTGGACATCAAGGTTTGCCTCTCGTCCGCGCATCATCCTCAAACTGACGGGGGTACCGAGAAGGTCATCGGTATCCTGGAACAGTATCTGCGCTGCTACGTCAACCTGCAGCAGGACAATTGGGTGGACTATCTGGCCATAGCCGAGTTTGCCTTTAACAACTCACAGCACACCTCCACGCAGATGACACCGTTCTTGGCCAATGTGGGTTATCACCCCCGGTTTTTCCCCCTTTCTCCCGTGGACTCACCGGAGCCGGCGGCGAACGACTTCATGGCAGAGTTACAGGCGATCCATCGATTGGTGCGACGGCAGTTGGAGAAGGCCAAGGCCGATTACAAAAGGTTTGCTGATCGGTCAAGACGGGATACGCCTCCACTATCGGTGGGGGATCGGGTCTGACTGTCCACCAGGAACTTACCATCCACACGGCCGGCGAGGAAGTTAGACCACCGATATTTAGGACCGTTCCCAGTTGAGGCTGTCATCAATCCGGTCGCCTACCGCTTAACTCTGCCACATTCCCTGTGCGTGCACCCCGTCTTCCACCGGTCTCTGTTGGTCCCCGAACAACCGGCTTGTCCACTCTGCCAAGCGGAACCTCCCCCATCAGGACCTCGTGATGGAGGCAGCACCCCCGAGTACGAGGTCGCCAGCACCAGGGATTCCCGTTGGCTGAAAGGTCGTTTCCAGTACCTGATCGAGTGGAAAGGGTACGGGCCGGAGGACTTCACTTGGGAAGACGCGACCGCCGTTCATGCCCCTGCGTTGGTGACTGCTTTTTACGAACAATTCCCATCCCGACCGCATCTGGATCGGCAGCCCCGGGGGAAGGGCCCTGCGGTGCGGGATAGTGTTGTGATTCAGGGTCAGCCTGTGGGTCCGGCAGCCGGGTCGGATGACTCGGATGACTCAGACGAGGGGGAGGAGGAGGGTGTTGAAGACGAACTTGCTGATGATGGCTTGGAGGCTTCGCAGAGCCCTCAGCCAGGCCCCTCTTCTCAGCTGCACGAGCCCGACAGTGCAGATGAAGAGGACCCACAGCTGGCCCTGTTCAAGGACGCCCGACGCAGGAGGCAGACCAGTAGAAGCAAGCAGAGAAAGGCTGTGGGACTCCTCGGAAGGAGGCACAGGGAGGCCACGCCCTGAACTCTAATAAAGGGAGTGTTTGGGGAAGGGCTGGTTGCTGAGAGCAACCGCTCCATTTGAGGATCAAAGTTCCGGTATCTTGTTTCTTGTTCTGTTGTTTGTTTGTGAATTAAACTTGGCAGACGTTTTCCAGCCTCAGACGTTCCAGCCTCTGCCGTTTGTACAGGGGTTGCCTTTCTGCAAGGCCAGTAGCAGGCTGGTACAGAACACCTGCTTTTGTGCTTCACCACCTGAGTGGACCTTTGAACTCAGGTCCCTTCAGTTTCTGCTGACGCTCTAACCACAAAATATCTGATCTTGCCCTCCTGAATATTTCTGAAGCAATTTGAAAACTGCCCACAAAGAGGCTATTGTTATAAACTACAACCCAGTCCATCTCTTCTAGCTTGTTGGATTAGCATCTGGACCTGAAAAACTGGAGCCTGGTTGTAGACCTGATTTTAAAAAAATGGATGCAATTAAAGCACACATAATGTTGCTTGCCATAAATTACAATGTGAAGAGGACATTGCAACACATATAATGACACTTGCTTTAAATTACAGTGCAAAGAGGGCGTCATTATTTATTTTCTGCTAAGCAAAACCTTCTAATGAATATTAATTGTATAATCAAGGACATCTTTCAGCCATTTTATTCCACTGCTCTGAGACCTGTTCCACTTGATTTTTTCTCTCTCTCTCCTTGCCCTCCCTCTAAAACATCTGCTTTGAAAATATTAGAAGTTAGATAAGCTTTATTGTCATTTTTTTATTGTGGGAACAACGGCACACATTAAAAATGAAATTTAGTTGCTTGCTCTCAAAGTGTACACATACATAACACACATTTAAACATACTATTTACAACATATGTATAGACCTACACCTTTACATACAAGTAAAGTAACATATAACTATTAATCACTGTCCATCTTGAATACATAATGGAAAGAAGAAGCTTTAGAATTCACAATATTAATACTGTATGGTGCAAAACTGTGACTAAATTTGGATGTTCTGCTTTGGATACCACAGAGCCTCCTCCCCAAAGGTAACAAGGAAAACAGGTCATTAAGAAGACCTCCTCCTCCTCCTTCTCTCTCTCTCTCTCTCTCTCTCTCTCTCTCTCTCTTCCTTCCCTCCCCCCTCTCTCTTCTCCTTAAGTAGATGAAATTTACAAGGGTTGCCGCTTTACCTTCTAGCTCCTGATGCAGAGGAAAAAAGAACTGAAAATAACACCAGATCTTGTTGAGACAGTGGAAGGAGATGAAATCTGGAAAAGGCATTCTTAAAACAACTTCATGTTCAGGTTATTTACTGGGAGTCAAACAGCTTAAGACTGCACTTCAGAAAATCCCTTAGTTGTGTATTTGGAGAGTGAATGGAAGGAATCTTAGCAGTGGCAAATATGCCTGGTCCATAATATGTTTGGGGTAAAGCGGTTGAAGAATTGGGGGGGGGGAAGAAGCTGCTCCCCTGTTAGGAGTTGTGCGGCATGTATCAAATAAATAAAAATAAAGAAGCATCAATCATTAACAGTTACTTTGTAGTTCAATATAAAACCTTATGCAGTATTTTGGTTATACTCAACAAGATAATCTTAGGTCTAAAAGAGCATTATGGACTGTAGCAAAGGACATCAAGATTCAGGAATATTGTGTGGCCAATTCATGTATGGAAGAAAACCCAGTTTCCTAGAAATTAGAGAATCTTTCTGAACAAGGTCAGGATATCATGTGCCTAGTAGATAAATGATTCTTTGGGGAAAAATTAGAAGATAACAAGCCACAGGGCCTTATAAAGGTCTGTCTTATAGAAAAGAAAAAAATCCATTTGCAACATTCATTTAAGTTACCTCCTCTCCAGCTCAAGTACAACTCATCTGATAATTGCAAACTCCCCTATAGTACTAGACTGTTGCAGTTGAGTAGCATATTAATCATAAAACTAACATAAAACTTAAATGCAGCTAATCTGAATTCACTGTGCACAATAAACTTTCAATGTCCACATACTGATACATAATGAAAAAGGATAATTCCACTGCAATAATCAACAGTTAACAATGAGATGAATAATAATTACCAAGTACATATTGGTTGGATCTGAGGTTGATCTTTAATGAACATGTAGCATCTTGTCATCTATGAAATGTTTTGAGGTTACTACTCAAGAAGAAAAAGGAGGAGGAGAATATTTTCATTAATTTCTCCTTTAAACTCTGATTTTTCTCGTCATATTTTGTAGTGTTCTTGTTTTGTAGGGTCCTTTATTCTTTCAAAGAAGACATAGTAAAGGGTGAAAAATAAAAATAACAAAAAAATCACTTCTTTTTTCTGATGGACATGTTTATTATGATATTTTTTAAAAAAAACAAAAACAAAAATCAACATTCCAGTTATTAACATGTACAATGACAGTCTTGGCAAAAGCGGTATGCTGATTTATATTGTTATCTTGTTCTTAGAAAAGCTGTTCATAAATCCATTCTGATACATTTCTTTATCTGATAAGCAGAGTAAACTCTCTCTCTCTCTCATTCACATACACACATATACACACACAAACACACAAACCAGTAATGAGAGAAACTTTCAGAAGCAGTGTCTTATTATAGCAGCCTTCAGAGCAATAGCTCTGCAGAAACAAATCAGAAATGGAGCTTTATACAAGTTAAGAACTTAAATGAATGGATTCCTTTTATCCCTGAAGATCTTTTCCAAACCATTCTCCTTAGTCTCAGGTCTGATGCATATTCATAATAATATGTCATTACTATAATTATATTATTCAAAATATAATAATATATTATTCAGGATTTTGTTTGTTCATGCAGTCCTTCCCTACTTTTTTCTATCAATTAGTTATTGCAAGAATAGCAATAGCACTTAGACTTATATACCACTTCATAGTACTTTACAGCCCTCTCTAAGCAGTTTACAGAGTCAGCATTCCCCACCCCCAACAATCTGGGTCCTCATTTTACTGACCTGGGAAGGATGACAGGCTGAGTCAACCTTGAGCCAGTGAGACTTGAACTGCCAAACTGCTGACAGCCATCAGTCAGCAGAATTAGCCTGCAATACTGCATTCTAACCACTGTGCCACCAGAACTCTTGCCAATATAAGAATACATGTATAGAAAAGAATGTAGTAGAATGATTCCAGAAATATTTGTTTCAGGTTACAATGATTTGTGTGCCATAGCACATCAATTCTTCAGTCAGCAATAAACCAGATAGCTACTGTTCTTTCCAAATGAGCTACAATCACCTGGGATTTTCCCATTGTCTCTCTATATACAGATGCTCAGCCCACAAACTAAATTGTACGTAAAGGATAAAGGCAAATTATTTCTAGTGAGGATCAAAAGTCTAGTTGTCTCTGCACATAGTATAAAATGCTTTACCAGATCCAGAATCTAGTAGTTGATGTATAGCCATAGCTGTGGAAACCAAACAAAAAAGGCTAAAAGGTAGCCTAAAATGTTGAATTTATTTCTGAGGAGTTCAATTCCACAACATCTTCCTCTTAGCAACTCTGCATATTTTAGTCAAACAAACTATAGGGATGACTTAGTAAAACCTTTCCTGTCAAGATTTGATAGCAGGGTCACTGATTAAAGTCTCCCTGCCATTCTTCAAGGAGACCTGAGAAGTTTAAATCTGAGGGACTATCTCTCCCAATTATATTGAGCCATCCCATTAGTTCTTGTAAGAGGGGCATGCTGCAGATTCCTGTCTATTATGGGATGTGATCTGGTGGGACATAGGGGGAAAAAATCTATCATGGCACCACTTTCTAATTCCCATAGATTAGATTAGTCTGCAAGGCTGTAAAGTCATAGTGTCTCCAAACCTGGGGATCTAGATGTGCAATGATTGTATGGATTTATTTGCTGGTTATTGTGGTTGCATTACCCTTACTGTTATGTGTTGTATTACGGTGATTTTTTATTGCTGTAAGCGGACCAGAGTCATGACTTTGAGATGAGTATATGCTTATAATAGTTTGAAGATTTGAATCCTGACTGTCTTGCTCCTGATATTTCAAGGCAAGACTATGTAACACTTTATTGTCAGCTTTGACGTTTTCTGCCATCTGCCCTTTCTTTCCAGAACAGCTTTCTCCAAGGGTGAGAATCAAAATTCCTTTTTCAACAGCTTCAACCTTTACACTTTCAATTTATTTCTGTAGAGGAGTGTAGATATGGCCTTGAAGCAGGAAACACAAAATGATTGCTCAGCCCTGGGAAAAGAGAGAGAGAGAGAGAGAGAGAGAGAGAGAGAGAGAGAGAGAGAGAGAGAGAGAGAGAGAGGATGAGAAAGGATGTCAGAACTTGAACTTATGTCCTTTCTTGAACTTATTGTTTGTAAAAAAGAGGAATAGTGAAAATTTTGGATGGGCTTCCAAAAGTCTGTTAATATACAGTACCTTATAACTAAAAAGCTGTATTCCTGAAATCCTTGTGGATTCTTTTTTCTTGAATTTATTTCATTTCATTGATTTGTCTAACAAAAATATTAAATGCAAAAGAACAGAAAACAGTTAGAAAGAACAGAGTGAAGGAAGCAGGGGGAAAGCAGTATTGAGGGTGCAGACAAGAAACAAATAAAGCTTTAAAAAAAACCCCACCTTCTGACTTTCTTTGGTATAACTGTAAGAAGAAATACAATGATTCTGTCAACTGGAATAAATCATAGCACATATTACTTCTGTAGCCATAAACAGTTCTGTTCATCACATCCCAAGGTTAAATTTTCTTTTCTTTCAGTTTCATGCAAACAGTCCAAAATTATTTCCAAGTAGAAATGAAGCTAAACAAAGACTTTTCTTTAATTAAAGCAGTCAACTTCACCATCTCAATCAATTACATCAACTTCACCACCCATTCTTCCATTGCCGGTATTTGTAAGTCCTCCCATCCTTGTGCAGTCGCAACAGAGATATATTGTGGAGTGGAGAAGATGGATTGATTATATCCAGAATAAATATGGGACTAAAAAGTTTCATCTAGCATTTGAATAAGTACTGATGTGATATTTAAATTGCTTGTAGTTATTTTATAAGAGTTAAAGTGCGATAGATTTAATATTTTATTGTTGTTTGCATAAGGTAGACTACGATTGTTTGTATATTTATACCCTGTATTGAGCTCTGGGAAGTTGGGGAGGGGGGAGGGGGAGGGGAGGGAGGTGTTGGGGAGGGTGGGGGAGAGGGGAGGGGGTTGGGAGGGGTTTTGTCTTTTTAAAAAAATGTATTGTAAAACTTTTCAATAAAAAAAGTAAAAAAATGCCTTTCTGCTGTTATAGCAATAGCACCTAAACTTATATACCGCTTCACAGTGCTTTACAGCCCTCTTTAAGCAGTTTACGGAGTCAGCATATTGCCCCCAATAATCTGGGTCTTCATTTTACTCACCTCAAGAAGCATAGAAGGCTGAGTCAACCTTGAACTGTTCAGAATCAAACTCCTGGAATGAGCAGTGAGTTAACTTACAGCAGTGCATTCTAAGCACTGTGACACCATGGTTCTTTTATCGTCATCGTGTATAAGAACAAAGTTCCATGTTCTGTTTTGTTTTTCCATTTTGTTTGTCCACCAAAATTAGAAGATTTTTTTAAAAATTTCAATTGTATTTAATTTGAGAATTTTCCGAAACACACAGAAATATATCTTTGTGTGTGTGTGTGTGTGTGTGTGTTTTTCAATTTATCACTTGTCTTTTTTTATTCCTTATTTTCCCATTATTTTAATTGACAAAATATTCTGTTTTGTTTTCTTCTAAATTACAGTAGCAGTGGAATCTCTTGCTTAATTATTTAGTGCACGTTAATAACCAATGTCATTAAATCCTCATTTTTAGATTTTAAAATTTAATATATAACTGTAGTTACTCAGAGGGATGCGGTGGCTCAGCGGGTTAGGACGCTGAGCTTGTCGACCAGAAGGTCGGCAGTTTGGCAGGTCGAATCCCGAGTGCCACGTAACAGAGTGAGCGCCTGTTACTCGTCCCAGCTTCTGCCAACCTAGCAGTTCGAAAGCACGTAAAAATGCGAGTAGAAAAATAGGGACCACTACGGTGGGAAGGTAACAACGTTCCGTGCGCCTTTGGCGTCTAGTCATGCCGGCCACATGTGGAGGCGTCCTCGGACAAGCGCTGGCTCTTCGGCTTTGAAACGGAGAGAGTCAGAAACGACTAGCACGCATGTGTGGGGGAACCTTTACCTTTACCTTATAGTTACTCAGGTGGAACAAAAAGTACAGCATCAAGTGGCAACAAAATAAAATGATAAAACCCTGGAAACATTTTTTTTATTGAAAAGTTTTACAGTACATTTTATCTTTAACAATCCCCCCTCCCCCCACCCCTACCTAACCCTCCCTATCCCTCCCCCCCATTCCCTCTCCCCCCCAACTTCCCAGAGCTAAGTACAAGGTATAAAAACAAAGAACAATCATAAACATCCATATGCTAAAAACCATAAACTATTAACTCTATCGCCCTCTAGCTCATATAAAATGACTACAAGCAATACTACCCTGGAAACATTATATATATATATATATATATATATATATATATATATATATATATGTGTGTGTGTGTGTGTGTGTGTGTGTGTGTGTGTGTGTGTGTGTATTCAGACATGCCATGATAATGGATATAATTTGAAAGGATACCTCAATACTTACTCCTTATTTATTTGTGATATATATATATAGCTGAGTATATATATATATATATATATATATATATATATATATATATATATATATATATATATATATATATATATATATAACACAAATAAATAAGGAGTAAGTATTGAGGTATCCTTTCAAATTATATCCATTATCATGGCATGTCTGAAACACACTTGTTAGAATGGATATACCCTTCCTTCCGTCCTCCCTCCCTTCCCTGCTAAGTGGGGGAGGGAGCAAAGGATTGCAAGCTTAACTGGGAAATTGTCACAGAATGTTGAAAATAAAGACCCCATGGCCCCAGCTGCAGGATGGGAATGCTGCAGCCAGTAGCTGAGTAGCCTCAAGTTTCCCAATTTCAATCCCTTGAGAGTCATGGGTCTTTGATTTTGGACACATTCTGAAAAGTAGCTGTAAATTTCTGTAATTTGAAGTTGAAAAATTATTGCTTATGATGCACCATTTTGCTCAGTTAAAGGTCATCACAATGAGAATTTTAGTATTATATACTGTATATATATATAGCAGTTTCTTAATTTCCTCTCCCCTATAAAAGCACTTCCTGCTTATTATTATTATCATTTTAAGAATCCACATTCCCTCCTGTATAGACACCGTAACAACAAATACACATATAGCAGGTATTGGATAAAAACAGATCATCTCCAAATATTGTTAGAACGCAACAGAATTTTGACCGGTGAGTGGTGAGTTTAACTATACTGTTTAAGCAGGATTTTTCTCAGATCTCGCCTTATGTAAGGACCCACCTCAGCTAACCACCCAAGAAAGCAGCGCACTTGAAACAGACATTACATCAGAAGGAACTTTTATTAGGGGCTAGTGACAGTAGGAAAGTCAAGGTAAGATCTGGAGAAAATCCTGCTCAAGTGGTATAATTAAACTAGCAATCATCCTCCTTCCACCAAAGTCATGATGTCCATTTGAAATCCAACCAATCCATAGGTGGCACAATGTTTGGGTAACTGGCACAGTTGGCGCGCATCTGAAGGTCTTCTCCATTTTTGTTTCTCCGTAACTGTCTCCCTGATAAGGGAGACACATTCATCTTTCAGTGCACAGAGACGGGAGAGGAAAAGTAGAAAGCAAAAGTTATCCTAAGCGAAAGCAAATCCCCCTCCTCCCAGCAGAATGGCAGGCCCCAAACAAAGGCACATATGCAGGGAAAGAGATTAGGGTTTGGGGATCTGACATAAAGTGTGGCAGAAAAAAATAATAATTTGAAGCTTTTTCCCTCCCAACTCTCTTCACAGCTTGATAAGCTTCTGATAATTATTTGTTTGCCTCCTTGTTTAATCTTGTTGATACATGGAGCCCCAGCACAATTACTAAAGTATTAAGTCATGCTGTCTGTCTTGTAGAAATAGTCTATTTCTGATATCAGTGATTATCTTTGAAGAAATTAGAGGAATACTGACTTACATGATTTTCTTATTGCATAGATATTCAAGGAGGATAGGAAATTACAGTTTCAAAGAGACAACATGGATGTAAGAGGAAAGAAAAGGTCCTGGATTTGTACCCAATAGAGATAACAGACTTAGCAGTTCATTTACTACATTGAATTATCATAATGACATAAATACTGCATAGTAGTTTAAAAAGTTATTTGCTTATCATGCTGAAAGAAGAGCCATGTGGCAAAGTGGTTAGAATGCAGTATTGCAAGCTTATTGTGGGAAAGGCCAGCTTTTGGCCTCTCAACCTTCAGCTTTCCCAAACGTTTCTTATTGGCCTCTACATGAATTATAGTGATGAGCACACTCTCCTGGTTCACATAGGGCGGCATGTGGGAGGTTTGGGAAACGCTATGATAGAGTTTTCACATATATCTTTTAGTATCTTGTTTTTTTAATGATCTCATAGGCACCTGAGTAGTTCTCACTATGTATCCAATTATCACTATGTATCCTATTTTTGAGATTGATGGGGCTTATGTAATGTTGTATTTGGTATTCTGAAAAGGGAGGTGAATAAAAGTTCAGCGGGGAGTTGCTCGAGAAGTTTTTTTTTTTTTTTTTGGTGAGACGAGGCTGCCTGGCTGGTTCAGAGCATCTCTATCGACCCGGATCTGAATTCTTTTCTCTACTCTTATTCTGCCCACTGCCAGGAGTTCGATCTGACAGGCTTAAGGTTGACTCAGCCTTCCATCCACCCAAGGTCGGTGAAATGAGGACCTAGATTGTTGGGGGCAATATGCTGAGAGGGCTGTAAAGCACTATGAAGTGGTATATAAGTCTAAATGCTATTGCTATTGAAAGAGATGAAACAATCTAGAAATATTTTAGTGAAATGAAATTTAAGAGTGAACAGAAAAGTCCTTCTTCTATGATACTCTCCTAACTTTGCTTCTAGTTAAATGATCTTCACAGAATGATCTTCATATTTTTTTTAGTGAATGTTCGAAGCAATCTCAAATGTATTGACATATATCGTTATCCTGAAATGTTTTCACAATGTATCTCCCATATTCTCAATCAGAATGCTTGAGAATGCTTGTTGACATTAACTCACATGGTCCAATTTCATTCCATGATATTTCCATTGTGTTAATAATTTATGTAGTTTAAGAAGCAGCATCATTATTTAACAGGAACTATGAACATCTATGAATACACCATTTTTGAACAGTAGGTAATCATGACAGGGATAAATGTTTTCTTGGTGACAAAACATCTGTTTTTGTGCTGTACTGATAATCTGCTACAACTATTGGTGCATACTTAACTTTGTTTTCAAATACTTTCTAGAAGCTACCTTTTATTTTTGTTTTATAACCTCTGTCTCCCCAAACCAATATAATTTCAACTTATGCTTCATTCTTTAAACAGATAAATTCTGAGTCAAACACAGTTGCTTTGATGTAAAATGACTTCTTATTGTTTTGGAATATACTGTGGTGATGTAAAGGAATGAGCATAAATGTAGAAAATAAATCATGTTTATAAGACCTCAGAAGAGAAGCATGAGAATCAAAGGCCCTTGATTACTTCTGGAAAATAAGATAGCAGTAGAACTATTTTCCCAAACAAAAATCCCAAAAGATTCCATAAAAGTTTGTATCATTTTGAATGAAGTATTATTTCTTTGCTATCCTCCATTCTCAGTCATTCCGCATCTGTGTTGGTCCTAAATCATGTCCAGCATTGTTTTCTTTCTCTCCCGTTTCTCAGAACTTAAGCTCCCTAGAATTCAATATATAAGTTTAACAAATTTCCCTAGCACTCTGCTTAAACTCTTTGCTGCATGTTTGTTGAGTTCATCTTGGCTTTATGTTCTACAATCATTTCTCTGATGTTAAATCTAATTTAAACCACTTGAGGAACATGGGATGGCCTGCCAAATCTATCCATCTAGTCCAGCATCTTGTTTTCTAAGCAGTGCTCAACTGAATCCTTTGGGAAATCTACAAGCAAAAAGTAAATGAAATAGCAATTTTCTTCTGTCTGTGCTAAGCATGTAGCCTTCAAAAGGACAATGTTTGATTGTAAAAGCTTTTGAAGCTGATCACCTGTTCATTAGGTTACTTAAATTGTTTTCCCCCCCTTTTTTTTCTTTTTTACATTGATGATATTCAAAATGGTGAGTGGCAGTTAAGTGTTCTTAGGAGAAATTCTATTATAGTAAACAGTTTTGCCCATTACTCTAAATTTCTCAGCAAAAATAGCAAGCCATTCTGCTGTTTGCAAATAGGGTTAGTTTTGCTCCAAATATCAAGTACTGCATTAATACTGTAATTACTTATCACGGCTGCCTGTGGATATTTGAAAAGGTGACATCAGGATGGCTGACAAAGGATTTTTTTAAAAAAAAATGCTGGAAGGCTTTATATAAGAGAATTTCCATTCAAAACCTCCAACCTGCTGCAGGCTAATCACATAGCAATGTCCCAGCTTTTAATACACTGGGCATAGAAATTGTGAAGGCTCCATTTGCTTTTCACAAGTTACACAAACAGAGCACAGTCACCAAATGCATCACAGGGGCTTGAATTCCCTGCAGAGTTTTCAGCACATTACTACAGGTGCTAATGGGCTGGAAAGAGTTTTCGGTCCATTAGCAATTTAGTCATATCTTTAGCACCACAGAATTGGAAGGGACCTCCATGATTACCAGACTTATCACATTGCGCTGAGACAGGATTTGTAGATTTAAGCATCCCCAAACAGAGATCTACTTATCACTTTCTTAAAGGATCTGAAATGCAGTCAAAGCTTCCCTTTCTCCCTATTATACTGAAATGAATATTGAAACTATTTCATTAGAACGAAGCCATCTCGCTTAATGTGAACCGCAAAGTAAATACCACCTATCGGCCTTGTATTATAGCCTCAAAGGCACTCTGCAGGCATCCTGATTTGACTGTTTCCCTTAGGTGGCTAAAATAAAAGCACAGTTTTCAGGGATCCAAGCAATTGTTTGTGAATGGCAGTTGCTCTGCTTTTGGTTTCATAGAAGATGATATTGTAAAACTCAGGCAATAAAGAAAGTGACTCCCCATATCAGGACTGCACAGCTTGAAGGTTTTTGATGTGACCCACAGACTCAAAGGTTCTCCTGATTCTATAGTGCCCAGCTCTTCCCAAAGGGATGTTGTGTGGAAAATAGTAGAAGGAAGGAAAATTGTGTGTTCACTACCTTATTTATAAAAATAATAAAGGTAGGATTTTAAAATAAACTAAAATATTAGTCAAGTACATATATGACTGCAACAGACTTTGGATGTACTGTACAGGATTTGCTTTCTGATTCTTCCTTTCCATTTTCTTTCTCCATCCTGTCATTCAGTCTAGAAACAGTGAGGTAGAGCCAAAGAAATATCTGTTTTCCTGCCAAATCTGAATTACTGTTTCTCTTCTGGCAGAAGGTGATCTTTTTTTATATATAAATCATCATCAACAATAACAACTAGCTTCCTTTCAGATGGTGCATTAGGGAAGAGGGGGGGGGGAAAGTAATAATCAGACAGAATTCCTGGAAATAATGCTATGTTTTCGTTAACCATTAAAAAGCAAAATAAAATACCTCCTTTAAAAGTCCAAACCTAATAGATTAAACAATTCAGAGGCTTTTTATTTACTTGTTCATCATTTCTCAGAAGTAGAATCTTAAAGATTGATAATGTTTAATTTGAAGAGATGAGTAGGCTTTGGTTCAAAAAATCTGATTCATTCCTTCAGTCGAGATACATTTTACATGATAAGCATCATTCAGTTTCCTGGGCAGTATTTTCCTGAATATATTCTACTGGTGAAAAAATGTTTTTCGTTATCTTTTATTTTATTTTGTTTGGCTTGGTTTCACTTTGTGGTTGGTTGGCTCCTAATTCATTTTGTTTGAACTACTGGATGTTTCATTGCTCCCTATTTTGTACAATTATGGTTGAGTTTGTATTAAAATGTTAGAAATGGTGAGTTGGATGCAATTTTCTACCATATCAGGTCTACAATATGTTCCACCTTGCAGAGACATAATAGTGGCTCACTTTTCTTTGATGAGAATTACCTACAATGAGAAGCAATTCTTTTGGTACTTCATTTAGCCAGAAAAATAACTTTTGTCCTAAATTGATTTTACAGAAGTGAAGCCCTCCTACTGAAACAAAGTACCTTTCAGAATAATAAAACCTATATAATAGTGGTAAATATGATACACTTTTGAAAAGTAGAAGCAAAAAATGTGTACAGAATGTCAACTATAAGATCCAACTTACATTTTTTTCAATGTACGGTTCCAAAAATTCCTCATCACTCCCCATCTGGCTATAAGTGCTGATAATTATATAAGCCGTATGATGTCTACAATCGGCATTGGTCTGTGTCCTTCAGAAAAATAACCCATCGTCTGTCCATAAACTACCAGTGTTATCTAAAAATAAGCTTGCTGCTCCTATAGATGATGTAATCCTAGGATATATAACATTCTTTGGTTTAAGGGCTTGATAAAAAAAGTGAGATATGCTAAAAACATGAAGAAATCAGGATCCAAAATGGACCTTGTTTTTGAATAAGGAATATTAAGAAGTTGAAGGAATGGGGTGAAGAAAACAAAACAAGATTAGATACACATTTGCCTTTCAATAAAAAGCTGCAAATAGTTGCCAAAATTTCAGAAATATTCTAAAATCGAACCCATAATGGGCTTTCAGGAAAAGATGGCCAATTAAGCTGACGATTTGGAAAGTTGTAGAAGGGAGCTGAAGCAGATTGGTTCCTTTGATTTTTCTCATGATTGATGATGAATGATGGGAGTTTTCTCAAGCTGTTTCTTTTTCTGGTCATTCCTTTTCCTCATGGAAACATTTCAAGACTGGGCTTTTAGAGGGTGGAGAACCAAGAAGATGAGGGATTTTTGCTCCAGATGCATATTGTAACCCTTCAGGGACACTCTGTGTGCTTCCTTTGCCAACTGTTTTTGGAAATTGCCTATTGATGGATTTAAGGAAGTTACTTTTCAAAAGTGTATCATATTTACCACTATTATATAGGTTTTATCTTCTGAGTAACAAGATTAGAAAAACCTGATAAGTGAAAGCTCTTAATCTTCAGTATAAGAATATGAAGATTTTCTTTTATAACCTCTAAGAACTTAAAATGAATAATAAAAAGTAAAATAAAGTTTTGAATATAAAAATTTCCAAGGGTTCAAAAAAAGAGTTTTGGACTTTGACTATTAAGAACTATTTTTTTCCAAATGCTTGTGGGAATTTTTTTTTTTTAGTTTGGAATCATAAGACAAACAATTTATAATGGTGGTTAAAGAAATGGATGTGTTGTGTCTTCTAGATCTAGAGAATAGTCTGTTTCCAAATGAAAATATCACAGAGAAAGATATCCAGCAAAAATTATTTGAGGAGAATATGAATGTTTTAATAAAAAAAATCTGTTACACTTGAGGTTTTAAAAATCAAGAAATAAATAAAAAATGAAAGTCCTCAAAAATAATTAGAATAATTTCCCTTTATAAAAGAGATTGTTTAAGATACTAAAGAAACTTGTAATATGAATTGTTAACCATCTGAGTGGTTCACAGAGAAAGACTTTTATATAAAAAGGAAAAAGGATTATAAAGTTAGTGGGGTTTTTTATCAGAGATAAAATAGGATGTTATTTTACGCGATTCTTTTTGCATTTATTGATATCTTACTGGATTTGCCTAAAACTGATATCGTGTAAAAGCTTTTTCCCATATAATTAATTTATGAAATTCTAACTTTATAGTATTTAAACTGGTTTTACACTTAACTATTTCTTAAAGTAAGAAAGTTTGATAGTGTTAGAGAAAAGGTTGAATTCCTCAAACATGAATATTTCAGCTGAACTTTTATTGATCCGTTCAAAGTGTATTTCTATATTTCAACTATATTGAATTGTATAAAAGCCCAGACAGTGATGATACATTTCTGTGAGAGTATTAGGTTGCATTGTAGGAGATTTCATAGTCTAGTTTTTCAGTTTTATTATTTTACTAGATAACACCATAATTGCAGGAGTTTTTGAGAACTGAAATTTGTTTCTTAATTAGAATAGAATAGAACTGTAAGGGTCCATGGAGGTCTTCTAGTCCTGCCCCCTGCTCAAGCAGGAGAACCTATACCATTCCAGACAAGTGACTGTCTAGTCCCTTCTTAAAAATCTCCAGTGATGGATCATCCATGATTTCTGAAGGCAAGCTGTCCCACTGGTTAATTGTCCTCACTGTTAGGAAGGTCCAGGTTGCTTCTCTCTTTGGTCAGTTTCCAAACATTGTTTCTTGTCCTGCCTTCTGGTGGAGAATAATTTGACCCCCCTCTTCTTTGTGGCAGCCCCTCAAATACTAGAATACTGCTATGATATCACTCCTATTTTTTCTTTTCTGTAGACTAGCCAAACCAAATTCCTGCAGCTGTTCTTCATATGTTTTAGTCTCCAGGCCTTTGATCATCTTCGTTGCTCTTCTCTGATTTTTTTCCCAAAGTCTCAACATCTTTTTTGTAGTATGGCGACAAAAATTGGCTGCAGTGTTCCAGGTGTGGTCTTACTTGTTGTTGTTGTTAGCTGCGAAGTCGTGTCCGACCCATCGCGACCCTATGGACAACATTCCTCCAGGCCTTCCTGTCTTCTACCATCTTCTGGAGTCCATTTAAGCTCACACCTACTGCTTCAGTGACTCCATCCAGCCACCTCATTCTCTGTCGTCCCCTTCTTCTATTGCCCTCGATCTTTCCCAGCATTAGGCTCTTCTCCAGTGAGTCCTTCCTTCTCATTAGGTGGCCAAAGTATTTGAGTTTTAGCTTCAGGATCTGGCCTTCTAAAGAGCAGTCAGGATTGATCTCCTCTAGGACTGACCGGTTTGATCGCCTTGCAGTCCAAGGGACTCGCAGGAGTCTTCTCCAGCACCATAGTTCAAAGGCCTCAATTCTTTGGCGCTCAGCCTTTCTTATGGTCCAACTTTCACTGCCATACATTGCAACTGGGAAGACCATAGCCTTGACTATACGCACTTTTGTTGACAGGGTGATGTCTCTGCTTTTTAGTGTGTTGTCTAGATTTGCCATGGCTTTCCTCCCCAGGAGCAAGCGTCTTTTAATTTCTTGGCTACAGTCCCCATCTGCAGTGATCTTGGAGCCCAGGAAAATAAAATCTGTCACTACCTCCATTTCTTACCCATCTATTTGCCAAGAATTGAGAGGGCCAGATGCCATGATCTTGGTTTTCTTAATGTTAAGTTTCAACCCAAGTTTTGCACTCTCCTTCTTCACCCGCAACAAGAGGCTCTTTAGTTCTTCTTCACTTTCTGCCATTAGAGTGGTATCATCTGCGTATCTTAGGTTGTTGATATTTCTTCCGGCAATCTTAATTCCAACTTTTGATTCATCTAGCCCTGCCTTTCTCATGATGTGCTCTGCATATAAGTTAAATAGGCAGGGCGACAGTATACAGCCTTGCCGGACTCCTTTCCCAATTTTGAACCAATCAGTGGTTCCGTGTCCAGTTCTCACTGTTGCTTCTTGACCCGCATATAGGTTTCTCAAGAGACAAATAAGATGGTCTGGTACTCCCATCTCTTTAAGAACTTGCCACAGTTTGTTATGATCCACACAATCAAAGGCTTTAGCATAGTCAATGAAGCAGAAGTAGATGTTTTTCTGGAACTCCCTAGCTTTCTCCATGATCCAGCGTATGTTGGCAATTTGATCTCTAGTTCCTCTGCCTCTTCGAAATCCTGCCTGTACTTCTGCTAGTTCTCGATCCACATACTGCTGAAGTCTAGCTTGTAGGATTTTAAGCATGACTTTACTAGCATGAGAAATGAGTGCAATGGTGCGATAGTTTGAACATTCTTTGGCACTGCCTTTCTTTGGAATTGGAATGTAAACTGATCTTTTCCAATCCTGTGGCCACTGTTGAGTTTTCCAAATTTGCTGGCAAATTGAGTGTAGCACTTTTACTGCACTGTCTTTTAAGATTTTGAATAGCTCAGCTGGAATACTGTCACCTCCACTAGCTTTGTTGTTGCTCAGCTTTTCTAAGGCCCACTTCACCTCACATTCTAGGATGTCTGGCTCGAGGTCAGTGACCACCTCATTGTGATTATCTGGGACATTAAGCTCATTCTTGTATAGTTCTTCTGTGTAATTTTGCCACCTCTTCTTAATCTCTTCTGCTTCTGTTAGGTCCCTGCCATTTTGGTCCTTTATCATGCCCATTTTTGCATGAAACGTTCCCTTCATCTCTCCAATTTTCTTGAAAAGATCTCTGGTCCTCCCTATTCTATTGTTTTCTTCTATTTCTTTGCACTGTTCATTTAAGAAGGCATTCTTATCTCTTCTAGCTATTCTCTGGAATTCTGCATTCAATTGGGCATATCTATGTTTTTCTCCCTTGCCTTTTGCTTCCCTCCTTTCCTCAGCTATTTGCAAAGCTTCCTCAGACAGCCATTTTGCTTTCTTGCATTTCTTTTTCTTTGGGATGGTTTTGGTTGCTACCTGTTGTACAATGTCGCGAACCTCTGTCCATAGTTCTTCAGGCACTCTGTCTATCAGATCTAATTCCTTAAATCTATTTGTCACCTCTACTGTATATTCAACAGGGATATGATTTAATTCATACCTGAGTGGCCTAGTGCTTTTCCCTACTTTCTTCAGTTTAAGCCTAAACTTTGCAAGGAGAAGCTCATGGTCTGAGCCACAGTCAGCTCCTGGTCTTGTTTTTACCGACTGTATAGAGCTTCTCCATCTTACTAGGGTTTTATAAAAAGGTACTAATACTTTGTGTGATCTTGATTCTATGCCTCTGTTTATACAACCCAGGATTGTATTAGCTTTTTTGGAATTGTATATCCTTCTGTCTTACTATTATAGGCTTTATCTGATGAGTCAGATTCTGAACTGAAGGGACAGGCCTTGACAAGTTGACAGGCCACTCAGGCTGTTAGAATTGTGCAGATTGGTGTTAGGAAGAGTAGGAGTTAGAGAACAGGAAGCTTGCAAATCTAGGGTTATCAGGTAATCAGCCATCAGAAGGCTGGATCTGCTGAACTAGCATCCAAAAAGGAAAAAAAAAATCACTTCTCCGCATATAGAAAACTCTGGCAAGGAGAAGAGAGTCCTCTAGTGAGGCTCCTGAAAAGGCGAATAGACATGCCTGAGTCAAATTTATAGTTACAATGAAGAATTTTTATTTCAATCTGACCTCCTGCTTGGATGGGTCAGTCTTGAAGATGTTTTGATGCCTTGTTTATACATCATATAGTTGGCTGATAGAATATTGGTACTTCTATATCTCTGTAAGGGACGCGGTGGCTCAGTGGGTTAGGACGCTGAGCTTGTCGATCAGAAGGTTGGCAGTTTGGTGGGTTGAATCCTGAGTACCGCGTAACAGAGTGAGTGCCTGTTACTCGTCCCAGCTTCTGGCAACCTAGCAGTTCGAAAGCACATAAAAATGCAAGTAGAAAAATAGGGACCACTATGGTGGGAAGGTAACAGCATTCCGTGCGCCTTTGGCATCTAGTCATGCCGGCCAAATGACCACAGAGATGTCCTTGGACAAGCGCTGGCTCTTTGGCTTTGAAACGGAGATGAGCACCGGCCCCTAAAGTCGGAAATGACTAGCACGCATGTGCGGGGGAACCTTTACCTTTTTTATATCTCTGTGTTGATTGTTTCCTGTATAATTGATGGTGTTGATAGCAATGTGATGGAAGACTCATTGGTGTATTGGTCTTACCTTATGATTGTTGAAGTTTGTGTTGTTAGGCAAATAAAGACATGGCTCTAATTGATCTAACTGTTGTTGATTGCTGTCTACCAATGAGGAAAATTCCCAACTCTTATGACCTATGGCTCCTCACTTTTTCTTTTCTTATAAATATCTTAGAGAAGTTTATAGCTCCCAAACTAATCACTGTGGTCCAGCTCTTCAACTGCACTTATCCTACAGCTGCACAAATCTAAATTGCACAAATCTAAATAGCAGTCAAGATATTAAAAATCTCAGACTTCCGTGAGAGCTGACCTCCACTCCTCATGGCTAATTTTGACCTACCAGGGGGATCCATGATGGATCCAAAGTCGTCCCAGAGAGGTGACAGTAAAGGAGGGGCACTCTGTTGATCACAAAGTGATGGCAATCGCTTCATTTCATCTGGAGAAAGCTCTCCGAACCTGACAGGAGAAAAGCTAGCTGCATGCCAGCATCTAGCCGAAGCTACTGCAGCAGAAGTTGAAGAGCACTACCAAGAACAACGGTGAACAGCGTGCTTGGAACTGGTGAGAGAATTTGATCTTCTCTCTAATAACCTTTAAGAAGATAGTTGCTATGGAACAAAAAAGAGATTGCCTAATGGGCCAGCTATAAGATTGGAAAGTGTTTGAAGGAAAATAAATACTTTGATTGTGGTTTATATTTATGAACTGTTTAAAAACTTTGATCTTTGACAAATTATTGAGAAGGGAAGTTACAGGAGGGATTTAAGCTGACTAAATATGTTGAATTGACAGTTGATTCCTGAAAGAAAGAATTGTTATAAAACATTGATTTTACTGAAACCTTGACAACTGAAAATTACAGTGGATTACAATATATATATATATATAAACAAGAACTATACAAAATTGGACTATATGGATGTTGAGTTTTGGTTAGCTTGACAAGGCTAATTACAGAGACTATGGCATCTATGACGGACTACTTGAAAGGGGGAGACAATATGGATATGACATACTCATCAAAAAATGATAGAAAACCACACTTAATATCTACTCCTGAAAGATTTTAGCCAGAAGGATCAAAGACCTCTAGAAACACTTCAAGACAAGACAAATACTTTCCAAGATGAAATTTATGCAATGCTACAACAGATACAAACTACAATGGACTTAAACCATGAGGAGATTAAACATAACTTTGATACTACAAGTGAATATACTTCTAACTTAAATCTACAATAAAAAAAACATCCAAAGAATGATGGTGAAGAATGAACAAACAATCCAGACAACAGAATGTGAACTAGAAAAAAATGATTCAACTGGTGAAGTTACAAATGAAGGGAATTCTAACTTAATACAAACAAGAAAAAAAACTTACAAGACTTGGATACAACAATAAATATGGAAAAGATACCTTATGCATCAGAACGTTAAAATAAACCTGAGAAGAAAGAAGACTTTACAAAATGGACACTGCTAGGAGAATCATTGTTTCGGAGACAAAAAGCATACCTCTCATCTACTATGTATCCTTTATTCCTAACAATAACTACAAAAATACAAGAACTGGGCAAGTTGAAAATATTAATTTGGAAAACAATTTGGCAAAGGAAGAAGATTAGAGACAGGCTGAAGAGAATGGATTCACCCTACCAGATGGAATATTATACAGTATGAGTAAACACTTGTTTGAATATGGCTAAATTAACAAATAACTTTGGCCATAAAGGGACTTTAGAATAAGTGGGATAAGAGATATAAGTAATATAGTATTTTTTGATAAGATACAAAATTTAAAAAATATTAGCATGTTGTCAGTGAAGGAAAAGTTTGAATTTTAAAGACAAATTAAGTTTGAAAAGATTTAGGATTAAGGAATGATTGAAATATTGAGGGGAAATTAGGCTTAATAAGAACTCTGAAAAAAGGATATATAGTGATTTAACTATTTTTTACAAATAGAAGTGAAATATAAATTGACTAGAAAGATGTTATGGATAGATGTTATGATAGATATGTAGTATAGTATTTCTATAATATATGAAATATAAAAATACTGGGATGATTATTTAATGGAAAATTTGTATATTTAGATGTTAAATAGTGGGGAAAATATGATTGACAAGAATTGTTTGAATATTATGGAGAAATTGAGCTTAAACAAGATTTATTAAAATAAGATACATGGTGAATCAATAAGATAACTCGAAAATAACATAAGCTGATAAGAAAAAAAATGTGATATATGGACACTACTATTGTTAATATAAATATAGAAGAAAATGTTTTTATTTAGTCATTTAAATATGGAAAATATCAAATATTAGAAATTATATTTGTTTAATGTTGTAGAAGGAGAATACTACTGGGTGAAGAAAAGATCAAGGAAATATATTATCAATTGATATACTAATTATGGAAATATAAACATTAATTATTATTGATTGTTTATTAACTATTATTAATTGCATATTTTTTTCTTAAAAAATTATGAACCAAGACAACATGCTGTACACCAGGCACTAAGGTTGTTATTGTAAAAAACCAATAAACCTTTTACAAAAATAGAAAAGAAAAAAGGCATTAAACATCTCTAGGAGGTTTTTCACATGATGGATGATATTGGCTAGGCTGGAATTTTGGCCGGAAGCATAAGCAGTCATGGTCCATGGAAAGTTCCATGTAAAAATTGTACGGACAGCATCATAGCACAGACATGCATACTGAGGATGTGGTGGGAGGGCTGATAAGATTTAGGATAACATTTCTTCTGACTCCAAACAGGAAGGGAGCGAAAGAAACTAATTGCATGGATGTGGCTTTGCCACTCTTCTCCTGAACATTGGGAAATCCCTTAGAAAATCCAATTCATTCCAACATTTATTTTTTTTTAAAAAAAAAGGTATGACACAATTAGATATAAAAAGTAAACATAAATTACTCTCTTAACAAAAAAAAAACATTTTTATTCTGAGGTCTGTTGTTTTATTCCCACCACCAAATGGATTTCAGTCATTATTTTGAAATAATTTCAGGATCATAATATTTCTTTACTTCACCACCCAGTAATAAGCAAAATATTGCAAGGTAAATATTTATACCTTCTCTCGCTGTATTGCAAGCATGGTTAAATTCGTTGTACTTTTTAACAAACCTGGATGACATATTGTTTGTTTATTTTCCAACCTATTCAAAGAAAGTCGTTTATCTGGAAAAGTACAATATTTTACCCTACCAATCTCAGCAAAAACTCTACCACAATAGGAATTAGTGTACAATTAAATTGAAATGTTGACAAGATTCTATATGAAGCATATTATAAAAATATATATATATTTTCCTAATCTGAAAATTCTTGAAAATATTTATCGAGAATGGCCAGTGGAATTTGCTCATCTTCTGCCTATGGGAAGTTTAAAATTATGAACTCTGAGCCAGGTCTTCCTGGTAGCCTACCAACTCCTTTCCAATATTGTGTCTTTCATTTTAAGCTCTTGAGTCAATTTCTCATGGGATTTAAATACTATATTTTAAAACTTTTTTAGCATTTGCCTGAATTGCGTCAAGCTTTATTTTAAACATTTCAACTGTTAAGATAGCTGAAGTCATTTTTTCCTTATTTTTCAAATTTTGCCTTTATTTACCGCCTCCCCCAATTTTTTTCTTTTCTGCTATTTTGTACTTTATTTCTCCTTTAAACTTAAGTAGTAGTAGTTGTTGTTTTAAAGACATTGTTTATAAGCCTTCTATTTATTTATTTTATTACGACTGGGAGTTGTACATAACAAACAAATAGAAACACTAACAGAGAAGGAAAAAAGAGAGCAACAAATATGATAAAGGTTCTGGAGGCTAAATCTCATAGTGAACAGTTGAGGGAGCTACCAGAGGTATACAGTATATAGCCTATTGAAGATAAGGATTAATGGGAACATGATGAATGTCTTCCAGGACTTGAGGGGCTGTCATGGGAAGGAGGGATTAGCTTGTTCTCCAAAGTACCAGAGGGCAGAATGGAACAAGAAGTAATGGGTGGAAGTTTATTAAATGAGAGATCCAGCCTAGAACTAAGGAGAAATTTTCTGACAGTGAGAACAATTATTAATGGAATAGCTTGCCTCATGGAGCTGTGAGTGCTCCATCAAAGGAGGTTTTCAAAAGTAGAACGGACAAAATTTCACTGAGATGGTAAAAGGTCTCCTGCCTTGATCAGAGGATTGGAATAGAAGACTCCCAAGCTCCCTTCCAGTCCTGTGATTCTATGTACATGTTCTAACATCTTCTAGTTCAGGTGTTAAAATTGTTGTCTGTACACACCCATCCTACCAACCAAAGGAATTCCATCCTAGAAGCAGCCAGATTCTCTGACAAAGAAACAATTGGATCAATAGCTTTTAGGGATTTTACTATTATTATTGAAGAGGTGGTGCTGTCTCAGTAGGCAATATAGAGCTGGGAAGAAACACTAGTATATTATTTCCCCAAATTCCAAGTTTTGTAGACAACTGTTTAATTAATGCTTCTGCTTATTAATATTTTTGATAAACAATCCAGATATAGTTTTCAATATGTCATGGACAGAGGGAGGAACAAACTGTAGCTCAGCATGTTGCCATCATAGTTCTGCTTTTACTTCCCTCCTACCTACCTATCTACCAGTATTTTGCTGTGACTCATAATTTTGGCAATTTTGTGTTTGTATTCTTTTGGTTCTTGGATGCAAAAGTAAAAGAAATAATGAAAATAACTCCTCATGTCTGGTCAAAGGTAACCATGCCTGGTTATCTTTGAATCAACAAAAATCGGGTTTGCATTAGACGATCTGTATCTACATAGCATTACATCCCAACATTTTTTTCCTCTAGCAAATTATTACATTTGTTGTACAATTATATGGATTATATATGTTTCCTCCATATATACTATTGTGTGGTGGGTTCTGGAGAGCAGGAAGGACACCGAGACGATGAGTACAGCATGGCAGATCTTTATTCGGTGGAAGTGACTGTACTGGGGAATAGGGGTTACCTGCCCTCTTTTTATACCTGGCCAGGTGAGCAGCTGGCCAATCGGTTTGAACCTCTGTTTCCCACCGAAACTGGGTTCCCGCCAAAACAGTTACAGTTCAATGCCCCCTGGTGGTGACTGCTATGTAAGTGTGTATGTGTTCCCTTCACCTGGATACATAACATATACTATCTCCTCTTTTTTAAAAAAGTAAACATTGTTATTTTATTTATCTGTTAAATTTATATGCTGCATGAGACCCAAGCACTCTAGTAGTTCAGAAGTAAAAAAAAAATTAAAAAAGAAAATGCAATAAGAAACATAAAAACTAAAGAACAGATATTGCATGACCCATAAATTGTAGCTCAATTCCACAGCTTATGTTTATATACTAATGTTACTAACTGAAGGCAAAACTCACAGAGTGTGAATGCTTGGGAAAGGAATGCATTAATAAGCCATAACTTTATATTATAAGGATCACATGGAGACCAGTTGGACTTTGCTGCTGGAGACATTTGCTGCTGGGTGCACAATTATCTGGAGTACCCATCCTTCCACTTTGAGTATTCCAGGTAAAAAATCCAAACAGGGTTGATCTGTGTAATCTGTCACATGGTAACATATCTTATCAATAGGCATCTTCCTGTATGAAAATAAATTGCACAGATATGAGCAATGATGTCAATGCAAACCACCAGGTATCCCTGTTATCCCTCAAAAAAAAATAGATTTTGTGGGATATACTTCTAACATGTTGAGTAAAACTTTCATTAGGTTAGATTGGTTTTTTTTTGTCTTTCAACAATTTATTATTAAAATATGGCTTTGTGATAGATTTATTCCTAAATGAATTCTCTGTTTGATGAAAAAGAAATGACCATTTTTTTGCTTTGATAGTAAATATAATTTCTCTGAATTCTATTTTCACCTGAACATGTTCACATTCTCATACACAAGTTTATGGGTGTAATTAAAATAATAATAATAATAATAAACTAAATTTATGTACTTTGCAATATTAGAAAAACAAAATCACAGTCTCTGCAGTAGAAACTGATCTGTACATTTTTTTTATAAAACAGTTTGTTAAAAATAAGCGGTGTGTGTGTGTGCATGCATGCATGCATGCTGATTGTCATGCATAAAAATCACATTTTGCATGTAGTTGTTGACTTATGACATTCATTTAACAATGATTCAAAGTTATGATGGCCTCAGGAATTAAAATGACTTACAATCTCACTTGAATTTATGACCATCACAATTCCCTCATGGTTACAATTCAGGCACCTGGCAACTAGCTCACATTTACAACCATTTTCAGTGTCCTGCAGTCATGTGATCACGATCTGGGACATTTTTACTGATTTTGCTGATTTTAAGTAAAAAAAATATGGCAAAAACATACCCATTGAGGAAGTTGAATTTGATTAATCAGTATGTAGAATAGAATAGAATAGAATAGAATAGAATAGAATAGAATAGAATAGAATAGAATAGAATAGAATAGAATAGAATAGAATAGAATAGAATAGAATAGAATAGAATAGAATAGAATAACAGATTTGGAAGGGACCTTGGAGGTCCAGCTCAGGCAAAAAACCCTATACCAGGGGTGTCAAACTGCCGGCCCGTGGGCCGGACATGTCACAATGAAACCGCACCTACCCCATTGCCAGCAATGGGGGAAAAGTTCCGATACATCGCGCGACATCATGTGATGTTGCGAGTTTGACATGTCTGCCCTATGCCATTTCAGACAAATGGTTGTCCAATGTCTTCTTAAAAACCTCCAGTGTTGGAGCATTTACAACTTCTGGAGGCAGGTTGTTCCACTGGTTAATTGTTCTAAATGTCAGGAAGTTTCTCCTTAGTTCTAGGTTGTTTCTCTCCTTGACTAGTTTCCATCTGTTGCTTCTTGTCCTTCTCTCAGGTGCTTTGGAGAATGTGATTCACTTAACAAGCACAATGATTTTCTTAATGATGTCATAATTTTTTTTTAACATCAGGTCCAACTTGACTTACAACTGTAATGACTTACAATGGAAATGCCATTGTCAACTGAGGATGACCTGTACAGGCAAACATGTTTTAGGCAATTACTGGATTTAAGAAATGAATTATTTTTTTTACAAATATGTCTCTCTCATGGACAAAAAACATTACGTAAACTATTTCAGAAGAGAAATAAGCAAACAGGGAACAGACATAGTGTCAAGGAAATGAAATGTTAACAATCAAAGTACTCAGCAAGGAGGGTTTTTTTTTCCTTAAATCCAGAAAAGTGTCTTCTTAAGGGGAGGAGAATAGACTGCCAATAGTACAATTTGTCACACATATCAACAATGACACCACTTAGAGGAATATACCAGCCCCAAATACATTGCATGAAAACCAAATCAAAGAGATTGCTTTTTAAAATCCATTGACACAAACAGAAATCTTATATATTGCATGCTGTACTGGATAAACAGGAAATTGAATTTTATCTTACAGATGCATAAACCTGGCCAGAATAGCATCAGACACACAATAAATTATATGTTATGGAGAAGGAACCCTTTCCATGGAATAAATAATAATGAGATACTTTGACAGCCTTTCAGTTTATAGGAAATGTATGGTAAGAGGTAAGCAGTGTGGAATCTAAATCAATAGAATAGAATTAAAGTTATTTCCAACTGTTGCTTAGAGACAATCTGAAATAAATATGGAGGTCCATGTGCGGACAAATGATTTAAGTCTGGAGAAGTCCTCTTTTACTATTGAGACTGATAACTAATAAATATTATTAATTACCAGGGAGGTATCCCCAAGATAGTTATGAAACACTACTAAAATGTAATGTTTTGGAAAAGATTTGTAAGGAAATGAAATATTTTCTTAAGTCATAAAGGATTTTAATTGAATTACTTTTCTCTCCCGTTCCCTCTCCCTCTCCCTCTGTGTGTGTCCCTGTTTTTCTCAATAATGGAGACATGGTATTCTATTGCCACCTTCTGGGAATTATTTTCTAATCTAACTTATACTCCTGGGGTCTTCTGCAGGTTTCCACCCAAGTTTTAATAAAGCCTGACCTACTGTGGATTAGATTCCAAGCCCAAATCAGGTCAGTCAGATGTCAACAGCCGTTAACATTTCCAATGAAAGGCATAAAATGTGTAGGAAAAAAAAAACATTCAGGAGTTGCACCCATAGTAGTGATCCAAGGCCAAAGGAGATAAACTTTTTCAATAATGCAACTTTGCATGTTTTTTTTTTCTTTTTGTGTGTGTGTGTGTCATCTTTCTTCATATTTTTATACTTCCTGCACAATAACACATCCGTATTCTATACATTATAAAAAAGAAAATAATTCCCAGAAGGTTGGCCAGAAAGCAAGACTGAACATGACCCAAAGCCCTGATGATAATAATAACCTTCTGGAATTAGGAAGAATAAAATTCCATTGAGGCTTCCCTGATCTCAGGAGCTTTGGTGGCTCTGCCTCTGGCTGTTGCTGCTTAATGAACAGTCACTCTGGAATAAGCTTGTGAGAGGCCACCATGGTGTGCATTACCAAAACTTATCTAGGAATGGGGAGGGGAGGGGGAGCTCCACTCTGGGAGATACGTGCATCTGGATTTTGGGTGTGATTCCAGTTGTGTGGCCTGTGGAGGTGGAATGACTATTATTATATGAGAAACTCTGGTGGCTTCCAGGAACTACAAATTCAAATAGCTGGATAGAAGACCCTGTTTATGAATCTGAGCTTAAAGGACCAGATGAGTTTGCTGTTTTTAATACCAGCATCCATGCTGGCAGCACAGTGATGTGACAGGTTGGTGGCAGATTTCCCCAGAATTATGATGCTGGAGGACTTCAATCTGCCTTCTCTGCGTCTGGGGATTTAGGTCACAACCATGGACCCTATCCAAGCTAAGGATGGTCTGCAACCCAGTGTGGAGCTCACATACCAACTTTAGTTTGACCTGTTAAAGTAGCCCACTTATCAGCTTACACTGGCTCCTCAAGATCTGACATGGACCTTGTTAATCTGGGTGATGTCTGAACTAGCATGACTCTCTTGGTTCATGTCACTCTCATATTTGAGGTAGGCAGGTGAAGTGTTAAGGGGTCTTTGCCCAAGGACCCCTACTGGTAAGACAGGTACCATCTGGGATTTTAATCCCAGTCTCGCACACCAAAGGTGGCATTCTAATCACTATGCTATCCAGCCGCTGTCTGGAAAAATACCATAGTGTGATGGAGCAATTGGAAAAGATATGAAATCTAAAGGCCAAAGTGCCCCAAGTGTTGTTACTGCTGAGCTTGGAGAATGGTACCAACAGAGACCAAGAACAACATCAGAGCCCTCTGCCCAGAAGAATACAGTGTTAGGAACAGCTAAGGCCTTGCTTAGAGCCCTCAAACTTCCAGGCCTCTGGTAGACGAGGACCCGAGATTGAAGTATGCAGGTACCACTCAAAAGGTTGAGAATGGAATTGTGTTTGTGTGTCTCTATGTATCATTTTTATTGAACTTTTTACACAATTAAAAAATAAGTAAGAGTAAATGTATAAGAGAAAAGTGGAAGGAAGAAGAGGAAGAGGAAGGGGAAGAAGAGGAAGAAGAGGAGGAGGAGGAGGAGGCAGAGGTGGTCCTAAACTGTTTTTTACAGCAGTTACAACAATTTTTTATCCTTTCTCCTCTTTTAGAAGTACAATACAGTACATAGTTCCCTTCCTCCCATATTCAACCCCTTTTAGTCAGTAAACCCAGGAATTACCAGTTCATTTTTATCCATTTCCAGCAAAAGGCCCATAAAAGGTTTGTAGTCTTTTATACAAATTCTTATTGTTTTGTCTCAAACCAAACAGATCATTTTTCCATCTCTGGAAGTTCTGCCAACTTCACAATCCACTCCTCCATTGTGGGTACTTCTGCGTTTTTCCAGCTGTGCTCTATGAGTTTAGAAGCTGTTGGTATTTACTAAGCAAGTTTGGACTTAGCAGTGTTGTTGGAACAAAACCAATCCATGAAAGTGTCCTTGCATTTCTGTCTTAGAATTCCTAATTGCTAAACTGTTTCCTTGGGACTTCATTTAGTTTGTTGTTGACTTTTCTATCTAAAATAAATTTTAAGTTTAAGTTTATTTACTATAAAGTTTATTTACTATAAACTTAAACTGGATAAGCACTACCATTCATGAAGCTAGGACACTTACTTAACAAAGTTCAAGATGTATACCATTCTAAATGCTGGCAACCTCTGAGAGATGCACCTACTGAAAATGCACTTTAGCTCCTCTGAAAGCTTCTTCTCCTCAGTCCTTAATGCATGGAGGACAAATTTCCTTTCCCCCAGCCCAAAGTGAATAATGAATAGATGAAACAGATAGATGTAGTCTTTACCACTAACCTATTAAACCTAATGCTGTGTTTCAGTTTATTATTAATGCCAAGTTCCAGACCAATAACTGTGTATAACACAACCTTGAAAAATATACTTTATATTTGTGCAAGAGCCCATTTGTCTTCTTAGATATGTGTAACACACACACACACAAAAAACACTTCCCAAAAATCCTTCTTTGAACAGGAAAAGAAGGAGGAGGAGGAGGAGGAGGAGGAGGAGGAGGAGGAGGAGGAGGAGATACAAGAATGTCTTACCATGAAAACCATAAGACCATATGGTCTGAATTCAAGGCAGGGAAATACAAAACAGCATATAATAGAGTTAAGGTTAAGGGTTACCCATTGTCAATACAGTTTTTGAAGTTTGGAATGGGAGTATTTTCCCCCCAAATTGAAATAATTTTGTGGATTGTTATATTTAAATCTGGATTCATGCCGCATAAGAAAGATATTATGACAAGTCTTTGGGAACATTGATCCAAAGAAGTGTCCCTCTATGAATGATGTAATAATGTACTATTCTGATGGAATCTTTTTCCTTTGGGTTTACAAAAAGAAAAGCTGCTGAGATCTTGACATCAGCCACACCAAATCATGAGTTGGTAGGAGAAACTTATGTGTAGCAAAACAAAAGTCAGCCACCACACTTCCTAAAGACAATTCAGATCCAAATGTTTTTCTTTCTTTTTTTGGCCCATGTTTTCCCCCTGTGTCCCATGAAACGGTACTACAAAAGGATTATGGCTTATGTCTCACTCAAATCTCTGACACTTCTTTTGGGATATAATTTAGATTTTGATTAAGGTGCTTTGTTAAAGGTGTTGGCAATTATCCCACCAACCAACAAGGAAATAATCAGCTTATATCTAAAGCATAATTATAATCAAAAGGGATTCACTGAATAAACAGACAAAGGCTTCTGAAAATAAAACCAAAAAAAAGGTTAATTACAAATAACCATACAAATCAGACAATAAAAAGAACTGAATGAATAACACACTTCGTGCTGAAGCTTAAGGTGATTAAAATAAAACTGATAATTGGGAACATTGATTTTCTTAACTCCACAATACAAAAGGTCTACTGCTTTATGACACCATTAAGGATGTTCTATAAACATCATACAAGTCAATTTCCTTATAATGTACATTATGTGATTTTCTTTTCTTTTTCTTCTCCTTACACTCTCATTATTCTCCACACCAGTTTTAAAAGTCTGCTCCTCTCATGTTTTTTAGCCATAGAAAGAACATTGACTTTTGTGTGTGGTGAACAGACTTCTCATTTGCTTGCATTCTCCCTTGTTATTTGTTGTTTGCAGCTAGTTATAATTTCATTGTTTGATTAATTAATTAATTAATTAATTAAGTCCCTTTTATTACTTCACTTGTTTTATTTTAATATGCATATCAAAATTTTTATTGTGCCTTTGAGTCAGTCTTGACCTCTCATGACTACATAGATGACATGCATGTCTATGGAGATTCTCAATCATCCAGCTAATATAGGTATCCCAAAGGCGCCTTTTCACGAGGCAACTGGACTTCCTCGTTTTTTTTTCTTTGAAGACATTTTGCTTCTCATCCAAGAAGCTTCTTCAGCTCTTGAAGCTTCATGGATGGGAAACAAAACATCTTCAAAGAACAAACAAGGAAGTCCAGTTGCCTCGTGAAAAGGCACCTTTGGGATGGATGACCTGCAGTTTTCTAGGCAAGATTTTAGGGCTAAGAGTCAGTGAATGGCCCAAAGTCACACAGCTGGTTTCTGTGCCCAAGGCAGGACTAGAACTACCATTAAGGACAATGGACAGAAAGAAGAAACATCTTCATAGGAACCCATGATTTTTGATTTCTGCAAAGCCTCCAAAGCAATATTGCTTTTTACAGAGAAAAACATTTGGTAAGAGAACATTTTTTTCTCTTTTTCTTCCAAGCATTTTCCTGCAAGTGCAGGAGTTAATAGCAGTCCATGTTAATAGGATGTATGGAAATGTATTCATATATGAGTTCCTAGTGGAGTAAAATCTTAACTGAAAATGTCTCATCTGTAGTCATACTTTATGAATTTCTGAAATTCGCTTGTTTCTGACTGCATTTGTCCTAGGAATTCTATAGTTTCCTTAATTAAATTACTATAAAAAAGTCTCCTTCTAGATGGCCATCTTCTAGATTTATTGGAGCAATATGCACTGTAGGTAAGTTCTGAGTGTTAAGTGTTAAGAGTGGCTGGCTTTCATGAACTAGAACTCATAGTCTTTTAATTTCTAGCCTGGTGGTTTAAACACTACACTAAAATGGCTGTCTATTTGGTAAGACACAGTAAGCAATTAAAAAAAATGGTATGCTGAATTCCAAGTCAGTGCAGGATTAAAGCTAGGAAAGGATTATCCTATAGAGCTCTTTTCTGATGGTGGAATTAGCACAATGGGACAGGTTACCTTCTGCTACTATAGTCTTGCCAACTGCTTCAAGGGGTACAAATTCTTCTTAAAAAAAGTTTTCTTGGAGAGCATCCACTTCCAAGTAACAAACAGGAGGAACTTACAAAATGAGGATTTAGCTAAACATATAGCAAAGCCACATATTCAGTTACATAAATTGTGGTTGCCATTTTTGAATGATCAGCAGAAGTAAGCAAAACTTTGCTTGCTAAAAGATGTTGACGCTTGTGTCCAAAAATTGACATCTTTTAAGAGAAGTGAAAGATGTTTCGTGGTGTTTGGCAAGCAGGCACATTGGCTAAAGTCATTGAGCAAAACTATACTTTTGGCCCAAATGTCCAGGGTATCCGAGGAGCCATCTCACACCAGTAGAACCAGCCTTCCTCACTCCCATCAGCTGAAGAGGCCTGCTATAGATTCCACCTGCTAAGGAATTCAGGAAGATGGGGTCAAGGAGAAGAGCCTTTTCTGCTCTGGCCCCAATTCTGTGGAACATTCTACCTCTAGAGGTGAGAACTGCTCCCACCCTTTTAGTTTCCCCAAAGGATATTAAAACTTGGATTTGCTGATTAGCATGGGGATCCAAGGGGGATGCTCACTGCTGAAGTTGGTTAGCAGGATGAGAAGACCTCATTCCCATGCCATCCTTCTCTTAGTTCTGACTTTTTGAATAGTTTTAAAGTTTTTTTAATTTGCTTGGTTTTAATATTTTAATAATTTCCCTGCTTGTCTTTTGTAATCTGTTAGCTGCCCAGACTAAAAATAGCAAATAGATGATAGATAGATAGATAGATAGATAGATAGATAGATAGATAGATAGACAGATATAAGAAAGAAAGAAAGAAAGAAAGAAAGAAAGAAAGAAAGAAAGAAAGAAAGAAAGAAAGAAAGAAAGAAAGGCCGAATAGATTATAGGAAAACCTTTCATACATTTAATTTTCAGATTTGCTATCTTTCCTTCTGTTATCGAACATCATAAACTCTAGGAATCAAAGATAATGGCTTCACTTTATATATTCTGAATCTTACATATAAAACCTTTGCTCAAAAATATATATATTAAACCCTATCTTTTTAGAATCTGAGTTTATAATGTCTGGTTGTGTAAGAGGGGGCAATATCTCTTTCATCCTGAATAAATTGAATAAAGAATACTGCTTTATTTTCAATCTTTTATCACTGTCTAATGTAGACTGCTTGGCTCCATTATATCTATAGCAATCTAAAAACATATTTAATTATGCTGGTTATATTTAGCCCTACTGGGAAATAGATGGGATAATTTATATTTAATATGTCTGAACTTAACTCTCCTTAGCAGGACAGGTCTAAATGGTATTATTTTGTGTAAAAACTCATTTAATCTGATTATCTGTTTAGTGGAGGTTAACCAGCCTGACAGCAACCTCATGCCAATCATGTTATCTTTGAAACTTGCCAGAATGCTTTTTAATTTGATTTCTCAGCAACAAGAAAGTCAGTTAAACAGATTTCCTTTCCCCCCCCCCCTCAAGAATTTTATCTTCCCTTGTATCACAAAGCAGTCTTCTGTTTCCCCACTCATTTTCAGGAGCTGACACAGTTATTGCTGAGATCTCTTCCTATAACTAATGCAGATGGAGCCCTTGTCCATGATGTTGTAAATCTCACTGTTGCCATCTTGTCTAGAGAGGCTCACCTGGAATACTCCAACATAGCCCTGTTGTGAGAGGGAAATAAGGTTCCCATACCATTTACTTTCTAACAATAACCAAGGAAACATGTGCCACTTCTTAGCCATTGTTAATTGCAGTTTGATTTTTAGACTTCAAGATTGCGCAGGCTTATTTATTTGTTTACTTTTCTATTTCTTTGCCACATTTATGTAGTTGTCCATCTCAGAAAAAGTGGCTCTGGTGGCAGATAATTAAACCATAAAAGCAATTAGCTAGCCAATTAGCTAGGCATCTCCAGCCACGCCCACCCAGTAGGCCACGCCCACTCTGGCCATACCCACCCAGCCCCCTGAGGGCAATCGCAATGCTGATGCGGCCCTCAATGAAATTGAGTTTGACACCCCTGCCTTAGCAGATTAAGATCTGCTTAGATGGTACTAAGATTTTACTGGAATTTCTATTTCATAGAACCATTGGCTTTCCAAAACACTTTATTATGAATTCTGTACACAGTCCTGCTACATGATAGTACCTCTCTTACAGTATGATGAGGTTCAGCCTACAAAGACTGTTCCATGATATTTTTTTTTTTAACACAGAGACACATAAAGCAGGGATGTTGTTTTTTTTTACTTCCCACTTATGGTTAACTACTCCATAAATTCATTGGTAACAATACATGTGTCCATCCCATCCCCACTCCATGTCTAATATGAAACAATATTACTGTTAATGAATCTGATGGATCAAAAACTCTTTGGACTTTAATCTATCATTTAACTAAGGTCATTTCGGTATTAACTTGAGGAACACCAGAGTTATTGTGTTTTGCTGAAAACAGTTTTGGAAAGTGAAGTTGAGCAAGTGGAAGAGTTGTAAATATTTAGACATTGTTTTTTTAGGCTCCAAACTCCTGGAAAATTCAACCTGAATTTTCTACAGTTAAGGCCCAAATGTACTTTTTTCATTTTAGTTTACTTATTTACTATTTATTTATTTATTTATTAAATTTTATGCTGCCCATATCCCTTACAAGATGATTATGGGCACTTTCATTAAAATAATTCAGATTTAACGGTTTGGCTCATTAAGTAGTCTATGGCTCTCCAATCTGCCTCTACTTCAGTTTTCTACAATTGGAAAGACTACACTGTAAAACCCTTCTAATTGTTCTTTCTAAGGCCAGAAGTGCTGGAAACAGATTTAATTAAGGTTGAGGTCATTTTTTTTTAAAGCAGAACTGGCCTCTCACACCCTCCTTGACCATTTTTAGTCTGACACATCCACTTAAACAAGATAGAGAAGAAACAGCCTTGTGTTGTTGTTTTTCTTCTTCTTCTTCTTCTTCTTCTAATTTTCTCCCTGGGATATGGGAGCTAAACAGATTCTTAATGACTGAACTATCTTTTGGATCTGAGTTTATTATCAGATCAACTTTCTGTGTGGGTTTTCAAATCTGAATGACCTTGAAAATATATAGCACTCACATTAGTGCATTTAAGTTCTCTCCTGAATGAGTTACTAAAGAGAACCAATTATAACATTTTCCAAATTGACTTTGCCAACATGGAACAAGGGAATTTAAACATTTAAACTCATTTTGTCTTGCACTGTTTAACCTGTCATGACACTGCTTGTGCTTTTACTGTCCCCTTTAGAGTAAATCAACCAGGTATGTATGGGTTTTATACACATGCATTTTTTGGCCAACTTGAAGTCTTTATTCATTAGTGGTGGTGTGGTAGCTCAGCACTTAAGATGCTGGGCTTGTCAACTGGAAAGCAAGTTGACGAGATGCTGGGCTTGTCAACTGGAAAGCACATTTATGTAGTTGTCCATCTCAGAAAAAGTGGCTCTGGTGGCAGATAATTAAACCATAAAAGCAATTAGCTAGCCAATTAGCTAGGCATCTCCAGCCACGCCCACCCAGTAGGCCACGCCCACTCTGGCCATACCCACCCAGCCCCCTGAGGGCAATCGCAATGCTGATGCAGCCCTCAATGAAATTGAGTTTGACACCCCTGCCTTAGCAGATTAAGATCTGCTTAGATGGTACTAAGATTTTACTGGAATTTCTATTTCATAGAACCATTGGCTTTCCAAAACACTTTATTATGAATTCTGTACACAGTCCTGCTACATGATAGTACCTCTCTTACAGTATGATGAGGTTCAGCCTACAAAGACTGTTCCATGATATTTTTTTTAACACAGAGACACATAAAGCAGGGATGTTGTTTTTTTTTACTTCCCACTTATGGTTAACTACTCCATAAATTCATTGGTAACAATACATGTGTCCATCCCATCCCCACTCCATGTCTAATATGAAACAATATTACTGTTAATGAATCTGATGGATCAAAAACTCTTTGGACTTTAATCTATCATTTAACTAAGGTCATTTCGGTATTAACTTGAGGAACACCAGAGTTATTGTGTTTTGCTGAAAACAGTTTTGGAAAGTGAAGTTGAGCAAGTGGAAGAGTTGTAAATATTTAGACATTGTTTTTTTAGGCTCCAAACTCCTGGAAAATTCAACCTGAATTTTCTACAGTTAAGGCCCAAATGTACTTTTTTCATTTTAGTTTACTTATTTACTATTTATTTATTTATTTATTAAATTTTATGCTGCCCATATCCCTTACAAGATGATTATGGGCACTTTCATTAAAATAATTCAGATTTAACGGTTTGGCTCATTAAGTAGTCTATGGCTCTCCAATCTGCCTCTACTTCAGTTTTCTACAATTGGAAAGACTACACTGTAAAACCCTTCTAATTGTTCTTTCTAAGGCCAGAAGTGCTGGAAACAGATTTAATTAAGGTTGAGGTCATTTTTTTTTAAAGCAGAACTGGCCTCTCACACCCTCCTTGACCATTTTTAGTCTGACACATCCACTTAAACAAGATAGAGAAGAAACAGCCTTGTGTTGTTGTTTTTCTTCTTCTTCTTCTTCTTCTTCTAATTTTCTCCCTGGGATATGGGAGCTAAACAGATTCTTAATGACTGAACTATCTTTTGGATCTGAGTTTATTATCAGATCAACTTTCTGTGTGGGTTTTCAAATCTGAATGACCTTGAAAATATATAGCACTCACATTAGTGCATTTAAGTTCTCTCCTGAATGAGTTACTAAAGAGAACCAATTATAACATTTTCCAAATTGACTTTGCCAACATGGAACAAGGGAATTTAAACATTTAAACTCATTTTGTCTTGCACTGTTTAACCTGTCATGACACTGCTTGTGCTTTTACTGTCCCCTTTAGAGTAAATCAACCAGGTATGTATGGGTTTTATACACATGCATTTTTTGGCCAACTTGAAGTCTTTATTCATTAGTGGTGGTGTGGTAGCTCAGCACTTAAGATGCTGGGCTTGTCAACTGGAAAGCAAGTTGACGAGATGCTGGGCTTGTCAACTGGAAAGCACATTTATGTAGTTGTCCATCTCAGAAAAAGTGGCTCTGGTGGCAGATAATTAAACCATAAAAGCAATTAGCTAGCCAATTAGCTAGGCATCTCCAGCCACGCCCACCCAGTAGGCCACGCCCACTCTGGCCATACCCACCCAGCCCCCTGAGGGCAATCGCAATGCTGATGCGGCCCTCAATGAAATTGAGTTTGACACCCCTGCCTTAGCAGATTAAGATCTGCTTAGATGGTACTAAGATTTTACTGGAATTTCTATTTCATAGAACCATTGGCTTTCCAAAACACTTTATTATGAATTCTGTACACAGTCCTGCTACATGATAGTACCTCTCTTACAGTATGATGAGGTTCAGCCTACAAAGACTGTTCCATGATATTTTTTTTAACACAGAGACACATAAAGCAGGGATGTTGTTTTTTTTTTTACTTCCCACTTATGGTTAACTACTCCATAAATTCATTGGTAACAATACATGTGTCCATCCCATCCCCACTCCATGTCTAATATGAAACAATATTACTGTTAATGAATCTGATGGATCAAAAACTCTTTGGACTTTAATCTATCATTTAACTAAGGTCATTTCGGTATTAACTTGAGGAACACCAGAGTTATTGTGTTTTGCTGAAAACAGTTTTGGAAAGTGAAGTTGAGCAAGTGGAAGAGTTGTAAATATTTAGACATTGTTTTTTTAGGCTCCAAACTCCTGGAAAATTCAACCTGAATTTTCTACAGTTAAGGCCCAAATGTACTTTTTTCATTTTAGTTTACTTATTTACTATTTATTTATTTATTTATTAAATTTTATGCTGCCCATATCAAGATCCAAGTGCTACATGATGGGTGAACTCCCATCCTCACCCCAGCTCTGACAACCTAACAGTTTGAAAGCATGCAAATGTGAGTAGATAAACAGGTACCACTTGGGTGGAAAGGTAACAGCACTCCATGACATAATGCTGGCCACATGATCATGGAAATGTATTTGGACAGCACTGGCTCAATGGCCTTGAAATGGAGATGTGTACTGGCCCCTATAGTCAGGAATGACCAGCAGAGTAAAATCCTTAGGGACACTTGTATATTTTTATTCATTATTAAATTCATATGATGCCCATATCACAGTCTGAGGTAACTTACATTTAACTGGACAAAACTCTATGTTGCCTGCAGAACTCAGTATAGTCATTGTTCAATCACACTTTTTGTAGATAAATGAAACATGATAGACTTAACTAAAATAATGTTATTTGATTCTTCATGCTAGCTACACTGATCCTGTCCTAATACACTATGAGGTATGTCAGTTGTCAAGAATTGGATGTGCTTTTGCTTGTATTTTTCAGAAGTATGTTTGTATTCTTATTTAGCTAGTCAAAGTCAATAATAAAGGTTCACTTCATTAAGTTCCAATGAAATTAATGAGACCAATAATACAGAGTTTACAGTGATAACAAATTAATTAGAGGATCAAGATACTGAGATAAGAGAAGATTTCAATTAAAGAGCCTCTGATCATCTAACAAATGATCAAATGAGCAAATCCCACTGCCTCTCATTTTTCATGGCTACTAAGTCAATTTCTGTAAAAACAGACAGAAGTAGCAGACCTTTTGGTGCCATCCTGATTTGATTTAAAACTCATGAAAGTTTAGCCTTATTTGGGATAAACAAATGTATAATTTCATAGCAGCTGAGTTTCAGTGGCCCTCACCCTTTGATCCTCTGTTCTTCCAAACTGAATGCTTAGTGCATATCCTTTTGAATGAGAACAAGACAGTGTGTAGAGGGACAGCTCTCTATATGGAAGGAGGACCCATGGGATCACCCCTTTCACCTGTCATCGCAAACCTCTACATGGAACACTTTGAAACCCTCGCTCTAGAAAAATCCAACCACAAACCCAAACTCTGGCTCAGATACGTAGATGACACCTTCGTAATCTGGCCACACGGCAAAGAAAAACTGGATGACTTTCTCACACACCTCAACAGCCTACACCCCAAAATACAATTCACCATGGAAACAGAAGCTAACAATCAACTTCCCTTCCTTGATGTCTTAGTCTACAAGAAATCCAATGGCTCCCTAGGACACACTATCTACCATAAAAAAACACACACAAACCGCTACCTGAACGCACTCTCACACCACCACCCATCACAGATCAACTCCGTAGCCAAGACACTCATCTCCAGAACAAAACACCTAGCTGACGAACAACACCTAAAAACCAAACTACACACTCTCACTAATGTACTAACAGCCAATGGATTCCAAAGAAACATGATTACCAACTTAATCCAAAGAGAGAGACCCACAAAAATCCAAGACAGAGAAGAAGAAAATGGCAAAGCCCTTCTCCCATACTTAAAAGGGACCACAGACAGAATCAGCAAGATCCTCCAAAAACACAACATCAAAACAGCATTCTGCACACCATCCTAAGAAACCCCAAAGACATAATTGGGTTAGAAAACCAAGGAGTATACGAAATCCCATGCACCACCTGCCCCACCACATACATCGGACAGACCAACAGAAGAATAAGTACACGCATTGAAGAGCACAGGAACTCACTCAGAAAGGGAGAACAAACACTTTTCCAACACTTTAAAGCCATGGGACACGAAATTGATTTTAAAAAAAACCAGGACTATCGCCAAAATTGAACACTTCAACAACAGAATAATCAGAGAAGCCATCGAGATAGAAAAACACCCCCACAGCATGAATAAACGAGATGATACCTCTCGTCTACCAGCCATTTGGAAACCTGCCTTGATTGACAGACGAGTCCCAACCACCAAAAATTATACCAGACCCAAACTCCTGATAACATCACATGACATCACCACCACACAACCATTCAAAAAGCAAATCCGAACCCACAACGATAACGACACACAACCACAAAACAGAAACCTAACTACAGCTGCAACATCAGCCACTTTAAACCCCTCCAAACAACACAATAAGCAAACTGACACCCTCTATAAAAACATGGCACCACCACAAACACGGAGCCGAACAAAAGCAGCACAACTCACCAGTTCAGGTCTAAGGCTGGCAGCTGAGACCAGCCCATCCACTCAAAACACATCCCCACCCAATCAGAACACAGCTAAGCCCCCACCCAATCAGAGCACACCTCCACCCCATCAGAACACAGCCAAGCCTCCACCCACAGAACACACCCCCTCTGGCAGTTTAAAAAAAAGAAGAAAAAACAGCCACTGTCACACACTTCTCCCAGAAGAACGAAGCTGAAGTCACCAGCCTGAGAATGACGGATGAGATTTCGTTGAAACGTTGCCCTGATACCTCCAATTCTACGTGGGAAAAAACCCGAATGACCACACAGTGAATAATGAAATCCACCGGGACAGCAGTGCAACAAAATTTAAGCTAAATACATTGTTTCATACAATTGGCAGGAAGTAGAATTTCCCTTAGGCATGCCATGTATTGGTATGGGTATAAATGTTTTTGGAATATTTAGCCACAGTGAAATACAACATGCTACCAAAATACAGAGAGAGGAGAAGATGCATACACATATACATACACACATACACACACATACACACATACAGAGAGAGAGAGAGAGAGAGAGAGAGAGAGAGAGAGAGAGAGAGAGAGAGAGAAGAAGAAGAAGAAGAAGAAGAAGAAGAAGAAGAAGAAGAAGAAGAAGAAGAAGAAGAAGAAGAAGAAGAAGAAGAAGAAGGAGGAGGAGGAGGAGGAGGAGGAGGAGGAGGAGGAGGAGGAGGAGGAGGAGGAGGAGGAGGAGGAGGAGGAGGAGGAGGAGAGGAGGAGGAGGAGGAGGAGGAGGAGGAATCGGAGGAGGAGGATGGTTTAAGTGTTTATTAGATCTCTGTGGATTTTTTCCCTCATGGTCAACTGGCCTATTTAGAAAGAAAAAGATCAACCAATTTCACCAAATAATGTTTGTTGATAGAAGTATGAAGTATGAAAAATCATCATTCCATCGAACACAAATACAGTCAGCCGTCATTAATCACTCTTGCATATATTAAACTACCCCTCCTAATTAAAAGAGGATAAGTTCTACAGATGAAGAAAGGACGAGCATAAGAACTTTGTTGTCCATCACTTTCCATGTCTTGAAAGCAACTGTTTACCAGGGAGTTCCCTCTGTCTGTGATGTTTGCAGTCCAGTTGAGAGCCCAGGTAAATCATGTGCATTGAACAAAAATAACATCAAATCCTTGAAGATGGCTTGGAACCAAATTCTCTTGATTTCAATCATGCCTCAGTAGAATTGACTTTCTACTCGAAGAATTACAAACCTTGCTGGGAAAAATAATGAAATCTCAAGAAACACAAATATCTGTTGTGAAATCCATTGTAGAGACTGAAATTTAAAGCTGAATTTCTTCTAGGCTTTTCTAAGCCTTTGATGTTCCAAATTATCATCTCTTAAATAAGGGCAAAATTCTAAAAGGCAGCACTTGTTTTATTTTTATTTTCTTTCATTTTCTTCTCCTTCTAGAATGTTTTATTCTTCTGCAGCATGTCCCAGAGGTTACATAGTACAAGAGGTGATTTAATAAGACTATCTCACCAATCTGATTTACTGTACCATTATTTAAAGAAAAGAAAACCATTGCTCCTTTGAAGGAAAGGACAAATTAAGATGCTTTGTTGGTATAATCTAGAAATGGGAGACATTTTGGTGCCAAGAATTATATTTTAAAACAGACAGACTGGAATTTTCTTTGTTTTCTTTTTTAATCCCAAGGTTATATTTAAGTGTTAACTCTAAATAAGGATTTACATATTTTTATTTTTATTTTATATATATATATATATAAGAAGGAAGCAGAAGCCACCAGCCTGATGATGACGGATGGGATTCCGTCGAAACGTCGCCCCTACACCTTTAGTTCTACGCGGGGAAAAACCCGAATAACCAAAGATTCACCATTATGATTAGAGTTTCGTTTACTTTTTGTGATTCAGCAGCTATATATTTCAGGATCAAAGACTTTGAGACATACATAGTTTGGGAAGAAATGTTAAATATTTCTCTGGCTAGGGCTTTGGTCCAAATATTGACTATTTTAAGGGGGGGGGAAATGAAGAGCATTTGGAATGCATATGTAAGGAGCAATGGCTTTTAAAAAAAAAAGAATATGTATTTCCTGACCAACAGACAAAATGACATTAACACCACCTCCAATAATTTCTCTTCCTCACCCCCCCGCCCCCCAATTTTGGCTGGCTGGCTGACTGGCTGGTTGGTTGATTGGTTGGTTTGGAATGTAATGAGTGAAATATTTTGCATTTTTCTAAGGATTGGAATTGATTACCCAAACTAATGGTAAGCTTTCCTTCATTGATATGTGTAAGCAGAAGTTCTGCAACCATCTGCTTTGGATTCATACAGTAAGCAAGGCTTTACTGACCTTAATGGCTCCTTCTGTGATTCTAGGTTGACATTAAAAACCACTTAGAGTTCCTTAATAATTCCAAACCAGGATGTCACTAATAGAGATCATGCTTTATCTGTCAAGACTGCCCTCTTTGGGCACACAATCTGCCATAAATAATTCAAGTTACAAATGAAAGAAAAATCTTTGCTTGAGAGTCTAAACAGTCACTGCATTCATTATTGACAGTGAATAACAGAATGACAGAGTTGGAAGGGATCCCAGAGATCTTGTAGTCCAACCCCCTGCTCAGGAAGGAAGCCCTTCTTATCCACTTTCCCAAGATGTAGCTGAACAAATCTACCCCATATGAAGAAGTGTACTTTCTCTGTATCAGACCTCATGTATGGAAGTCTTATTTCCTAAGATTTGGGCATTTTCCTTCCAGAAATCAAGGACACCGTTCTATTCCATTGACAATTTAGAATGCCTTGAGCTGCCTTCTAATTCTTCCTTTTTGGAACTGAGGTTTTGTTTTTTTATTGCTGTTGTATTGTAAACAACCCTGAGTCCATGGAATTAGGTTATTTAAACTTCTCTCTCTCTCTCCATCTATATCTGGTCAGTCATCTATCCATTTATCTGTCTATCTATCTATATCTGTCTGTCTGTCTGTCTATACATACATACATACATACATACATACATACATACATACATACATACATACATACATGTTTGGTTTTGCAAAATGTGTTAAATAATTGCCTCTTAATAATAATACTTAATAATACTCTTAAACATGATTTCTAGACTATTGTACTATACGGTTACAAACTGTTGTTTTTCTCACAGTGTTACATTGATGCATAGAATGAGTTGTGGGGGAAAACACAGTATTTCACTTTAATTTCCCAGTGCTATCCCATTAATTCATTCTAATGTTAAAGGTGACATAATATTTGGAAAAAATAAATTTATAAACCAAACAAGTCTTCAAGAAATGGAATATCATTCCATTCCTTAAGGAACTAATAATAGTATCTTATTACTTTCAAATGTGATGCACATTTTGTTTAATTTGAAGCATGGTCATTGCTGTTTTCTGAATTTTTAATAGGTATATGCTTTAAATACCACAAGAATATAAAATGTATTTCAGCCACAGCATTGTATCAGTAAGGGAACCTGACTCACATAAATATTTTTATTACCTTGAAATTATTTATCCATAAATATCCTCTTAGTCTTTTACTGAGATTCTGCATGGGAAATTTCAAACTGACATATTACTAAATGTCAAAATATGAAAAAAGCAATTTCTGCAATAAGTTTATTACAAGGACAGCACTGTGGTCAGATCTGAATATTTTAAAGAACAATTTCTTCTTAAAATGCATACAGACTAATCTCTATGAGCTATTGCCACTCAGATCTCTGGAGCTTGTTTTCCACTGAGCTGACTCTCTTCTTAGGTTTTTAAAAGAACTTTGTCTTTTATATGAAAATGAAATAATAACTTCGTCATCAACTGAGAAATAAAATACTGTATAATGATTATATAGAGAAAAAAATCAAGATATATTATATGCAAAGGGCTAGACTAGAAGACCTCCAAGGTCCCTTCCAGCTCTAACATTCTACAGGATGTTCTAAGATTAAAATAAATTAAGTGGAGTAAGGGGTAAGAAAAGGTCTAACAAAAAGAATGGGGAGAGAAAGTTATCTAATAACTATAGGGAGCCATATGCTATACAATCAATTCAGTCCTTAAGCGTGCCATTAAATCTGGACCATATAGTAAGGTACTATATAACCTCATCTTTAGAAACTTTTCTAAACTTAAAACTTTTTAAAAAGCAGGTAACAGATTCATATCCTAGATCCATTTCATAAAATCAAGATAAAAGTTTCTTTCCAGTGACATGAAGCTATTTTGTATCAGAATATATCATTGATGTATCCTAACTTGATAGAATAAATTTTTTCCATATGATGACATTTAATTTTTTTAGGAATATAGTTCAACATCACATTTATTATCCTTAATTATAATGTTTCTTCCCCAAATTCTATTGACATATGCAATAATTTGAAATCAAATCAAGGCTACAGCTGGATAAGACTAGATTATCTCTACCTCTATCTCCATCTCGTCTGTCTATCTATCTACAGTATCTATATCTATCTAATGAATTAATTTGATTTTTAAATCATGGGGAGAATATTTGATGTTTCTCAACATACTTTTGATTCTCCAGAATGGAATACTCTAATTCTTCATACCACAATTCAGTTATGGAAAGGATCGCTTTCGTTTTACTTTTTAATTTCTTGGAGAATTCAATTGCTGATTTGCATTCAAGTGCTGCAATTCTTAAGTATCCTAAAACTGCATTCAGGCCATTTCAATTTATACTTTGCTAAGCAAATGTTGTAGGTAACTCATTAAAATATGTAGTTTCTCAAAATTTTCAAAACAATCATTATAAATCAACTGATTTAAACGAATGATGCCTTGTTTAGCTTAAGGATTACAGTAACACATTGTCCCTGCTCCTTTTAAATTTAGATTATTATACAATGTCAATTTCTCATGTGAATTAGGATTAAAATATAACATTACCTATTAATGACTAGCAGATTTCACAGCTGAAAATGAATATCCCTGTCTAACATATTTGGAAGTCAAAGTGGTCAAGATTTCAGAGCTATTACACAGTTCCTCTCCAAACTTCTTCTAACAGGGAAATTTTCTTGAAAGGGTTTCTTTTGAAAGAAAATTAAAATATAGATGATACACTATAAATATAGTTGAAAATCTTATAGCTTGAAGTCAAATAATTGCAAAGTAATCTCAATTTGGCCACAATGATGCTTAATGGATTTTAGTCTTCCTAAATATATAAATAAATAAGTAAAGTTCACATGCCATGTAAAATTTCTAATAAGGATGAAGAGAAAAGAGAAGAGAGGAAAGGAAAGGAGAGGAGAGGAGAGGAGAGGAGACGAGAGAAGAGAAGAGAAGAGAAGAGAAGAGAAGAGAAGAGAAGAGAAGAGAAGAGAAGAGAAGAGATGAGATGAGAAGAGAAGAGAAGAGAAGAGAAGAGAAGAGAAGAGAAGAGAAGAGAAGAGAAGAGAAGAGAAGAGAAGAGAAGAGAAGGGAAGGGAAGAGAAGAAGTTTTTTATGGACCAAGTGTGAGTGGACACACAAGGAATTTTTCTCCAGTGCATAAGCTTGAAGTGTACATTTAAATAGCAAGAATTTTGGAATCATAAATAATTGTTGTTGTTGTTAGTTGTGAAGTCATGTCCGACCCATCACGACCCTATGGACAACATTCCTCCAGATCTTCCTGTCCTCTAACATCTTCTGGAGTCCATTTAAACTCACACCTACTGCTTCAATGACACCATCCAACCACCTCGTTCTCTGTCATCCCCTTCTTCTCTTGCCCTCAATCTTTCCCAGCATTAAGCTCTTCTCCAGTGAGTCCTTCCTTCTCATTAGGTGGCCAAAGTATTTGAGTTTCAACTTCAAGATCTGGCCTTCTAAAGAGCAGTCAGGGTTGATCTCCTCTAGGACTGACCGGTTTGATTGCCTTGCAGTCCAAGGGACTCACAGGAGTCATCTCCAGCACCATAGTTCAAAGGCCTCAATTCTTTGGCGCTCAGCCTTTCTTATGGTCCAACTTTCACTGCCATAGATTGCAACTGGGAAGACCATAGCCTTGACTATACGCACTTTTGTTGACAGGGTGATGTCTCTGCTTTTTAGCGTACTGTCTAGATTTGCCATGGCTTTCCTCCCAAGGAGCAAGCGTCTTTTAATTTCTTGGCTGCAGTCCCCATCTGCGGTGATCCTGGAGCCCAGGAAAATAAAATATGTCACTACCTCCATTTCTTCCCCATCTATTTGCCAGGAATTGGGAGGGCCAGATGCCATGATCTTGGTTTTCTTAATGTTAAGTTTCATTCTTCACCCGCAACAAGAGGCTCTTTAGTTCCTCTTCACTTTCTGCCATTAGAGTGGTATCATCTGCATATCTTAGGTTGTTGATGTTTCTTCCGGCAATCTTAATTCCAACTTTTGATTCATCTAGCCCTGCATTTCTCATGATGTGCTCTGCATATAAGTTAAATAGGCAGGGGGACAGTATAAGCCTTGCCGAACTCCTTTCCCAATTTTGAACCAATCAGTGGTTCTGTTTCCAGTTCTCACTGTTGCTTCTTAGCCCACATATAGGTTTCTCAAGAGACAAATAAGATGGTCTGGAACTCCCATCTCTTTAAGAACTTGCCACAGTTTGTTGTGATCCACACAATCAAAGGATTTAGTGTAGTTAATGAAGCAGAAGTAGATGTTTTTCTGGAACTCCCTAGCTTTCTCCATGATCCAGCATTTGCTGGCAATTTGATCTCTAGTTTCTCTGCCTCTTCGAAATCCTGCCTGTACTTCTGATAGTTCTTGATCCACATATTGCTGGAGTCTAGCTTTTAGGATTTTAAGCATAACTTTACTAGCATGTGAAGTGAGTGCAATGGTGCAATAGTTTGAACATTCTTTGGCACTGCCTTTCTTTGGAATTGAAATGTAAAGTGATCTTTTCCAATCCTGTGGCCACTGTTGAGTTTTCCAAATTTACTGGCAAATTGAGTGTAACACTTTTACTGCATTGTCTTTTAAGATTTTGAATAGCTCAGCTGGAATACTGTCACCTCCACTAGCTTTGTTCTTGCTCAGCTTTCCTAAGGCCCACTTCACTTCACATTTTAGGATGTCTGGCTCAAGGTCAGTGACCACCTCATTGTGCTTATCAGGGATGTTAACTTCATTCTTGTATAGTTCTTCTGTGTAATTTTTCCACCTCTTCTTAATCTCTTCTGCCTCTGTTAATCCCTGCCATTTTGGTCCTTTATCATGCCCATTTTTGCATGAAATATTCACTTCGTCTCTCCAATTTTCTTGAAGAAATCTCTGGTCCTCCCTATTCTATTGTTTTCTTCTATTTCTTTGCACTGTTCATTTAAGAAGGCATTCTTATCTCTTCTAGCTATTCTCTGGAATTCTGCATTCAATTGGGTATATCTTTCTTTTTCTCCATTGCCTTTCGCTTCCCTCCTTTCCTCAGCTATTTGCAAAGCTTCCTCAGACAGCCATTTTGCTTTCTTGCATTTCTTTTTCTTTGGGATGCTTTTAGTTGCTACCTCTTGTACAATGTTGTGAACCTCCGTCCATAGTTCTTCAGGCACTCTGTCTATCAGATCTAATTCCTTAAATCTATTTGTCACCTCTACTGTGTATTTATCAGGGATATGATTTAGTTCATATCTGAGTGGCCTAGTGCTTTTCCCTACTTTCTTCAGTTTAAGCCTAAATTTTGCAACGAGAAGCTCATGGTCTGAGCCACAGTCAGTTCCTGGTCTTGTTTTTATCGACTGTTTAGAGCTTCTCCATCTTTGACTGCAGAGCACATAGTCAATCTGATTTCTGTGTTGACTGTCTGGTGATGTCCATGTGGAGAGCCGTCTTTTGGGTTGTTGAAAAAGAGTGCTTGCTATGACCATCATATTCTCTTGACAAAATTCTATTAGCCTGTGCCCTGCTTCATTTTGTACTTCAAGGCCAAACTTGCCTGTTATTCTGGTTATCCTTTGGCTTCCTACTTTAGCATTCCAATCCCCCATGATGTTAAGGACATTGTTTTTTGGTGTTAGTTCTATAAGATGCTGTAGGGCTTCATAGAACCGGTCAATTTCATCCTCTTCAGCACCAGTGGTTGGGGCATAGACTTGGACTACTGTGATATTGAATGGTTTGCCTTGGATTCGAACTGAGATCATTCTGTCATTTTGGGGATTGTATCGCAGTATTTCTTTTCCTACTTTTTTATTGACTATGAAGGCTACTCCATTTCTTCTGAGGGATTCTTGCCCGCAGTAGTATACCTGATGGTCATCTGAATTAAATTCACCTATTCCTGTACATTTTAGTTCGCTGATTCCTAAGATGTTGATATTCAGTCTTGTCATCTCTTGTTTGACCACGTCCAGCTTTCCTTCATTCATAGATCTTACATTCCAGGTTCCTATGGATAAAAAATCTTGACAGCATTGGACTTTCCTTTCGCCATCAGATACATCCACAGCTGAGTATCCTTTTGGCTTTGGCCTAGTCGCTTCATTCTTTCTGGCACTACTAGTACTAGCCCTCTGCTCTTCCCCAGTATCTTATTGGACGGCTTCCAACCTGAGGGGCTCATCGTCCAGCGTCATATCTTTTTGCCTTTTGGTACTGTCCATAGGGTTTTCATGGCAAAGATACTGGAGTGGTTTGCCATTTCCTTCTCCAGTGGATCACATTTTGTCAGAACTCTCTGCTATGACCTGTCCATTTTGGGTGGCCCTGCACGGCATAGCTCATAGCTTCATTGAATTACACAAGCCCCTTCACCACGACAAGGCAGTAATCCACGAAGTGGCCTTAATAATTATCAAGAGGTAATTTCCTTTTGAGAATTAAATAATACTAATACTAATAATATACAATTCATATTCTATATTGAATACATTAATAGGAACATAGGAATCCTTCTAAACCTTCATTAACCTAAAGGTGAGGCTTATTTTGACAACACTAGTCTTGCCCCCAAGACTTTACATGGAGAATTTTGAGCATCCAACATTTCAAGTTTGAAATGTTTTGTACATTCCTAATTATTAGCAGTGCGGAAATATTAATAGTAATCATAACTATAGACAAAGCTGTGCCCAAATCCAATTCACAATCTTTTCCATATAAAAATTATACCAACAACCCTCATATCCAGACAATGATATTGCACGAATCTGGAAGATTCTAAGTTTAAATTCTATGTGTTGAAAAAAAACGTAAAAAGTATAATTCATAAGACTTTGTGATATGTGTTAATCTAACTCCTTTCTCCCTCCAAAATAGTTTATTTCCTTTTGTTCAACTTGTAACAATGCTTTAATGATGCATGTATTAGATTTTATAGTTACTATGTGTTGCTTTTAAAAATTCCCTAGAAAGACAATATGGTTGCAAACTGCTGATATAATTAACGTATCGTTTGAAGCAGATTTAAAAATGTTGCAGTGAAGCATTATATTTCTGCTATTTACCTTCCTTGCTAAATATTTACCTGATACATTTTCTGTCTGACGTTAGTTGTTTCTATTCTTCATTGACATAGTCATCATATTTTATTTACTTTGTATCTACTGATGGCCTTTAATGGATTTTGCCATGTACTATTTTCCCCCTTTTACTTTAATACTTTAATCATCTTTTATTTCTTCCAATATGTTATGGTTTAATCAGTATGATGTATTTCATTACTGGCGCCAGCAGGAGTTGGCTATTAAATTATCCATTACAGAAAACAAACAAAACAAGATTTGTCAAACTTATATGAAAATGCAGAGCAGAAATATTAAGAGTCACATAAATACTAATTAAAAACTAATCTGTATGGCCAAAATGTAAAAAACAAAAAGAATAAAATATTTGATATTTAAAACTGTGTTTATACAGAAACAAGCAGATCACTGTATTAATAGGTGGCTTTTCTGAGATCCTCACTGCTATTGTTTTGATTAGTTCAGAGTGATGAGAAGGAAAGGGAACAGAGGTATAAAACAGGAGATGTAGGAAGGAAACACATGGTCAGCTGTAATGAGCCTAGATGCCTATATAATAAGGCTTAGAGTTTGGATGACAAACCAGGAGAACTTGAAAGCCTAGTACAAGTAGTCCTCACTTACGACCATTCATTTAGTGACCATTTCATGTTACAACAGCACTGGCAAAAGTGACTTACCCACTTTTCCACACTTGCAATCGTTACAAATCCCCATGGCCATAAGATCAAAATTTGGATCCTTGGGAAGTGGTTTATATTTCAGATGCTTGCAATGTCCCAGGTTCACATGATCCCCTTTTGTGGACTTTCTGACAAGCAAAGTCAAGGGAGAAGCCAGATGTTACTAATTTGACAACTGCAGTGATTCACTAAACAACTGTGGCAAGAAAGCTGGTAAAATGGGGCTTAACTCCTGTCTTGCTTGGCAACATAAATTTTGGGCACACTTGTGGTTGAAAGTCAAGGACTATCTATATCTGAAGGCAGGCACAATATTATTGCTTTACTGAAGCCATCTAGGATGGAACCCATGACTGAAACATACCACTAGAACAGGAGTAACCAACCCCCAGTCTGTGGACCAGTACTGGGCTGTGGCATGCCAGTAGCTGGTCTGCACAAATAAGCAAAACCCCATCCACAGGATGCAGGTAGCACACAAATCCATGCCCTCTTCAGTCCACGGAAAACCTTTCTCCACATAACCGGTCCCTGGTGCCCAAAAGGTTTGGGACCTTTGTGCTAGTAGGCTATAAATTGTTCAAAAGAAACAAAGCTAACTCAAACGGAGGGAAGGAAATGATTTATATGTTAAGAATTACTACACCTCTACAGAAGTACACAGTACTAGGGACGAAAGCATACATGAAAGTATTTGGGTGAATATTAAAAAAGAAAAAGAAATGGCATTGCTATAGGTATATAGTACAGGTCAACCAACAAACTGGAGGAAATAGTTGAACTAGTTGCTAATTAGTTAGTTGAGGTGTGCAGGAAATACATCACTGTAGTAATGGTGGACTTTAACTACTCTGACATCACCTGGGAAACAAACTCTGCAGTGAGTAGGAGATCAACCAGTTTTCTCTTCTACCTAGCTGACAACTTATCATCCAAAAGATGGAGATGAGAACTAGAGGAGCAGCTACGCTGAACTTAATTCTAGGTGGAAGTTATGGGTTTTTGGGGGAGAGATCATGTCATACTAGAATTTAATATAATGGAGGCACAGCTAATAGAACAAAATCAAAACTAGTATCTTCCAGTTCAAGAGAGCTGAAAGATTCCATGGATGGAAATTCTAGAAGGTAAAATGGTTCAGGATGCATGGAAAACCCTGAAAAATGAAATAATAAGGCCCAAACAAAAACAATATCATCAGAGAAAGAAAAACAAAAGAAAAACCCAGATGAGACCAGCATGGAGGCACAAAGAGCTCTCTGATGAACCAAGAGACAAGAAGGACAAGTATAAAAAATGTAAAGAAGAACTATAATGGAATAGTATAAAATAATTCAAATCTCAGGACAGCTGAGGCTAATACTTGCCAAAAATGCAAAAAAAAAACAAAACAAAACAATAAAACTTCACTATGTAAGAAACAGGGGAAAAAAAGTCAAGGAAATGATCAGTCCACTAATAACAGACAACTGGGAAAAAGCAGAACTGCTTAATTCCTTCTTTAAATCTGTCTTTATGCATAATAAAGTTGGCGGTGAGGGAGTTGGAGTGCCGCGACCGTCTTGGTACGGTGACTATGGCTGGGTGGTGGAGTATGGATTTCTATGCCTGGACATCTGGAGGCATGGACTATTATAGCTCACTGGACCATATCCTTGAGCCCCACTCCATGACTTTATGGGTTTTTACCCTAATCCATCTCGCTGACTGGTTTCCCCTATTGTCCTCCCTTTTTCCTTTCCCCCTTGGGTTGTGGAAGGTGCCGGGTGTATAACCACTGTGAGAGAGTGGTTAAGAGTTAAGAGTTTCCATCTGTTCCGTCTTAGAGGTGAGAGCTCTAGGCGGTATCTCTCTCCCCGGCTGTATATCTCAGGCTGCTCCCCGGTTCTGACCGTTGTGAGAGAACGGGGATTGTCCCGGGGTTACCCAGCTCTAGTGGCAGAAGAGCTGGGTTTGCAGTCTGGATATTCTCCTTCCATTTTAAGATCCTCCCATTTTATTTATTTTGATCTGGGTCTGTTTTTGCTGTATTACCCAATTATTATCATGGTTTTAAGGTGCCCCCCCCATCCTGGGTGCGACCCGCCTTACCTTTTAATTTGCCTCTTGATGACGGGCCCGATTGTTGGGACCCTGAGAGATGGCCGGGCAGAAACAGGGGCCTAAGATGTAAATTTAATAAGAGGCCCCTGATTACTTTTTTAGCCAAATTTTTGTAGGGTTAGGGAGGGGGGAGGGTTGTGATTGGTTGGAGATGGGGGGTAATCCGCCAACTGCTGTTCAGGCCAGGCCCAGGATAGATCGCGTTGAGGGGGAGCCGGGGTCAGTCATCTCCGGAGCTCTGGAGCGGGTCGTGGGATTGTCAATTCCCACGACGATACGGAATGGCAGCAGGTGTAAGATCAGAGGGCCGTATCGACCTCCGGGAGGGCCTCTCCGCTATCTACAAGCAGTGAGGCGCTCCGACCCTCTGTCTTTGACCCAAGGTTCTGGGAGCGGGGATGTGCAGCCACCTGAGCTCCGGCTGGTGTACCTGAATGCCAGGTCCGTTGCTAATAAGGCTCCCCTCGTCCGGGATCTGGTCGAGGGTGAGCATGCGGACCTGGCCTGCATCACGGAAACCTGGTTGGGCCCAGAGGGTGGTATCCCCCTGGTTGATCTTTGCCCACCAGGCTTCCGGGTGCTACACCGGCCTCGGACTCAGGGTAGGGGTGGGGGAGTGGCTGTGGTTATGAGGGAGACCTTATGTCCGCAGGAGGCCACCGTTCCTCAGATAGTCGGGTGTGAATCTCTCCTATTGAGGTTTGGTCTTAGGGCGCAGTTGGGCTTGCTGCTGGCGTACCTTTTGCCTAGTCGCGCAGCAGCAGCCCTGCCTGAGCTTCTCGATATCCTCTCAGGGCTGGTGATTGAGTTTCCCAAACTTATGATTTTGGGAGACTTCAATCTACCATCCCTGGGAGGAGCATCTGAGTTAGCTTGGGAGTTCATGGCTTCCATGACGGCCATGGACCTGACGCAGGTAATTCATGGACCGACTCATGAGGGAGGCCACACCCTTGACTTGGTTTTCTTATCTGGTCGGTGGTTAGATGATCTTGGTGGGGGCTCCCCAATTGTTATGCCCCTGTCATGGACCGATCATCATCTCCTGCGGCTGGTCTTCCGTTTTGCCACTCCCCACCGTGGGGTTGTTGAGCCAATTAGATGGTTCCGCCCCAGGCGCTTAATGGACCCTGAGAGGTTCCAGGCAGCGCTGGGGTCCCCACCTGCCTCCTCAGCTCACAGCTCGGCAGATGCCTTAGTGGAAGCCTGGGAAAGGACGGCCACAGAGGCACTTGACCGAGTTGTACCCTTGCGGCCCCTGACCCGGCGCAGATCCCAATGGGCTCCATGGTTCTCTGCGGAGCTCCGGGAGATGAAGCATTGGAGACGGGGCCTAGAGAGCGTTTGGAGGTCCAGCCGATCTGAATCCGACCGATTGCGACTAAGAACCCATATTAGGTCTTATATCGCAGCGATGAGGGTAGCGAGATCCCTCCTTAATCAGGAGGTGAGTGAGGAACCCTTGCAGTGGCGTGCCGAGGAATTTAGTCAACATCTGTTGGACAAAATCGCTCGGATTCGGACCGGTTTGGACTCCGACTGGGCAGTATCGGACGATCAGGACACGAGCGGTCTTGTCAATGTCACCTGGGAGGAGTTAGATCCTGTAACTCCAGAGGAAGTGGACAGGATCATGGGGAGGCTGAGCTCCACCACATGTTTATTGGACCCATGCCCTTCCTGGCTGGTTTATGCAGCCCGGGAGGGGACACGAGGCTGGTTCCAGGCGGTTATATCTGCCTCTCTGAGTGAGGGTAGTTTTCCCGCCGCCTTGAAAGAGGCGGTGGTGAGACCTCTCCTCAAGAAGCCTGCCTTGGACCCGGCTGTTTTGAATAACTTCCGTCCAGTCTCCAACCTTCGCTTTCTTGCGAAGTTTGTTGAGAGTGTGGTGGCGCATCAGCTCCCTCTGGTCCTGGATGAAGCGGATTATCTAGACCCGTACCAATTGGGCTTCAGGCCCGGGTACAGCACGGAGACGGCATTGGTCGCGCTGGTGAATGATCTCTGGAGGGCTCGGGACAGGGGATATTCCTCTGTTCTAGTCCTATTAGACCTCTCAGCGGCTTTCGATACCATCGACCATGGTATCCTGCTGCGGCATCTCAGGGGATTGGGAGTGGGAGGCACGGTTCTTCAATAGTTCTCCTCCTATCTCCTGGGACGCTCGCAGTCGGTGTTGGCAGGGGGGCAGAGGTCGACCGCGAGGCCTCTCGCTTGTGGAGTTCCTCAGGGGTCGGTCCTCTCGCCTCTCCTGTTCAACATCTACATGAAACCGCTGGGTGAGATCATTCATGGTTTTGGAGTTGGGTATCATCAGTATGCTGATGATACCCAACTTTTCATTTCGACCCCAAACCACCCCAGTGATGCCCTCGACGTGATGTCCCGGTGCCTGGAGGCGGTCCGGGTCTGGATGGGGAGGAACAGGCTTCGACTCAACCCTGACAAGACTGAGTGGCTGTGCGTACCGGCATCTCGGGATATTCAGGATATCCCACCCCTCATTATGGGGGGTGAGTCATTATTTCCTGTAGATAGGGCTCGCAACTTGGGAGTCCTCCTAGATTGACAACTCTCCTTAGAAGACCATATCGTAGCTGTGACTAGGGGGGCCTTCGCCCAGGTTCGCCTGGTGCGCCAGTTGCAACCCTATCTAGACCGGGATGCCTTACGTACGGTCACTCATGCGCTCGTGACCTCTCGTCTTGATTACTGCAACGCTCTCTACATGGGGCTACCCTTGAAGACCACTCGGAGGCTCCAACTGGTACAGAATGCAGCCGCGAGAGTTGTACTGGGAGTTTCCCGATACTCCCATGTCACACCTTTGCTCCGCGAGCTGCATTGGTTACCAGTTGTCTTCCGGGTGAGGTTCAAGGTGTTGGTAATGACCTACAAAGCCCTTCATGGCATGGGTCCAGAATACCTTGGGGAGCACCTGCAGCCGGCGTCAACTTCCCTCCGCCCAGTACGCTCCCACAGAGAGGGCCTCCTCAGGGTGCCACCGGTCAAAGAATGCCGACTGGTGGCCCCCAGGGGGAGAGCGTTCTCTGTGGGTGCACCGGATTTATGGAACCATCTTCCGGTTGAGCTCCGGATGGCGCCCGATCTCCGCTGCTTCCGGTGCGATCTTAAAACCCATCTCTTTAAACAAGCTGGCCTGGCCTGATGGGACGGGGTGGGATTTTTACAAATGACTTTAATTTTAAATTTGTATTAATTTATGGGCATTGTTTAATCATGTTTTAATAATTTTAATTTTTGTATCTAGTTTTTATGTATTGCCCTGTTCACCGCCCTGAGTCCCCCGGGAGAAGGGCGGTATACAAATTAAATTAATAAATAATAAATAAATAAATAATAGGGGGGAGGAAAGAAAAAGAAACAGCCCAACATCTCAAAAGTAGCGCTGTGGGAGGCAGAAAAGGAATCCAGGTGCAAATAAGTAAGAAATTGGGAAAAGAACACCTATCCAGTTTAGACAGTTCAAATTGCCAGGATCTAATGATTTACCTCCTATAATACTGAACAAGTTGCGTATATGATATCAGAGCTACTAAAGAGAACCTTTCAGAGCATGGGGGAAGTGTCAGAGGGTTAGAAAAGAGCTGATGTGGTTCCAATCTTCAAGAAGGGGGAAAAAGTGATTCCAGGAAACTATACATCAGTCTGACATCAATACTTGGAAAATTCTGGAAAAGATAATCAAACAACAGATTGGTGAGCCCGTAGGCATAAGCTTATTAAGATCATGCCAGACAAAACCTTATTGCCTTCTTTGATACAGTGACTAAATTAATGGATCAAGGAAATGTTGTGGACATAGTATACTTGGACTTCAGTAAAGCGTTTGACAATGTAAACCCCAACCTTCTTGGTAAGAGAGAAAAATGTGGGATAGACTGCATCACCACCTGATGAATTTACAATTACTTAACTGGAAAATATTTACATGTTTTTATTTTCCAAAACAAAGTCTCCTGAATTATAGATAGATTTTATCCAGTTGTACCTATGAACTTTTGATAGATGTAGAATAATGGTTATTCCAGATTATTCATGAACCTTCTTGGATCTCACAAGTTTTCCGATTTTCATTTTAACTGAAAATTTCTCATCTTAGTCATACTTTATGATTTTTTGAAATTATTTCAGAGTGTATTTGTCCTATGAACTTTATAGATTCCTTGATTAAATTACTATAAAGGAGTCATTTTTCTAAATTCTTTCTAGTTAGTCATCTTCTAGATTTCTTGGAGCAATATACACTCTAGATAAGTTCTGGGTGTTAGAAAGCATTTACTACACACAAAGTATGCTTAGGCTAATTTAATAGCAGGTATGGGTTCCATAATCATTATGTTCATGTATATAAACATTCCATCCTACTCCCCTAATTAGATATGTAGTAACAACCTTTGGCAATAGAAACCACCACCAACAGAAATATGTAGACTTTGTTTATATGCCAGAAATTGTTTTAATTTCATAATATGTAAAACATTAGGCAAAACCTCTCATATGTCCATAGAAGACAGATTATGGGGTCTGCAAAGGGCTAGGCTAGGTAAATAAAATCCATTGATAATCTTTGCTATATTCAGCTAAATGGAACATTTCAAGCACTATTTCTGGAAATTATAATAACAGAGGAAGCAGCATTTGCACAATTTAATTTAGAGGAAAATATTAATGAACCATATATAGAAAACCTCCTTAAAAAGGCCTCAGCTACTCTACTTCATTTACTTGTAAAATGGCTTCTTGAAAAAGACTGAGATTAGTTAATCTGATAAAAACTGGTTAACTTGATAATAAACATTCCTCATCCTAATTCTGACCATAGCATCTAATGACACTATATCTGCTGAATTCAGAATCGTGAAAGGTCATTAAATGAAAAATGTCAGAAAAAAATCTACGGTAACCTTTTTATTTATTTATTTATGGTTAGATGGATCTCAAGAAAGAGACAGAAACACTGTAAAGGAATGCACTGCTTATATTTCAAATATAAAGCAGTATAATTTTACATATTGTATCTCTATAATATCGTGTTATTCATGTTACTTACCTGTTCATGTTTTTTTTTCTCCAAGAAACACTAAGATAATACAGATAATTTAGTCTGCTTTGATATGACATTTTCTTAAGTGCTGTTGGCATTTTCTTTTCTCTAACAAAATTAATGGAAGAAGGATCCATTAGTTTAAGTCAATCAAAATGTTAAGTGAATCAATGGACATAAAAATGGCACTTTCATTTTAATCTATTTTCTAGAAAGTATACACAAATATGTGTGCTTATACATACAAATGTGCACACACATACCTCAGATGTTGGATGTTTTTTCCCCTATTTTCTTCTGTAATTTTAACAATGCTGATTAGTTATTGAAACTTTTATACCTATTGTTTTTACTGATTTTTCAAAGGCCCTGTAACTGCCTGTTCTATTGAGGGAAGTCAGCTCCCCAGAGAAGGAAATATTAAAAGGGCTGAAAAATATATTTCCTAAAAAAGAAATTGAAGAACCAGGAAAGAATGTCCAGTTTTCTTAATAGTTTCAGGTCTCCTTCCCCCCAAGCAGAAAACCAGTTCTATAGACATGCAAATGTAAAGCCATTAAGAAGGTTGGAGCTAGAAGCTTAGAAAGAGGAAGGCCTAACATCTACATACTCCACCCCCAGGGAAGCAGGGGCTGGGACATACCCACAACATCAAGAATCCTAGAAGAGCACACCTGGACTCAGGTCAGGATACGTGACACAGGAAATAGCCTTAAACAGGAACCAGAAATAACTCCAAACAATAGAGTCCAGGGGGTATAAAAACCCACTACCCACATGTGTTCAATCCTTTTCTGTTGGATCCATACTTCTGTCTGGTTTTCCTGTGTAATAAACTGTAACTTTCTTCCTAAAGCAGTCGCCATGTTGTTTATCCCCAGCTTGGATGGAACCATGATGAAGACTTTTCTTCCTATACTATAATCTGTCTAGAATAGTACAAGATTATACAATTCTATGGTAGTGCTAGAATTTACATACAATAAAAAAGAACATATTTGCCCCCAATCCCCTTTAGCAGTCTCTGCCCCATGAATAAACATACAACCCTAGTACTTTACTAGTTCCTTCAAACTTCTTCTAAAACACATAACCCCTCTTAATTATCTACACTTAGGAAAGATCTTCCTTCCCAGACTTAACACATCCTCAGGGCAATCAGAGTCAAAGCCTAGGGTAGGAACTTCAGTCTGCATATCTAAACATCAAAGCCAGTTGTCATAATACATACCTCTAGTAATACATCTCTACCATTGCAGACTACCTTCAACCATTGTATGTGGTTGAATTAATAAACTCTACTTCTAGAAACTGCCACTTCTGTTTATTCATAGCCCGGCTCAGAAAATTGGACCAAGTAAATTCTTCAAAAATAGGAACTTTTCACAGTTGTGGTTTCCACTGGGGAAAAAAAAGGTAGTGGGAGAAGAGTTGTTTTGGTAGTTTAGCTGGCAAGTGTGGTAATGGGAGAATTGGTGAAACGTATTGTCTATGCCAGTGAAATGTTGGCAAGAAGAACAGAAGCCTAAGTCAAAAGTAGGGATTCAACTCAGAATCTGGCAGCCCTGAGATCTGTAGGAGGGATGGCAGCATTAAGAAAAACTACTTGGTCCAATTTTCTGAGCTACGTCACATTATTGTGTATTGAATAAATATACAATACACAATAAACACAAATGGGCAGCTGCTAGAAGTATAATAATTCAACCATTCAACTACATTGCTAGGGGTCTACCAGTAGAGATATATAAAATGACAAGCAAGCTTTGATGTTTAGATATTCAGATTCAGGTGTTCCTGCTCTCGGCATTTTTTTCTTCTTCTGAGGTGTAATTTTAGGTGTATATTGAATATTGCTTTGAGGATGTGTGATGCCTGGTGAAGGAAGATCCCCCCCCTAGGTGTGGGTTATTATGAGGGGATCTGGTGGAGCCAGTGAGGTGCTAATGTGTTGGGATTATATGTTTATTCTGAAGCTTCAGAGGCCTGGAAAGGGAAGTGGAGGTAAATCATTTCTGTGTTCATTTTTAATGTAAATTCTAACATCAGCAGAGTTAGAGATGTACCAGAAAGAAAGTTTTGGCAGCTATTTGCAAAGGAGAAGAACACAGAGAAGGTCATGAGAAAAAGCTTTGTCCACCAATGTTTGATATGTAGTACACCATTTTGGAGACAAGCTAAAAGATCAAATGAGTCAGATTAGACCTAAGAGACATAGTAGGAAATGAATATATCCGGAGTCTTTGAAAGTTATGCAGAAACTGGACTTTCTATCTGTTAAATAAAATGACAGATGATTAACAGAGGGATTTGAAGATTAGTTTTACATTTGGGGTAACCTTATATATATATATATATGGGGAAGTTTATACTTATTTATAGGGGAGGAGAATATATTATTTTTTGATGTATTTTTGAGTATACAGTATAGCCAGGATGGATTTTTTTATGTTTAATATTAGATTTATTTGAAATTTGTTTTTTTTTCTTTTTCTTTTTAACACAAGATCTTTTTTTGTTGTTGTTATTAGCACTGGATGTTTGTTAATCTGTTTTTTTTTCTGTTTGGATTTTATCTTTGGTGATAACAGAAAAATAAATACTTTTTAAAAAGAAAGTTATGCAGAAACACTAGACTAGGAAGATTTGAGGACATATTGGTTTGATGATATAAGTGATTTAGGATGAGTCTGATAGGTGAGCTAGATATTTAAGGCTGGTAAGTGAATGAGTGACTTGCATACTGAGTGGGTGATACCAGGATAGACTGGTATCACATAAGAAAATTAGCTTTCTTAACACTTTTAAATGACAACATGGTACAATATCAGAAGGTCGGCAGTTTGGCGTGTCGAAACCCGGTGCCGCGTAACAGAGTGAGCGCCTGTTACTCGTCCCAGCTTCTGCCAACCTAGCAGTTTGAAAGCACGTAAAAGTGCAAGTAGAAAAATAGGGACCACTATGGTGGGAAGGTAACAGCGCTCCGTGTGCCTTTGGCATCTAGTCATGCCGGCCACATGACCACGGAGATGTCCTCGGACAAGCGCTGGCTCTTCGGCTTTGAAACGGAGATGAGCACCGGCCCCTAGAGTTGGAAACGACTAGCATGTATGTACGGGGAAACCTTTACCTTTACCTTACAATATTTAAAGGAGCATCTCTCTCTCTCTCTCTGGTCACTAGCACCGATGATGTTACCTAGTTTGGGTAATGAAACATCTGCAAGAAAACAAGCAAATTCAGAGAGCACAGAGGACCCTCATATTAAATATCTGTACAAATCACACAAAGAAATATAATAATGAATTGGTTGTAAACATATACACATCCAGTTGAAGTTATAAACAACTGAGAAGGCTGGGAAAGAGAAAGTGTCTCCACTCCCATATATATCTTTTATCCTGTAAAAAAAACCCAACAGAAATTAAATTGGTCAGATACCCATCCCCTTTCCAACTGTCTTTACACAGCAGTCAAAGCCACAAATTTATTTGGGATAAGCACGACGCATATATTCTCTTTATATTCTGTAGAAGCCATTTAAAATTTATATCTCTGTCTAGACCATCACATTTTCATCTGTTTAAAAGAAAAAGAAAGAAAGAAAGAAAGCCACGTCTCCATTGTGTATCTATCCTGCTCCTAGGCATTTTATCCTAGATAAGATGAGTTAATGGTAAATAATAGACAGTGACCTTTCCTGAAGACTGCCTGCTATTTCATTTCACTGCTTTTATACTTAATTTGCATCTATTGTGTTCTTTTTCCCCCTTTTCAAAAGTTCTGATATAAAGAACCCCTGACCAACTTTCTGCAAAAGCAGGACAAGCACACAATGTGTTGGCCAGAGTTAATGTTCAACACAATCAGTATTAATGGGTGGTGTGACTTTAGTTGATGCTTAGCATTTATGTAGAACTTTAGTGTGGTCAAAGAGCATCTCCAACATTATTGCATGAGACATTCTTAAAACAAAACTAAACATTCCAGTCATGATCATGAAATTGAGAAAACAACTCTGATGTTGTAAGGCAGACATGTCAAACACAAGGCCCGGGGGCCGGATCTGGCCCGTGAAGTGGTTTCATGTGGCCCGCGAAGCCATCCTGGAAACAGGGAGGGAACGGCCCCCACTGCCTTGGCCCTGGCCCAGAGACCCTCCTTCTGCCAGAGACCCTCAGATCTGTCCCACTCCTGCCCAGGCCCCCATAGGCACCCTTGATGCGAACGATGTAGAGCTGGCCACGCCCACCCAGTAGGCCATAAGCACTCTAGCCACGCCCACCCAGTAGGCCACGCCCACCCTGGCCACACCCACCCGGCCCCTTGAGGGCAACCCCAATGCTGATGTGGCCCTCAATGAAATTGAGTTTGACACCCCTGTTGTAAGGACTCTTTTTCCTGCACTGAATCCAACAAATTCAGGACAGTGGTAAGTATGGAGCTAAAAGAAGACAAATTGGTTCTCAAAAGGCACATAGAGATTAAAAACAGAAACAAAAGCATGTGCACATCATTCAAAAGAGACCATTAAAAAGCAAAACAAAAAGGCCAGAATACCTCTTTGCAAGTAATCGATGCCCAGATAAACGGGGATTAACACCAGACCAACAATCAAACAGTAAACAAATTCAAATCAAAGGATTAGCAACTCAGATAAACAAACAATAAACAATAGCTTAATCAAGAAACTACTAAAAGGAAAACAATACTCCTGCCAGCACTGGCAGGCAAGGCATTGTATATGAGAAGGGCAAACCCCACTCCCTTCCAGCACTAAAGATATTAGCTAGTTGGGTAATGACTTTCAGTTACTTGGGCAGAGCCTTCTCTTCTGCACTACCTCTATAACTATCATTTAAAAGATATGGGCATCAATGGTAGTCTGCGGAAAGCTGTTGTGCATTGAATCTGTCAGGATGCTGGAGTGCCTATCTCGATATTGCCTCCTTTGAATGGGTGTGATTTTTTTTTTTGTGGGGGGGAGCTCTACTAGCTGAGATTCTTTCAAATAGAGCTGTCCTAGATAAAAACCTAAGACTAGTTTTTTTTTTGTTTTTTTTAAAAACACTGTATTGCACATATTGTATATTTCAATTATTTCATCCTTTTCTAAGACCAAGCAGCTAGATGAAAGGAGACACATGGTTCCCATTTGTATAACTGACTGTTCACCACAATGAAGGACAGGTAGAATTGTTCTGTTAGCAAGGAAAGTCTTAGAACAGACCTGGTGAACTACTAGTGATGCATAATAGCTCACCCATGTCTTAATAACCCTGTTTTTGAAATCTATTTAAAAACCGGAAAGAAAATGTTCTTGAAACATCTGGAAAGCCACAGTATATGGCTAGAAAGGAGTTGTATTTGACTAGAAGGAAACTCAATTTTGCAAGAGGAGAACATTACATTCTCAACTGCCTTGCAAGTTTTTGATGCTCACGGGGTCAAGAAAATGGTTATAAAGCAGTGAAGATAAAAGCAGCTCATTGTCCAGTTTGAAATATGGGAATAGTACAATGATAGAATATACAATGGTATTAGTTTGGTAGTAGTGCATATTGACACTAACTATTTGCCTCACCAGATGGCAACCATTCATGCAGCATTTTTTTTTAAAAAAACCCACTTTCATAAGTAAATAAAGCTATTAATAGTGAAAATGTGTTAATCCATAAATAGGTGCAATGGTAAAACAGCTAACTAATAAAAGTGAATAATAAATCTGTTTAGAGAAGAAGAGAGATGGGCAGAAGTATGCAGATGGTGTTACTGATAAAAGCTGAAACAATTTTAAAGTGCAGAATTTTTGGATAAGATCAAGGGTTAAATTTCTGATTATAGAAATAAGATTGCTTCCTCTAGTAACTCTAGAAGGTATTAATATATGCAAGTGAACATGTATTTTATTCATGCATTTCCCACCTTGGTCCCATGAAACCCATGACAATATTTATACAGTTCCCAATTCAAACCTGCTTAGTTTAATTGTAATTGTTCAAATTCCAGGGCCATCAAATCTTGTTTCACTGTCACAACATAAACAATATTTTCCAATATGGTTCATTTTGCCCATGGTCAATGATGAAAGAAGAAGGGATGGGAGGAAAAGGGGGATGGAAAGGGAATGACAGGGTGAAAGAGATGGTAAGGTGAAAGGGATAGTAGGATATGGTAGGGGAGGATATGGGAGAAGAGAGGAGAGGAGAGGGGAAGGAAAGGAAAGGGGAGAGGAAAGGGGAGGAGAAGAGAGGAGAGGAGAGGAGAGGGGATGGGAGGAGAAGGGAGGAGATAAGGTAAGGTAAGAGAAGAGGAGAGGAGAGGAGAGGAGAGGAGAGGAGAGGAGAGGAGAGGAGAGGAGAGGAGAGGAGAGGAGAGGAGAGGAGAGGAGAGAAGAAGCTTCTTATGATCACCAAGAAAATACAAACATTCGTAACCTATACCTATGAAAGATAAACTCTATGGAAACTATATTAAAAGGAGGCTCCAGTCATCCTCACCAAAAGCTTGTGTAAAGATTACCATTCAAAATATTAGCAGGGTGGGAGAAATTTGAATTTCAGGAGGAGCTTCAGTTCAGGCACTGCTACAGATAAAGTGTGCTTCTGGAGTCCTGATAGATGGTACTGAATAATTGAAGGGACCTGGAGTATGCCAACCTGCCATATTGAATAAATTATCCTCAAGTATCTGGATCCTGTACTATGTAAGATTTCTAGGTGACAATCAACAACTTGCATTGGACCTATAAGGAAACTGCCAATTAGTGCAACTCATATCTGTGTACATGAGCACAGAACATATCAATGGTGTATCTAAAACATGCTGTGGCTGCATATTTTAGATTGTATTGGCAAACTCTGAATGGAAGGACACTCCTCCCCCTCCCATCGAGCCAAGTTGTATGACATCATTTTAATTTTCTGACAATGTATATGAAACTACAGGTCACCAATTGGACATAAGAAAAATAATGAATTCAGCTTTTGCTTCCCAAAAAGTTCCCTTCCGACTCTATTATTCTATTATTCTGTCTCTATTTTAATTAAGTTTAATTGATTGCTGGCTAGACACAAGAGAATTTTCCTTGACTGCCCAATATCAGAGGCTGGTGTTAACCTACTCATCACAATCGTTTAAAACAAAGGATAATGTTGAAGGACCAGGAACAAGGAAGAACAATGAGTTCTTGCTTGTGAACATCTACACAGCAGGCCACAGTGATCTCTTTCCAGCTGCATTTGAACTCTTAAGATATGCTTAGAGAAGCTAAGAACCCACAAAGATTTTCTAATCAATTTAATCATCAACCTATTAAACTATTCATTACTTTAATTTTATCAGAAGACCTGTGAGGGTGCCTTTTCTTGTTTTCTCCATATTTTCATTTTCCTAATAAACTTTTATTAGTGTCTTTATAGGTAATTTATCATTAGCACTTTTTTGATGTGCAAGATGGTAACAGATTAAAATTAACAATACTGTAAAATAAAAACCAATATTAAGAGAAACATGTTGAGAATGACAGGCTCCAAGCTGATATTTACAGCCCGCCAATTTAGCTGGCAGAATGGGCAAATAATTATTGGAGGAAGAGGAGGAGGAGGAGGAGGAGGAGGAGGAGGAGGAGGAGGAGGAGGAGGAGGAGGAGAGGAGGAGGAGGAGGAGGAGGAGGAAAGGAAGGAAGGAAGGAAGGAAGGAAGGAAGGAAGGAAGGAAGGAAGGAAGGAAGGAAGGAAGGAAGGAAGGTAGGTTCAGAACTAAGTGGCTCTAATTAAACTAGAATAAATCTTCATAGACCAAGTTATGCTATCCAGATTTTTTATCTATATTCTGTGATACACCCTCTCAACCACTGTGTGGTTGAGAATGACAATACCACGTGTGAGAAATTCCAGAGTATTTGCTTATATTCTTATTGGAGAATGATGGTATTGTTGGAAACAATTCACTAATCCTGGATGATACCTGGTGCCAGCTACTAGTGTGTAAGTGTAGAAAGTGGTGCACTACTTCATGGTAATAGCTTGGCTGAGATACATTGGCAGCTGCTCTTCCTTGCAGATATGATCTGATTTCCACAATGGTTAGAACTTCAGTTCCCAGAACTTCTAGGCATATATAATTGTGAAGGAATGTTGGCAATTATACATTCAACATATATGGAAGCAACCAGATTGGGGTGGCTGACTTAATGTGAACTTATCGTAGCTAACCAGACTGCTATGTTTTATTCAAGAAACAATGGTTAAAAACAACTGCTTACATCTGTGAGTTCAATGCAGAGAATCCCATAGTAAGCAAATTGGAGAGTCTTCATATCATTGCCCAGGCTTTTGAATAGACCATGGAGAGAACATGTTATCCATACTTCCCCCTGGAGAAATATGCCAACTCACATTATCTTACAAAGACAGATGGTTGCCAATGTATATTTACCCACAAGAGAGGCTTATGCGCTCATAAGGAAAAAGTAAATGCAGTTGCTTTGGGAAACCATATGTTAATTTGAAAGCAGTTGTTAAATTCATGAAAATAATATCAATGAAACTTGGTACATATAAGTGTGCATTTTCAGGTATGCTTTGAATGAAAATATGTTTAGATCAAAACACGCTTTTGAAACAAATTTAAAACTGACCAAAAGTTTGAGATGACAGAAATGACTTACCAGACCAAAACCAATCAAGATCCAAATTCCTCTAGGAGACTTAGAAGAGATTCTTCCAGATTTATCTTTCCAAACATGAACCATTAACTGCTTTACCCAAATAGCTCTTGCACTTAATAGAATTAATGGGAAATAGTTGAAATATGCTCTATCTTTGGGACTGAAATCCTATTTCACTCCTAATAAACTTTTTCTTTCATACATGCTACTTTCTTTTGAGTGGTAGACTAATGTTACTAAATATTTTGGTAATAGAGCCACACTATTTCATAGCCAGATTTCAATTCAAGCTGGCTTTAGAAAAAGGCTGAAGGACAAGAGATATTATTGTGTATGCATCCTGTATAATTGAGAAAGTAATATATATCCATTATTGATAGAAATGCCTTTGCGTTGATTATATAAAGCGTGGAATTCACTTAGAAAAAATGGCAATCCCAAAATACCTCATTGTCCTCAGGCAAAACCTAGTAATGGGACAAAAAACCATAGTATGGAGAGAATATAGTGAAACAGGCTCACTCTAAGTACACAAAGGAACAAAAGGTAATCTCTCTTTTTGGAAAAAAAAACAACCAACACATTAATAACCTGTAATGTGCTGAGGACATTCCCTTCATAGCTAAAAGTGCAAAGGGACTGCAAACTGAAATAATAATACAGTTAAGGTGGTTTTTTAAGTCAAACATAAATTAAATACAAGGAAGACCAAACCAATTACAATGGGTAGAACAAGAAGCTTTAGAACTGGCAATTGAAGATACTAAAATGGTGGATAGTTTGTGCTTTTTCAGGATCAACCATCAACAGTAAAGGAGCAAGCACTGAAGAAATATGCTGCAGATTAGGTATTGGTAAGGCAGCCACGAAGGCCTTGGAAAACGTTGTTCAAATGCAGAGGTGTCAAATTGCCGGCCCATGGGCCGGATGCATCATAGCGAAACCATGCCCACGACAAGTCACATGACATTGTGAGTATCCATGCCTAATAAGATCAGAATCATGCAAGCCATGGTATTCCTCGTGATGCTCTAAGCAAAAATTGGACTTTGAAGCAACAGGTTAAGAAGATGTTGACACTTGAACTTTGGTGTTGTTGGGAAAAACTGCCGATGGACAGCCAAGAAAGAAAAAAAACCTTGATCATCAAACAAATCATCCCACAGTTCTCACTTGAGGTACAAATGACCAGGCTCAAATTATCCTACTTAAACATATTGTGCAAAGAATTAGCCCTCTGGAGAAGACTCTAATACTGAGAAAGGTGGAAGGTAAGAGAACAAAATAATGACCAGCAGGAAGGTGAAAGCACTCATTTACAGTGGTGATGGGTGTAATGTTAGAAGACCTGATGGCCCAGGAATAAATAGTTATAAAACATATAATCATGGAGAATGTCTATGGATGTGGTCAGTAAGAATCAACACCAACTTAATGACACATTATCATCAATCAATTAATCAGATCCCAATTGCTTGCATAATAAAATGAAGAATCTGAACTCAGAACTGATCTATTTTCAGCTTGCCAATATGTAACTTTTATTAGCTGTCATTATTTATTTATTTTCTTATGGATTACAGTGTGTGCATCTACTGTAAAAATTTTCAGTGCTTATAAGAATTTGGGAGAGTGACTTAACCAATCATCTTGCAAGAAATGCTTTGCATGGCAAGGCCTCATCTGAACAGAAAGATCACCCAACTATTTTCAATCTTTTTTTTGCAGCTTTTATTATTTATTTCCTTACAAAGTATGGCCCTTAGTTCCCAGTGACTCCAAATGACTTACATTATACATAATGATCTAAATAAATGTTTCTAGGGCTTTTTTTCTCATAGAACGCTCAGAACAGAGTTCCGGCACCTTTTTTGGATGGAACCTTGTAGGGTAGGCAAAGTGGATTGTATGACATGTGTGAGTTCCGGCACCTTTTTCTTTTACAAAAAAAGCACTGAATGTTTCTCTATTCTATCCTGTACTTCTCACAGTCCCAAAACACTTTTCCACATAGGTATGTTTTGAAGGTTCTTCAGATGCCAACATGGAAGGGGCACAATATAGTTATCAAGGGCCAATCTAGTTATTCACTGGCTACTGTTCCATAGAAGAGGAAGAAAGCTCAAAGATGCCATTTCTTGAGAGAAGAGAACCTTAACAAGTCTTCTGTCCTTTTGCTTTTACTTAATCTGAGCAGATAATCCCAATGTTATTTAGGTTGTAAGTCCTGCAGGACTTTAAAGATGAAAGTATCTTGAATTGCACTCGAAAGCAGATGGAAAGCCAATGCCAACTCTAGTTGTGATGTTATAATGCAAATTCGGTTCTCTCCAAAGCCTAACATCAGATCAGCTAGTGTTATTCCAGAAATATTTTCCTTACCTCACCTTATATTAGTGCTGTTCCACAACTCTCTTCCTTATCTTATATTATGCACGTTTTATTAACTAAAATTGCTAGGATCTGTAGTTCCCCCAAAAATCTGAAAAATGACAATTGGGGAAAACTGCTTTAAAGATAGATAAATATATGCATTTTAATATTTTCAAGGCCTGCCCCCAAAGTCTGTAACAGCTAGCCATTTACAGTAATGTTTGCAGATTGTACACATTCATTTGGACCATCTGATGTTTTTACTGTCAGTTGTGCTGTCAGAATGACAAGCAAGAAAAAATTCTTATCCATGAGTCTAAGCTTGAGATGGAATAATATGTTGAAACTCAAACATGCTGCATCTTAATCAATTAGCAGTATGGATCAATTAATGGATATCGGAGAATAATAAAGAACCACAATTAAGACTGGGGAAAAAAACAGTTCTATAGCATTAGGAATTTAGACAAAATTGCTTCTTTCTTTTTAGGGTGGATTTAAATATAATTCTAAATCAGGATTTTTAAGCCATGATTTTTTTTCTTGAGTAATATAATGCTAAGAAATAATGTCTCACTGACAGAAGAATCTACTATTCAACAAATATTGACATTTTAAAATCCAGAAAAGACATCGACAACTCGGAAAAAGGGAAAGGTTTCCTATACAACTCAGAAGGAACTATAGGATCTAGAAAAAGAACAGTTGGATGAGAAGATAAACAATTCAGAACAACCACATCAATGTGGAAGAATAAAGAGACGATCCACTAGATCTACAAGTCCTCTCAAAAAAATGGCGAAAGGATGGTTTTGTCAATATCATTTAATATATATGATATTACAAGGAGATGGGTTCGATGACCCAAAAACAAGGACATAGAAGATGATTTGGCAAAGGAAAAAAGGCAGAATAAGACTTAAGAAGAATGGAGTTTCCACCATTTTATTAAATCTAAAACAGAATGTACTTAAAAAGATAAGATGTGCATGTTGATCACAAGACATTGTTATGAACTCATATAAAGAAAAAAAATTGGTCATTAAAATTTAGCAGGATAAATATTAATAGCTAAGTTGAATATTGATTTGTGCATAAAGGTCAAGTATAAAGGTAAATAATGTAGATAAGCTAAAAACTTATTGATGAAAGTAATAACAGGTCTATATGGAACGTTAAAAATGAAAATTACTAGTTTAAGCAAGATATAGCAGATACAAAAAGGAAGAGAGAGAAAGTATTAAATATTGAAATAAAAAGAAATTTTGATTAGTACTTGAAAAAAAAACCTGAAAACTAGCAAAAAGGAAGGATATCATATTGTATCCTTAATTTGTTGACATAGAGGGTGAGAAGTTAAGTAGATGGGATGTGTATTTTCAAATATTAGATTTTGTGAGGAATGGTGATAGATAAATTGGGAGTGTATTAAAAATCTTGGGCATGATAAATATCAAACGTTAAATTTAAATGTTAGTGGAAATTAAAACTGAAAAATCTATTAGGTCATTGATTGTCTAAAAGATTGTATGTTAAAACAACTAGAATATGTGTAAACTAAAAACTATGGATATATGTAAGAAAGTTATTTTCTATGTGATTGATAGGATAAAACCTGTTTTTAAATTTACAAATAGACAGTATATATGAAGGGAAAAAGATAGGAAATGTTTATGGTAGCAATCTGAAATCTGTACTAATGATATCTCTAGGTAATTGAATTACTACTATTCAGCCACCACGTTGCTTTTCAAATATGTGAATGTAATATTAGAAAATCAATAAAATTTGTAAAAAAAGCCTCACACTTCACAATAAATATGAAACATTGTAATTTAGTTCAGCACATGTTACCTTAAAAGAGTGAGAACACTGTTTACCACCTTAAGCTAAATTAAATAAAATCATTTTTAAAATTCAAAAATAGCTAAATTCTTGTGGGAGAACTCATTCTATCTTAGAACAATTTCTCTAAAATCCCATGAAATGTAGTAACTGCATAAAATGTGGACTACTTTGCGAAAGAGAGTCAGGCTTAAATAATAGCTAAACTCTGTTGTGTATGTTTCTGAACAATTAAAAAATCCTGACAAGACAAATAAACAAGTCTTATTATGTTTATATAGAGCCACAAGAGGTCAGATAACCCCGAATGGGACCAGAGGTTATCTGATAGGGTTAATGGCAAACAATATCCATGTTCTCACCACTGGAATCACTATTTCCATGTTTTAGACTTTCTACAGATGGACTATTTTGGCTATCATGGAATGAAAGTCTACATTTTCTAAGCTTAATCAACAATCCAACCAAATTATGGAATGAGGTCACCTGTGTAGAAAAAGCGATGTAAAAATTTGTCGCATTTTATGGAAGAAAAGAACTATCCTACTGATACTTAACATATAATTTGGTACAAACCACAGTGTTTTCACAAACATAGTAGCTTTATTTTGTTTAAAGCTCTTAGCTTTTGCAATCACAAGGAAAACTCATCACAATAAATATTTTAACATTTGTTTCCCATCATGATTGCTTTGGCTGCAATTACTAATTTATGCCCATTGAGCAGGAAGTTCTAAAAACTTTTCTTCATTAGATACTTTATATGGGGACTTTTCATAAATATGTTAACAGGAAAACCTTTGATATTTAGGTGATCATTTAAGAGTATACACACTAGGGAATAAGCAAACAAACAAAAGTAGTGAAAAACCTGCATGCTACAGAAGGAATATATTTACTTAAGCATATGTGGCATCTAATGAATTCACTGAAGTTAATTTTTAATTTATTAAACTTGCACACCACCCATAATATCACAGGTGATTCTAGGTAGCTTGCAATTTATTCAATTAAAATGCAATATAAAATATTAAAACAATAAATAAAGATCTTAAATTAAAATTCAGTTAAAATCAACTTGAGCAAGATGGAGAGGCAAGGAGCAAAGTGTGCACAGGGAGGAGATACGGTGTTATCTAATCCATTAGCCACCTCCAGAAAGCCACACCCACATATATTGGGGGCCCAGGCCAGTTGAAAGAGACATGTCTTCAAGCTGTTCTGGAAGGCCAAAAGAGTGGCTGCAGATTTCATCAGGCCCTTCTCCTGTACCCTGATAACCAAAATTCCTTGAGGGATGGGGTCCACAGCATACTACTTCTGCTGGCATGAGCAGGGTGGGCTAGTCTCACAAGCCGATTCCAGAGATAGATTGAACCCATGCCATGAAGGACTTTAAAGGTGATAACCAACACCTTGAATTGGACCTGGGAGCAACCTGGCAATTAAGTGTCTCTTTTTGATTGCAAACCAAATTTATAGAGGTTATTACTGTTGCTGTGTTACTTTATACTCTTTCCCCCTTAATAACTGAAATTGTACTCAGGTGATCAAACTCCTCTGAAGATACCAGACAGATGGACCTGCAGATAAAGTTTGGATAATTATTAATTTGTAGAATTAGTTCTTCCATTTATGTGATGTTGTTAACTTTAGCCTAGGCTTCTTTTTTTAAAACAAAATTAGAGATCTGATTAGTTGTTTTTGTGAGAATTTATATCTCTCACATCAAACTAAGAGTAATCCACACTCTGGCTTAGTATTATGTGAACATCATTCTTCTTTCATTAAGATTTGTTGTGTATGTATTGTTGTAAGTATACATTGGGACTGGGGAACTTAATTAACTACTTAGTACATTGACAAGTCTCTTCTTCATTGCTTCTTTGCTTGCTTTTTAAAGCACCCTTAGTCAGCATGCTTAACCACACACAAAGACACAAACACAGTGTTGTGCGAACAATTATTCTTAGGGAAAACATTCAAATAACCTTAAGATTAAAAATTGCAGTCTGCTCAAGTAACAGGGTATAACAATAAAGTACTGCATTACTTCTATGCTCTATGGGGAAATACTCAGGAGCCAGGCTGATAACCAATATACGATTCATTAATCACATTGTACCCATGATGAAAGTTAATCTTTATAGTTACAATGCCTTAGGACTTAACTAGTCAAGGGGCTGCCTGTTTAATTATGAATGTGCATGGAATTAAGATCTGTGGTAGAGATCCTAATTTTTAGGGACCTGTTGGATGGATAATTTTATGGATATTTTTTTATAATTCTGGGCAATAGTGGTAAATAATAATACCAATAACTGTACCTAAAGTTTAGCATATAGAAGGCATACCTGTTTTTCAACAAAAAGAACATGTAACAACAAGGATATATTGATAACTTTTATATTGTCTTAATTCTTCTCCCAGACTGTTTGACAGGCCTCTTTTTAATTATATTCCTTTAAAAAAAGAGAGACTATGTTTTTATTCATTGTTAATAGCCACGTCCATTTTTCTGCCTGTTTTCATGGTCTGTATCATTAATTCTTATCAATTTTAAGTTTGTTTTTAAATATAGATTTTGTTACATTTTTGTTTAGATTTTGATCTAACGCTGCTTGTTTATGGCTGTGATACTTTTATAATAGTAGTAGTTTAAGATCTGTGAATTTTATTCAGCTTCAATAATTATTGTTGTTCTACATTTAAGTACAAAGCAACAAAATAAAATAAATATAATTTATTTATTCTGCATTAGAATACTTCCATTCTAATTTTATTTCTAAAGTAGAAATATTTCTTCAGAAATAAGTTTGCCTATCAGACATCTTCTCCAAGATTACTTTATTTTTTGTTTACCCAATAAAACATAGAATCAAAATTTTTGTCAGTGGAAATTATCAACAGGAGTACAGTTTGCTGAACTTTACAAAACATTCAAATACTGTTTGTATTGCAAACTGGAGCTATGCAAAATTACTAGAGCTATAGCAAAATTACTCAGAAACTGAAGATCAGATAGGAAAATAATAAAAAACTATATATATATACTATATATATATATATATATATATATATATATATATATATATATATATATATACACACACACACACACATATATATATACACATATATATATACATATATATATACATATATATATATATACATATACATATATATATATATATATACATATATATATATACATATATATATATATATATATGTATGTATGTATGTATGTATGTATGTGTATATATATATATATATATATATATATATATATATATATATATATATATATATATATATATATATATATATATATATATATATATATATATATATATATATATTCTGAGGTTTTCGCGGGTGTTTGTATGTAGATCTTTGGTCATTCGGGTTTTTTCCCACGTAGAATTGAAGGTGTAAGAGCAACGTTTCAACGAAATCTCATCCGTCATCCTCAGGCTGGTGGCTTCAGCTTCGTTCTTCTAGGAGAAGTGTGTGGTAGTGGCTGTTTGTTCCTCTTTTTTAAACTGCTAGAGGGGGTTTGTTCTGTGGGTGGAGGTGTGCTCTGATTGGGTGGGGGGTTAGCTGTGTATTCATTTGTTTTAGATCAAATAAAAGGAAAGGTACTATGGAAAGTGGTAGAAGAGATTATAGGTAATCTCTCTCTCATTAAATTAATATTAGACTACAATTTTGTTTTTTAAAGAAATTTTTAGCAGATAACAAACCTTGCCTAAAATATTATCTATGGCAATCCCAATGTGAAGGGCCAGGGGAGTTTTAATGGAATGAATAATGTTTGCAAGATTATTATCTTTTCTCTAAATCTGAATAAATCCAAATGATGAGATTAATCAGCATAATTGGGACAGCAAAGGAACTTTTATAACAGTGAGAGGTTTTTTTCAGCTATATTTAACAGAATAGACTTTTCCCTTGTTATATCTTAGAGGGATAAGCTCCAATTTTAGTTGCACTGATAATAATGTAGGATTAAAAATAATTGCACCTATGTCTAAAATGATTGTGTTGATATGAAGTGACACAAATGAAAACACATATTTCTCTTTGTCAAAAAATATTCTGATGATTTGAATTTGGACTTTATTTTTAACTTTGGACATTTCGTGTGAGAAATAAAAACCCTTTGCAAAATACTTTTTTTTCTCTTTGTATTTAATTTTGCTTTATGATGGTTTTATTCATAATGCTTCAGAATAAATAGAAATTCTGAAATGAACATGGCAATTATTCTGAAGTTCTTTCCCCTCTAGAGTCTATGCTTATAATCCAATATTTTCATTTTTGTAAATGGGGGAAGAGTTTTCCATGGATTTCCATACTCAGAATTCCTAATTGTGGAGAAACTATACAGAATATCTTTTTATAGTATACTTGGTTCTGTTAAAATTACAAGAATAAGTGCAAGTTGCTAAATATCTAGTTCAGTTTTAAGACTAGAATTTGTAGTCCCACAAGACAAACTCAAACAGACTACATGGCTTTACATAACATTGGTGTAATTAATATTTACATAAGGGTTCTTAAAGATTGTTTTATTTTGTATGGTGCCTAGTGAGAAAATGTTCTCTTTATAAACAGGATCATTTTATTCTAAATCCCTATCCCTCAGGGAACCCTGTTTTGCTAATGTGCAATTGAAAGAAAGAAAGGGAGATGAGGGTGACTCTTCTGAGGGAAAAGGAAAAAAAAAATCTGTGTATCTGTCCGCTTTTATTTATTTAATTTATATGCCAGCCCATTTCACTGTTAAATCAACTTCATCTCAAAGTCCTTCTCTTTGTTGTACTTATGATTAATACAAAAAGTAATTTCCAAAACAGTATTGTTTCTACAAATACTTTCCTTCAAGGAATCACTTGTCCTGCCTTACAGTATCAGTAACTTCAAATGTACCCCTTTTGCTCTGTTTTGTAAAAGACTCCCTTAATCTCTTTAAAAAAAAAACAATTATATTACTTTTGTTGTCATTGTCAACCTACCCAATTAAAAACAGGGAGCATTATTTATGAGAAGTATAACTCATGAAAATAGTGTGGCAACTCAAGCAACAAAGACTTTTGTTTCACAGATCAAGATTGGCTTGGTTGTTCTTCCCTCTTCCCCTCTCCATATTTTAAAACCTTGTCTATCCCTTTCTTGACTCCATTAGCTTTTCACCATCTGTTTTGAAAGCAGTGTGTTTGACAGAAATAACAGAGGAGGTTGAAAGATTCAAAGCTACACGTGGATGTGAAAGTCAATTCCTCAGCAGCAGGTGTCAAGCTATGACAGAGGTTGAAAAGGAGGAAAAAAAGATTGTTACTGTTAAATAGCAGGTTCTTTGGCGCAGGAATGAAGACGCAAAGCTGAGTACAAGGTAACTCATAGTTTATTTCGTGCAGAAATTGTACTGGGGAAAAGGCTGCAACTAGCTGCAATATATAGTCTAGCCCCTAGGCGGCAGCCAATAGGTTTGAATCAACCATTGCTGCTTGGAGATAGCCAATTGCAGCACAGGAAACTTGTAGTCTGGGTTGCTGGAGAGCCGTTAGCTGTTCCAGCAACCCATGTGGTATTCTTTAAGAGCCCAGTACATAACAATTACCAAGCAACATGTTTGTGCATTACAAGAACCTTGTTCTTCTTGTTGTTAAACTCTCTAAAAAGTTGGTAGAGTGGAATGTCTGAACAACAAATTATCATTCCTAATTATTAATATGTTAAGAAGATAAGTGGATCTTGATGTACTTAGTTTAAAACATGGACAGGTAAACAAGGAGATGTGTTCCTTTAAATATCAATGTTAGAGAAACGTTTTTGGCAAAGGAATTTGACCTCAAAATAACACAGAAATCTGAGATATGGAGGAAGAGGAATGATTTCAATTGAACAGATTATAGTTTGATACATGCTGTGAAGACTTTACCAGTTTTAAAAGTAGTTCAAAACTTAAAGGATCTTCAGAGACCATCATGCTGTAAAGGTTGTCTTTCTTGGCACTCCATCTGCTAATTAAAGAATACTTATAAGCTTTACTCTTGCAGGTAATATTAAATACAGTTTCAAGCCTGTAAGCTAAACTCTTTAATTGTAGCAATAGACATTGCTTTTCAGATAAAAACCAATTAAATATTCAAAGAAAGTTACAGAGGGTCTGGATTATTGCCCAGAACTAGTAAATCTAAGTAACAGCACTTAGAGCAGGGGCAGAGGTAGTGGGAGGTAGGTAGAAACATTAAGAATAAATTGGGAAAATTTATAAATGTTTTTTATATTTGCCCTCTCTAAGCTTGCATCATAATTTCCTGCTTTTCCTAGTCTAGCCTTTCTAATAATCAAATTTACAAATCACAAGTTCATTTTTTTCCAACTTTAGCAAAAAGTGTTTCCAGTGACCATTAAGAAAACCAGAAGCTATTTCTTTAAAAAAATATTTTAATTTTTAAATTTTTGTATATTTCCTTTTTTTCTTATTTTCCTTCTTATCAATTAACTATTTTTAAAATATTTTTTTTATTCTCTAACATTTGACTTGTTTTTGTCTTGTTAGGAATTGTTCAGTAAAAAAATATTTGTAAAAGAATAAATTGGGAAAGGAGCACTCATAAATTGATTCAATTTTCTTTCAAACACCTTTCAAGCATTTAATTTAAAAATAATAATTAATGCTACTCAAACTTTGATATTTTGGTGTCTGTGAAAAGTAAATTAAAATATGTTTAATGATCGTTTAGCTTTCCAAAATAATTTGAAACTATAAGTCTGTAATGTCATTGGCTTGGACTTGCTAACAAGGAAATAATGTCTAAGATATATTGTTGAATTTTATTCATGGACTTTGAATTAACTGTTCAATTAATTACATGGTATTAATAATCAGCTTTTGATGGCAGATTAAAGTTTAGCATTTTTCAAAAAAATCTGGGTTATATTTTAAGCAATCTCTTTGACTTTGTGTTATTATTTCTTTTATCGTACTATAATTGGATTTAAACTCAGCATTTGTTATTTGTTTTCCAGAACTATCTGGGGGTGGAGGAGGATATGTCCATGTAGCTCCTGAAGAAATTCAACCTCCTCAATCAAGTAACAATAAAAATCATGGTGAATATATGCCTAATTAATCTATACCAAGGGTAGGCAACCTCGGCTCTTTTATGGCTCATGGACTTCAACTCCCAGAATTCCTGAGTCAGCTGACTCAGGAATTCTGGGAGTTGAAGTCCATGAGCCATAAAAGAGCTGAGGTTGCCTACCCCTGATCTATACAAAGCACAGTGGAACAGTAGGGACAGATTGGGTAGCATCATAAAGAGTGAGGAATATTGGGCACAGAATGTGGGTGTGGGCACCTGGATATCAATGTGAAACAGAGGTTAAAGAGAACCCAGATGAAAGAATCCACAATCAGTGCCAGGGATTTGCAACACCAGACCTCGATGAAGAGAAAGAAGAAGCAGGTGTAGCTATACCAAAACACTAGGAGCAAGATTGACCATTGCTATTTTCTTATTCCTAAAGATATTTGCATTTGCTATAGCATTCTGCACTGAATTAAGTATGGAGAATCAACACAGATTCGCAAATAATTTCTTGGCTTTTTTAGGATCAAACAAGGTTAGCTAACACTGATGTCAGATCTTACCCTACAGTTCAGAAGGATCACCATGATCTTATTTATTCCATTAAACAATAAAAAATAGAAGCCATTCAAAACACACCCATACTAAGCCATTTCATTTTTTTATTCATTTTCCACATTTCCACTCATAGTAAAACACTACCATCGAAATATACAGTACAATTAAAATCAATTAAAAGCTTCTTTACAACAAGTTCATGTTTAAAAGTAGGAAGAGGCTAGCCCAATCTGTGTGGGGGGCAATGTAGGGTAGCAAATTTACAATAAATAAGAATACCTACTTAGAAGAATGGGCATTGATTTCAATTAAGTTCACTTCTGTGTGTGGAAGAAATCTGAAATAGATTTTACCGTCAGGTCGAAAACTGTGCTAGGCTTCTGCTACAAGAGTAATAATAGGGGTCGTTTTTTGTCTTCTTTATTCTGACCATATTCTTCCTGCTCATACTAATAAAAAATAATAATAACTTCACCATGATCTTCCCCAGCATCCCAGAAATGTGTCCTGTTTCCCTTTTATCTTATCTTTCCACTGTTAAAATAGGCAGGGAAAAAGAGGACTACAAAAAGAAGGCTGTCAAAAGTAAACCTGCATAAGGTAAAGGTAAAGGTTCCCCCGCACATGCATGCTAGTCGTTTCCAACTCTAGGGGCTGGTGCTCATCTCCGTTTCAAAGCCGAAGAGCCAGTGCTTGTCCGAGGACATCTCCGTGGTCATGTGGCCGGCATGACTAGACGCCAAAGGTGCATGAAACGCTGTTACCTTCCCACCGTAGTGGTACCTATTTTTCTACTTGCATTTTTACGTGCTTTCGAACTGCTAGGTTGGCAGAAGCTGGGACGAGTAACAGGCACTCACTCTGTTACGCGGCACTCGGGATTCGACCCGCCAAACCGCCGACCTTCTGATCGACAAGCTCTGCGTCCTAACCCACTGAGCCACCGCATCCCTTAAACCTGCATATATTGATTCAAAAATATCCCCATTGTATGTTATACCCCAAGACTCTTTTCTAAGGATCAAAAATTGATCAGTTTCATGAATTAAGGGCTAGCAGGTTTTTTTTTTATTTATTTAAATCTTATTTCTAATGGGAGCCCACTAATCCAGACTATTGTTTCTCAACCTCAACACAAATCACCCTTCATGTGGGAATAATAGCAAGGATTTGATTTTAAAATTGATGCCTGGAGTTTTGAAAGCATCACATTGGAAACACAAACACACACATGCGTACACACCTGTACAAATGCTGAGCACTGTTATATTGCAGGAAGAATAGAATACATTAACTGTAACAAAGAGCATAAATGAAGAGGGAGATGGGCAGCCTAGAAATGTGAAATATAAATAAGTAAAAATAAAGGAATAAAGCAGAACTTGGGAACTACTTAAAGAAATCCATCTCTATAAAATGTCATTTTGATATACAACTAGCAAAATTTAGGGGTTGAAAACCTATTTTGCTTCAAAAAAAATGTTTACATGGGATTACCTAACTGTCTGAGTTCAATATTTAGAACATAGAACATCAGAGTTAGAAGAGATCTTGGAGGTCATCTAGTCCAACCCTCTGTACTAGCAAGAGACCTTATACCATTTCAGGCAAATGGCTGTCCAGTCTCTTCTTAAAATCCTCCAGTGTTGGAGCATTCACCACTTCTGGAGGCAGGCTGTTCCACTGGTTAATTGTTCTAACTGTCAGGAAGTTTCTCCTTAGTTCTAGGTTGCTTCTCTCCTTGACTAGTTTCCATCCATTGCTTCTTATCCTGCTTTCAGGTGCTTTGGAGAATAGCTTGACTCCTTCTTCTTTGTGGCAGCCCCTGAGATATTGGAACATTGCTATCATGTCCCCCCTTGTTCTTCTCTTCATTAAACTAGACATACCCAATTCCAGCAACTGTTACTTACTGTATATGTTTTAGCCTCCAGACCTCTAATCATCTTTGTTGCTCTTTTTTTTCACTCTTTCCAGAGTCTCAACATCTTTTTTATATCATGGTGACCAGCACTGGACACAGAATTCCAAGCGTGGCTTTACTAAGGCCTTAGAAAGCTGTATTAATGCTTCATGTGATCTTTAATGTAATGTAATTTAGGATTGCACTGGCTTTTTTGGAAGCTGCAGCACATGGCTGGTTCATTACTCATCACTTGACACATTTGACATCACTTGAAAGCTGTTGTCCAATTGAGTTGACTGCTATTAAGAACAACAAAATGCAAGTTTTTGATAAAGAAAATTTGGTATAAATTTTCATATAAAGGTGTTTCGCTTTTATTTTTATTTTTTTCATTCCTTAGATCTACAGCTGAAGCCTTAGAGCAGACATGTCAAACTCACAATGTCACATGCAACGTATCGGAATGGTTTTGCCATTGCCGGCAATTGGATAAGTGCGGCCTCCGCATGACGCATCTGACCCACGGGCTGGCAGTTTGACACCCCTGCCCTAGAGGAACAGTAGAAAGTTGTGAATAATAATTTGGCAAGCCATGCAGATATTATGCTTCTTTTAAGCAAGGTAGAGAGTAACATGGATATGTTTTGTCAAATAAGATGCACAAAAGAAGTGCTTTTATATTCAAAGATCTCCAACAAAAGACCATTTATCCCTTGGTTCATATTGGAGCATCAGGAATCAGACCTACTATTTTCCAATTTAAAGTCTATCAACTTTAAATTGTGTGTGGTGTATTTTAAATAGGCTTCTGTGGTAGAATTTTATCAGACATAACCAGATTTAAATTTCTTTTCAGATCAGACAATAAACCTTCTTATTGTACCTTGATGGCAAAAGAATACCAATCTCTTAGCTGTAAAAGAGATAAAGATGCTAACAACTGTTCTATCTCCTGTTCTAGAATTAATACAGAGATCTAACTTCTTAAGCCCAAGGGGTTAACTTTCATTTAGAAATAAATTGTGCAAGGTAAAAACCATTCTCTTTCCCCAAGTTTGTTTGCTATATTTCCCCCATCCCCAAGTTATACGGTATTTTGGCTCTGTTTTAAGATCTGTATTTTATTCTAAAATCTTGAGGCAGTTATTAGTTTATTTTATGTTTATTTGCAATCAATATTTTCTTTTATGTAACACCCAGTAACCTTTTGTGGCATATAAAAGTTTTAAGTTTATATATAACAATAAACAAAACTAAGGTGGATTAGGAAAATTGTCTAAAGACTTTGTGCAAATTTGATTTGTACATCTTGCAAGAAAAAAAGCAAAGAAAGAAAAAGGAAGCAATAAGTGAACTCCGGGGACCGGGAGAAGAAAATGAAAGATATATGATGAAGATAAGAATGATATGATGGTCTAGGGCTAATTTGACCAATTTAATCTGTTACATTGTTGCTATTTTTTCAGTTGTTTTAATCAAATGGCATTCTTTAGTCTGATTGCTCTTTGTAATGCATATTCAACTTATAAAAGAACTGTAATTAAAGATAAATGTAATAACTTTATACTCTGGAATAATAAAATCCCTCTATTCTCAAGAAGGAATAACATTCTCTTAAAAATATGATCAGAAATTTGGCCTTTGGCAACTAATGACCTCAGAAAGAATTAGTCTCCTGACAAATACCCTCAGATTCTTTCTCGATATACAGTACTAGGCAATGGGATAGGTACCATTTTAGCTTTATATTAGTTTGTTTTATGAGCTATTCACTGACATTCCAGAAAAATATATATACAGTAATCCAGGCCATTGCCATCAGTCTAAGATACCAGAAAAAAAATCCCTTCCCTGATGCTGTGCCTTTGGATTCTCATGGACCAATATTTTCTATTGGCCCCAATATTTTTTCTAGTATTACTAGTTTCTCTGATATGTCCCTAGACATACAGGTTTGCATTAAAATTATTCTGCTCCCATTCATTCCTTCTTTAGCGGAAGGCATGTCAACTGAAAAGTATCTTAGCCATGCCACCTATAATTCAATGAACTAATTATCTTGTGCAATCACTGGAAATAATGATAAAAAAATGCAAATTGTGTATGAGAAATCATTGAGAAAGAAATTGAAAATAATATTGTCATGCTTTTATGGATCTCAGATGTAGCCATTCATGGAATAAACTGTTGATTGATTTTATGCTGCTTCAATCAAGTGAATCTAAATCTTACAACAAATGGTTATACGATGATAGATTTGATAGATAGATAGATAGATAGATAGATAGATAGATAGATAGATAGATAGATAGATAGATAGATAAATGATAGAGAGATAGAGAGATAGATACTGTCAACAGACAATAAACAATAAACAATGTCCACTCACATTTCAGGTCCATATGTTGTTGACTTCTCGTTCAGACATTTTATGCCTGCTTAAACAGACCAAGTTTAATTCTGGTCACTGTAAAAAAAGGACATGATAAAATAGGAAAAAGGCATAAAAACCATACACAGAATACTGTAATAGCGTTGCATTAAAAACCTAACTCAAATTTGGATCTTTGATGTCTCAGAAGAACTGCCTCTGTTCTCACACCGAATCCAATGTTCTATCCTTGGTTTCTTGCAAGGGATTAAAAAACAACAGAATAACAGAGTTGTAAGGGACCTTGGAGGTCTTCTAGTCCAACCCCTTGCTCAGGTAGAAAACCCTATACCATTTCATGCAAATGGTTGTCCAATTTATTCTTAAAAATTTCCAGTGTTGGAGCATTCACAACTTCTGGAAGCAAGTTGTTCCACTGATTAATTATTCTCACTGACACATTTCTCCTTAGTTCTAAATTGCTTCTCTCCTTGATTAGTTTCCATCCATTGTCCTGCATTCAGGTGCTTTAGAGAATACCTTGACTCCCTCTTCTTTGTGGCAACCTCTGAGATATTGGAACACTGCTATCATGTCATCACTAGTCCTTCTTTTCATCAACTGTTCTTTATCTGTTTTATATGTTTTAGCCTCCAGTCCTCTAATCATCTTTGTTGCTCTTCTCTGCTTTCTTTCTAGAGTCTCAACATCTTTTTTAAATAGTGGTGATCAAAACTGGATGCAGTATTCCAAGTGTGGTCTTACCAAGGCATTATAAAATGGTATTAACACTTCATGTGATCTTGATTCTATCCCTCTGTTAATGCAGCCTAGCACTATGCTGGCTTTTTTGTCAGCTGCAGCACACTGATGGCTCACTGTGTTTGTCCATAAGGACTCCAAGATCCCTCTCACGGTTACTACTATTGAGCCAGGTACCACTTATACTATACCTGTGCATTTGACTTTTCTTGCCTAAATGTAGAACCTTACTTTTTTCACCACTGAATTTCATTTTGTTAGATACTGCCCTTGTTCAAGTCTGTCAAGATCCTTCTTCTGGAGTGCTGGCTATTCCTGCCAGCTTGGTGTCATCTGCAAATTTGATGAGTTCCTCATCTATCCCCTCATCCAAATCATTGATGTTGAAGAGTACTGGGCCTAAAAAAAAGAGCCTTGGAATACCCCACTGTATACAGTACTTCCCTCCATGTAATTGCACTTCCATTGAGGATTACATGTTGTATACTATTGGTCAGCCAGTTATGGAACCACCTGATGGTGATGCTGCTAGACCACATTTTTCTATCTTGGAAACTTTTATACTTGGAAACTTTTAAGAATTACTGAATGTCAAAAATGTCACTCAAAGTTTCTATGTGATTGTGAGAAAATGAAAAAGTGAGCACTGGTCAATACGGGTTTCAAAAATGTTTCTTAACCAACTTGATGTTTGATCTGGCCTCAAGGGCAAATGTCAAGACTATAGTACAAAAAGGTTCCTACTATTTTGACTACTTTTCCTTCCATAGGACCACTCTTAGTTCCAGATAGCTGTCATTTTATTAAACAAAAATACTAATTAGATCTCCTGAGGACAAGATTTTGAAACCAATCCATATCTTCTAAGATAGATTTTAATGCTTAATGTTCAGGTTTCTGCTCGCAAATTCCACATGGGTAGGAAGTAAGAGTGACCTATTATGGACTTGCACAACCTGTGATCTGCAAGCTGAATATTTCCCAACCATGCTTATGATTCACTAGATCAATTGTCTTCTCAAATTGTGATGCCGTGTTTGTAGTAGGTGATGGAAAAGAGTTATATTAAGTGATTTGCAGGATGCCATCTGTAACTGGTGGGTTGAATTCAACTTGACTAATCACAAATTATGCATATTTCACTTGCAATTATTGGCTTATTTTCAGATCTTAATGTGATGAAAATACCCAGATGTCAGCAGTTTCATAAAAATGTCAGTTTTATGGAGAAATGTATCTTGAAAGAAAGAATAAAATAATTTAGTACAATTCATTAAAAAAGGAAAAAGGGGGAAAAGACAAATTATTGGAAAAATTGCAAATAAACACAAAAACCCCTCTTATTTTTATGGGGGAAGTAAATACATATTTATGTTTATAAAAAGATGTAGCATTACATTTCGTTGAGATAAAATCAAATACTTAAATTGCTTTGATTTGCACCTTTGCTCTTCATTTTTATTTCAAAAATGTTATGTTAACCTTGAACTCTAATAATGGTAACCATTCAGGTCTCAACAGATGCCTTGAGTGGCTTTTTTAAGGGGCAAGTTGAAGGACTTGTATCTAACATCAATTATTCAACTAAAAATGATCCAACCTCTATATGCATGGGTATGTGATGTCTGTGGACAAAAATTACCTACTTAAGATAGGGTGTCTGTAATATAGATTGCAGCATAATATGAGGACTGGGAAATTACTGTTTTGATAGGAATCATTGTCCAGTAATAACCTGCAGGATCTTAGGTCCTTCATTCCTGTTCTTCCATCATTATTAAAAACAGAGATCCAATTTCCCTTTATAGCCTGAAGAGGTATGATTGCAAAAAGAAAGATTAGGGCACCCCCTCTCAAACTCTGATGGCTACTATCACTCTATTAGGACCATAGAACATAGAATAACAGAGTTGGAAGGGACGTGATCTGAAATCCTTTTGGTTGAGCAATTACATGACCTTCATAGCCACTTCAGTTTCACACTGTGAAACTGTGAAGTGCTAATGGTTTTCTGACACAGACCACTGATGGGCTTACCAAAAGCTGTTAACACTCCTCTATGGACAGTGTTGCAGTTCCTTTGTGGTGGTGTCTGAAGAGTACAAAGTAAAGCTAGGATACAATACACTACTTTAAACAGTGATAATTTGATAGTGCAACTAGAGATGGGAGCTGGGGGGGAGCAGAGAGATAGCAGTAAGATATGTTCTGGGTTTTTTTAATAACTGGGGTAGAATAGTGGGACTTTCTGGGATCAAGGAAGATGGGGGGGAACCCCAAACAACCCAACATTCTAAACTGTCTGCATGAATGAAGATTGGTCTGGTAGAGCACCAAAGTAAGTGCTGTTTAGTAATCATGCAGTGAATATTTATGCAATGAATCATTCAGGGAATATTGTATCATCTCTTATTTCTGATCTATGAAAAGAGCTGTATTTTAATCTCCATATTATCATCCTGAACTGCTGTAGTCCAGAAAATGGAAAACTCTAATTGTTTGTATTTGTCTAACCAGATTCTTATTCTGGAAGAAAAAAATAATTTTGATAACACTGGGGTTTGGGAAATAAGTGGTATAGGATATTATATTAGAAGTTTCCATGATCAATTCTCTTTTTACTTCTCAGTGATTTACTAACTGATGCTGCAGTATAACATTGGTTGACAGGCTTATACCCTTTCTTCCTGTGTTATTTCTTTACTGAAATCTTATCACGACCAATCTCTAAATATGATGTTTTATTCTGTGAGGCAAACACTTCTGCCCACAGAAAATTAATAAGACTGAAATAATAGAAAGTTATAGTAGAAAGGTTACAGTAGTAATGTGTTGTCAACTACTCTTGGTTATCCCATCCAGAGTGACAATTAGATATCTTCTCTAAAGACATAATGGTTTCAAACCAAATTTTGCAATCTGATTGGAGAATTCCTGGAATTAGTATCACTAGGCTGGACTATCATTAGAAAAATACTGTTTTCAGACAAGAATGTTTCTCCCACTGTCCATACGCAAATGAGGAGAGTTCCAAGCCTACTGGGATAACAGGTTTCTAATTATATAATGGGGAAAAGAAACCTATTTCAAGTGTAGGTCCCTACATAGAGCTGAGTTCTTGATGGTCTCTGAATTAACATTCATCAGTGCCTGGTGATATTATTTATCTGGGTAAAGAAATGTCTGCAAAGAAATAACCAAGTTCAGAGAGCACAGAGAACTAAGCTACAGATATTTTCTAATATTGGAGAATTGAGGCTATATATAGGTGAGCTGCATCACAGTGTATTATTATTGTTATTATTGTTGTTGTTATTGTTATTATCATTATTATTGTAGCCATATTAACTACACAGACATAGACACACATCTATGATTTGCGGAATTATTTTCTCAAAACGGCATATATTAAACTTATTCGAAGTTACTTCTTCAAGGTACTCCTCTTTTACTTGGGGAAAAAAACCCATTAGATCAAAGATGATAATTCTGCCACATACATCTTTTCAGCAAATGAGTTTTGGGAAATTCCCATTCCATATTCAAAAGTTACAGTAATTATTAGTTCAAAGCTCATTTTGCCAGCACTAGAAAAGGTACTTTGATGTTTTTATTTTATTTTATACATACTTTGAAGCAGAATTATTTCTCAACAAGGATAAGGATATGACATATGGGTTTGTGATAATCATGAGACTAACAGAAATAATTTCAGAATTTAGAAAGTCAGATTTTCTTTCAGAATCCCTTTCCACCTTGGAGATGAATTTTGGTTTAAACATTCTCTAAACTTAGGCATACAGCATGAAATTATTCCTAATTCTTGATATTTTTTAAAAAATCTGACTATACCCTAATGCTATATAGGCACGTTCATCAGTTTAGAGAGCAGTAAATGTTATCAAGCTTTCTTATACATATATCCAATCTTAATAGATTTCATCTACTACCTTCATCATTTGGACAGTGTGGTGGTTTATTGATTAAGATGCTGGGCTTGTCAGCTGGAAAGCCAGCAGCCCAGGTTCAATATCTGAGCACCACACAATGGGGTGAGCTCCTGCCAATCTAGCAGTTTGAAAGCGTGCAAATGCAAGTAGATAAATAGTAGATAAATTCAGTGGGAAGGTAACAGCACTCCATTGTGTCATGCTGGCCACATGACTGCAGTAATGTGTTAAAATATTGACATCCCCTGCTGTCCAGCCTCCTTTTGAAGGTCAAATCAAATCCTTCAAACACAAGAAACAGAGTAAGGATCTTAAAAACTGACACACAATATTCTCCACAGAATGCCCAACTGACCCACAAGTCCAACAATTCAGGTACGTAGGTGGGTTCTTTGGGTATGTGCACTTGTATAAATATGTGCAACTAGAACCATCCTTTATACATATCATAATCTCTGTTTCTCAGAACAGAACAGAACTTCTGACTAGGAAGTCCTTAATGAATTCAGTATGCGAGCAAGCATTATTCAATTTTTTTGTAGTTGACACTGAAGGTGTATGTGGCCTTGCGCACGCAGAGACAAATCATTTTAACCCAGATGATGGTATACATACAATATGTGCTGTGTTTGTGGCGTGGCAGTTTTTCTGGCACTACAAACACACTCTTGTGTAAACTGTAGCTGTTGCTTGACAGACGATCTTCACTTGATGCCGGAAAGCCTTGTTGTCCAATATATGACACTTTTCAGTGCTCAAAAAAAAATACTGTAGAGAAAAATGAAATGCTTAGAGACCAATTAGCCAAGAGTTCATATGGCTATAACAGAATGAAAAGCTGCTACACACTCACATTTTCTGTTGAAGAATGTTTGTGCTCCAGAAAGCAGAAACTCATTCTTTTGTTAATAAGAGAAAGCTAGTTGCTCAGTGAAAAGCTCCCTGGTAAAACTGATGTAGGCCTGAAGGGTACAGAAAGAAAATGCCTAAGGAAGAGATGAGAAGAAATGGGAGGAAGAGGGTGAGGGCATGGAAGGGGCTCTGATTATACTTAAACCTTTGCAAATGTTAAGAAAGGAGAGTGCATGTTTCCTACAGTTTGGCCAATTACTCTAGACACATTTACATATTATAAATTAAATAAGATGACATGATGCATTTAAAAGAATTCTATGAGTTGTGTTAGAATATGAATGAAAGAGATTTTCATAGCTTCTTTTTCTTGTTTAAAAATGGTGGTTGTTTGTTTGCTTACACTAAAGTGGCCCAGCTCCACTTACTCTAGACTTCTCCTCCTCCTCCTCCTCCTCCTCCTCCTCCTCCTCCTCCTCCTCCTCCTCCTCCTCCTCCTCCTCCTCTTCCTCCTCCTCCTCCTCCTCTTCTTCAGAATAACAGAGTTGGGAGGTCTTCTACTCATACCATACCATATAGTATACCATTTCAGACAAGTGGCTGTCCAGTCTCTTCTTAAAAGCCTTCAGTGATGAAGCATCCACAACTTCTGAAGGCAAGCTGTTCCACTGGTTAATTGTTCTCACTCACTGTTAGGTATTTTTCCCTTAGTTCTAGGTTGCTTGTCTCCTTAATTAGTTTTCCTTCTTCTCCTCCTCCCCCCCTCCCTCCGTCCCTCCCTCTCTTTTCCTATGTTTAACTGAAAATCTGTTTCCTTTTAATTTTCATCTATTGATTCTAGTTCTGTCTTCCAAACAAAAAGAACACAGGTTTTGTCCATTTTCTGCATAGCAAACTTTCAGATAGACCTATTTGTCTTGTGTAATACAAACAATCTCTCCTTTTGGACAAAGTCTAGGCACTCCACCCAGGACACATCAATTATACAGGGCAGATCTGTACTATTCCACATAAAAGTTCCTCCCATTTATTAGCTGCACATAGATTTCCCACATTATATTTAGCTCAATAAGCCACTAATCCTGTAAAAAGTCTTTAAATTTAAATCTCACAACACATAATTTCTATCAGTCCTGCACTTTATTCCATCAATACTGTTGAGAGGATGATCATGTCAACATTTATTTTTCCATAGCATAAAGCACAAAGTTTTGTAATAGGAGATTTGTATAATCAGTTTTACTGTATCCTTATCCTGTTTCTTTGGAAGATTAATAGGGCAATACCTCACAACTGATTGAGGATTTCAGTTTCATACAAAATGGCTGAGCAGTAAAACTAATTTAATCATAATTTCACAGTTTAGTTTTGGTTTGAAATGGATCTTTTCCTATCAGAGGAAGATACTTGGCGAATTATAAAGTTCATTCAGTATGCAGGACACAGCATGTTAAGGATATTGGGAGAATCCAGCCACAGAGCAACAATTCTTATGGAATGATGTAATAAACTGTATATGTCAATGCCCCCAAAGAGATGTTGCTCACTTTTCTTTGATAACATTATTTATATTAGTCTCAAGATATATCTCAAGATGTAAAATTGTGGCATGTGTTCTACAGCTTTTTAATGTATCTTTTCTTCCTCTGCAAGAACTTTGCTGAAGATGGTTTGTTTGTTTATTTTTAATCTGAAAACTTTTAAAACTATCCCCATGCCTACCAGTGAAATCTCAGTGATGTTTCTGGAAGGATGCTCAATCCCAGTCATGGGATGTGGAATAGCTTGGAGGAATGTAACCAAGGGACTAATTCATAATGGAGATTGTATAATTTGATCATATTGCCATGTAATCCATGCCAGGTAACCTTGATGCCAATCTTTGGAGCTGGATCAGGCATAAAACCTGCCAGTGTAGCTGGTATCGGCCCTTACTGTACTCAGATGAATGGGAAACTGGGGATAATCACCCCTGCTGTTTTGGCTTTGGAAACAGTTCGAGCTACTTACCCATGCTGTTCTGTTCAGGCATGTGTGCTTTGTATGAGAATGCTTCTCAGTAAAATTGCTTTAGTCTAGTCATTGGACCATGCCTTGACTGAAAACACTCACAACTCCTATGAGAGAAGCACTTGCTGTGAAAAACAACAACCCAAAAACAAATAATAGGAGCAGCTTTAAAATTATGCCAGCAGGAGGCTGTAAGAGTGGTCTATCAATTTAACCTCAACTGATTAACTCAATTTATAAATACACATTTCTGTTTCGATGGCAAACTCTTCAACTCTTTTGTTGAAAGAAAAGGATCAAGCCTTCACCATCGTGCATCTGTGATTACTATCCAGTATGCATTAAATTCATTGCTAAATTGACAGCATTTTTTTTCTCAATCCATCCTTTGATTTGTGTCCAGCAGGGATCTGCTACCTAAGACAAAAACACATGTTAGTTTCAGTATATGCATACATAACTGGTTAGTAGCCTGGAAATTACAATTCTACTTAACTGTGGAAACCTGCACTTCAGCCAAATCTGTATAGAATTGAGCATCTACAGGGAGAGTAAGTTTATGATTGCTACTCTGTCTCAGCAAGTGAAATTCCTGTAGTGCTTTTTTGGTACACAAATAAAGCCCAGTGATTAATGTGTTGTCTTTTTAACAGCAGAAATAAAGAGGGAAAACAATCTGAATGTCTTTCAGGAAAAACAAACTTAGGAAGTAAACATAATTATAAAGAGAAGTTGTTAGTTATTCCACTATCATTAGCACCATCTTAAAACTAAAACCAAGAATGCAAGAGTCACCCCAAAGGTGCTTTTTCAAAAGCCAACTGAACTTTCTTTGTTTTACCTTGAAGACATTTCACTTCTCATCCAAGATTTTTCTTCAGTTCTGAAGCTTCTTGGACAAGAAGCAAAATATCTTCAAGGAAAAACAAAACAAAAAAAAGTTCAGTTGCCGCTTGAAAAAGCACCTTTGGGACAGTCATGATTTGGATGATTGAGAATCTCCATAGACAATGCAAGAGTCAATGAGAACATACCAAGTCAATAAATGGTAACCCACTAAAATGGATAAGAAAACTTACAACTTTGTTCTCTACTTATTTTTGAAAACACTGTCTCATTGAGCATGCAAACTAGTCATAATATATAATTCATTGGGTCCATTTGAAATCTTGCAATAAAAAGGAAATATGAAGGTTTGTAAAGGAGTTCAGAGCCCAAAAAGAGTTTTGTAAATTTAATTCTGAATTTAATTTAATTTATTTTTTTTTAAAAATGGAAAGATATGATGTAGTTACCTAATTTATTTGCCCATATTTCATTGATTAATTGGTGGACTATGTGCCATGAAATTATTTTCAACACCTAAAACCTGTCTGAATAGAATAGAATAGAATAGAATAGAATAGAATAGAATAGAATAGAATAGAATAGAATAGAATAGAATAGAATGGAATGGAATGGAATGGAATGGAATGGAATGGAATGGTAGGATGGGATGGGATGGGGTAGAATAGAATAGAATAGAATAGAATAGAATAGAATAGAATAGAATAGAATAGAATAGAATAGAATAGAATAGAATAGAATAGAATAGAATAGAATAGAATAGAATAGAATAGAATAGAATAGAATAATATAGCAGGGTATGGTAGAGCAGAGTCGAGTTGAGTCAAGTAGAGTAGAGTAGAGTAAAGCAGAGTAGAGTAGAGTAGAGTAGAGTAGAGTAGAGTAGAGTAGAGTAGAGTAGAGTAGAGTAGAGTAGAAGAGAATACTTATTGGCCAATTTGTCTCCCATGCAGAAGCTCTTGATGTACATGCAAAACAACAGAATAATAATAGTAATAGTAATAATAATAATATTAATAAGAGGGGGGACTAAATAAGATAATAAGAAGGATAAATAATAACACTATAATCATACTACATGGGTAAATACATATAGACATAAGACAGCATTGTGACAATTAGGTGTTTGGCAGATTGATGGCATGAGGGAAAAATTGTCCTTGTAACTAATTGTTTTAGCATGCAATACCCTACAGCATCCACCTGAGGGGAGGAATTGAACCAGTTTATTTTCAGGATGTGAGGGGGTCTGTAGATACTACATCTTCTGACCTACACAATATACAGGTCTTCTATGGAAGGCAGGCTGGCTGAAATTGTTCTTTTGGCAGTCTTAACTATTTGTTGGAGTCTGTACCTGTTCTGTTTGGTTGCTGTACTAAACCAGACAGTTATAGAAGTAGAAATGACCAACTCAATATTGTAAATTCTGGGATGTGTGCAGCCACCATTTAAGTCTTTATCAGCAAGAATGGATTTTTCCCCTCCCACAAGAAATCTATGCTTTAGCTATATGAATGATAAGGCAAGTAGAATGGGCAATCAGGAAAAGGAACTGATAAAGACAGGAATAATTGGCTTCCCCCATTATTTCAGTGCCCTTCTATGGCAGCAGTGAGAACAAAAGTTTAGCTTAGTTAAATTTAATCATTTAATTTCAAAACCTATTAAAAGTAATGACCACATTTCCAGTCAATGTTTAGTGGCAACTTTGGGATAGGCTGGGGGGCTTCAGTCAGGACTTTTTGAGGGCCTATTAAATGGGTGTATGAACAGGGCCACACAGCAATTCAGAAAACTAAGCTTCAAAACGATATTTTCTAAACCTGGAATACCGAGAAGCACATTGAGAAATTGGAAAGTTCTGGGAGTTGAAGGTTTTTTTTTTTACTTTTAAAATTTTATTTTTAAATATATTTTTATTTGTAAATGTTTATAAATATTTAAGTAAAAAAATAAATTTTAAAGCTGACAAGTTTGAAAAACACTGCATTAAATAAATGTCTCTTGATATATATATATATATATATATATATATATATATATATATATATATATATATATATATATATATATATATATATATATATATATATATATATGTTTTCTGAGGTTTTTGCAGGTGTTTGTATGTGGATCTTTGGTCATTCGGGTTTTTCTCCATGTAATTGAAGGTGTAGGAGCAACGTTTCGATGGAATCCCATCCGTCATCATCAGGCTGGTGGCTTCAGCTTCCTTCTTCTGGGAGAAGCACGTGGTAGTGGCTGTTTGTTCCTCTTTTTTAAACTGCCAGAGGGGGTGTGTTCTGTGGGTGGAGGTGTGCTCTGATTGGGTGGGGGACTAGGTGTGTTCTGATTGGGTGGGAGTGTGGGTGTGTTCTGATTGGGTGGGGATGTGTTTTGAGTGGATGGGCTGGTCTCAGCTGCCAGCCTTAGACCTGAGCTGGTGAGTTGTGCTGCTTTTGTTCGGCTTCGTGTTTGTGGTGGTGCCATGTTTTTATAGTGGGTGTCAGTTTGCTTATTGTGTGGCTTGGACGGGTTTAAAGTGGCTGATGTTGCAGCTGTAGTTAGGTTTCTGTTTTGTGGTTGTGCCTCGTTATCATTGTGGGTTCGGATTTGCTTTTTGAATGGTTGTGTGGTGGTGATGTCACGTGATGTTATCATGAGTTTGGGTCTGGTATCATTCTTGGTGGTTGGGACTCGTCTGTCAATCAAGGCGGGTTTCCAAATGGCTGGTAGGCGAGAGGTATCATCTCGTTTGTTCATGCTGTGGGGGCATTTTTCTATCTCAATGGCTTCTCTGATTATTCTGTCGTTAAAATGTTCAATTTTGGTGATAGTTTTGGTTTTTTTTAAATCAATTTCATGTCCCGTGGCTTCAAAGTGTTGGACCAGGGATGAAGTTTGTTCTCCCTTTCTGAGTGAGTTTTTGTGCTCTTCAATGCGTGCACTTATTCTTCTGTTGGTCTGTCCGATATATGTAGTGGGGCAGGTGGTGCATGGGATTTCGTATACTCCTTGGTTTTCTAACCCAATTATGTCCTTGGGGTTTCTTAGGATGGTGGATATTTTTCTGTCTGTGTAGAATGCTGTTTTGATGTTGTGTTTTTGGAGGATCTTGCTGATTCTGTCTGTGGTCCCTTTTAAGTATGGGAGGAGGGCTTTGCCATTTTCTTGTTCTCTGTCTTGGGTTTTTGTGGGTGTCTCTCTTCGGATTAAGTTGGTAATCGTGTTTCTTTGGAATCCATTGGCTGTTAGTACATTAGTGAGAGTGTGTAGTTCGGTTTTTAGGTGTTGTTCGTCAGCTAGGTGTTTTGTTCTGGAGATGAGTGTCTTGGCTACGGAGTTGATCTGTGCTGGGTGGTGGTGTGAGAGTGCATTCAGATAGTGGTTTGTGTGTTTTTTTTATGGTAGATAGTGTGTCCTAGGGAGCCATTGGATTTCTTGTAGACTAAGACATCAAGGAAGGGAAGTTGACTCATCTCCAGAACAAATATAGTTATATACTATATTTCTAGCAAAGTTGCACTAAATATATAGTTCTCTCACATCTGGAAGTTATTTCTTCTCTCCACTACTTACACAGTATGATTCACTATTCCCTCTTATAGAAATGACAAGTGTCTCTTCTTATGTATTTGGGAAACGATAATAATGCCCTCATTGGTTTTATGGCTCCTGTCTCCCTTTGGAATGCTGCATGCCTTATGGTTTAACATCTGTACAACTTCCTCTTCAGAAGAGTGGTGAGCATCCTGCAAGGCTGCCAGTATCACCAATGTACTTTAAATGATGGCTGTGGTAATGGCTGTACAGCTGCTGAACATAACCAAAATCTGTGCTCCCTTGTTTCATAATGCATATAGATGAAAAAAGTGGCAAAGCTACAACTGTCAGAAAACCAAGTACTCTCTGGAGTATGTTTTATTTTGGAATGTCTGTCACTGTATCATAACTACATCTCATTAGTTCTGCTGCGTTCTTCTGTAGCTGATCCTCTCATCTCTCTCATTACTTTTGTCCAGTGGTGGGATTCAGCTGGTTCTCACCACTTTGGCAGAACTGGTAGCTAATTTTTTGTTGCCCAAACCCAGAATGGACTTCTGGAAGCAGCATCCACACAGAGAATCAATTTTTCACATATTTGAATTCCACACTGCTTTTGTCCCCCACCCTTCCATGCATTTTGAAGTTAATAGATTATTATTTTTTTATTGAAAAGTTTTAACATACAGTTTATCTTTAACAATCCCCCCTCCCCCTCCCTTCTCCCTCCCCCCTCCCTCTCCCCCCTCCCCCCTCCCCCCCAACTTCCCAGAGCTAAATACAAGGTATATATATAAAAAAACAATCATAAACAACCATATACTAAAAACCATAAACTCTAAAATCCATCACTCTCTAGCTTATATAGGATAAGACAAACCTTAGTAATATTAAATATATATAGAGAAGCTAAAATAGAAAAAGAAAAAAAAGAAAGAAGACTTATTCAAATGCTACATGAAACTTCTTAACCCTATACTTGTTCTGGATAAACTCAATCCATTTTCTCCATTCCATAATATAACGTTCTTGCGAGTGATCTTTCAAATAAGCCGAAATCTTCGCCATCTCTGCCAGGTCAGAAACCTTTAAAGTCCACTCTTCTATGGTCGGCAGTTCCTCTTTCTTCCAATACTGACCTATCAAAAGTCTTGCTGCCGTAATTAAATTTAACATCAACTTAGTGTCCACAACCATAGCATCCGTGATTATTCCCAACAAGAAGAGTTGCGGACAAAACTTTATCCTTTGCTTAAAAATCTTCTGCATATTCCACCAAATTTTTATCCAGAAAACCTTAATCTTTTTACAAGTCCACCATACATGAAAATATGTTGCATCTTCATCACCACATCTCCAGCATTTTGGCTGATAATTCGGATACATACTTGCAAGCTTTTTAGGATCTAGATGCTATCTATAAAACATTTTATAAAAGTTCTCTCTTAAATTTTGAGCTTGTGTAAATTTTACGTTCCTCACCCAAATCTTTTCCCACGTGTCCATTGTGATAACTTTCTGGATATTTTGGGCCCATTTTATCATACAATCCTTAACAAGTTCTGTTTCTGAATCAATCTCTATCAATGCAAGATATATCCGTTTAATATGTGCTGGTCCCTGATTTCTAATTTGCTTTATCAGATTTTCATCAGTCATTGTAAAACCATTTTTCTGATCTTCTTTCCACCTGGCCCGTAGCTGAGTATATTGAAACCAATTTTGAACAATCTTCTCGTCTCGCAAGAGTCTATATGGCTTCAAACACCAAGCATTTCTTTCCAAGCTTAGAATCTCCTTATACGTAGTCACATCATGTTTGAAACCAGCATGTATATTTTCTATTGCGTGTTTTGGAATTGCCCACAATGGTATCTTACAATCTAACTTATGTCTGTACTTCTTCCAAACTCTCAGCAATGCCTGTCTTAAGATATGCACTCTAAACACATTATCTACCTTCTTATCATACAACAAATATGCATGCCAACCAAACAGCAAGTTGTGGCCCTCAAGATTTAATAATCTCTCTTGTGTCAAATTAATCCAATCACTTATACCTGCTAACGCAGCAGCTTCATAATATAATTTAAAAATAGGCATTTTAAGACCACCTCTTTCACGAGTATCCTGCATAATCTTAAATTTAACTCGTGGCCTTTTCCCTGCCCAAACATATTTGTTGATACCTCTCTGCCATTCCTCCAAATTAATAGATTATTTATTATAAAGTATTCAATGGGTTATTTATTATAAAATGTCAACAGTTGTTTCTATGAAAAAGGTAATTTTCTTGGACACTGTATATAACTTTATTCTAACATCCATTCTAGGAATATGACCAAACCATATATTCTAAACTATGGAGGAGGAGGAGGAGGAGGAGGAGGAGGAGGAGGAGGAGGAGGAGGAGGAGGAGGAGGAGGAGGAGGAGGAGATGAGCCTGCACCTGAAAAGTTTATTAAACTTTATTGCTATTTTCAGCATATTGAAGAAGTCAATGTTACTTTTGGAAAATAGAATGAGTAACCTCATTTGTGCAACCAGTAAACAAACTTCACAACCTGAAAATAGCCACCTGATCAAAAGCAATAATGAAAAAGAGGAGATATACAGTATATTTTCATAATGTGCATTATGAAAAAATGCCTCCCCATGAAATTGCTCAAAATTTAGAATACTCAAAAAGAGTTCAAAATGCCTCTTGCTGCTACTTTTATTTTGAAAACAGTTTCATGAGTGCTTCTTTGGAATATTCTGCTCCTAAAAAGAATACAATGAAATATGATTATGTTTTATTTTAAAATGTGTCAATTTTCCAGCTCATATGTTGAAGTGTTTAAAGGAGATATATAAAATTAAACTAACAGAAAAATCAATAAAGTAACCCTCAAGAAAATCAGAGGGGACAAAAAGGAACATAGAAACACCTAATGAAACCAGATGCTTTTATTTGTGATATTATAAGGAACAAAGGGGGACAATAAATTGTAGCCATCACTAGTTTAGGAGGGAGAAAAAAAACTATTATGGAGAATCAAATAACCAGATCTAGAATTTCCAGTACTAAGTAAACATTTTTGTCTGATTTAAAGATGTGGTGAAATCTTACCAATCTTTTTTTTAATCCCATTTATATCCCGCCCTTCTCCAAAGACTCAGGGCGGCTTACAATCTAAGAAGCACAAATCAATGTGCTTAGCAATCTTATCCATTCATTCAAATTATCTATACAGTAAATACATTGGAATATTCTGTCCCATGTTTCATCTCTCCATTAGCTGCTGCTGATCTGTTGGTGGAACATTTCAGTATGCATGCATTTTTAAAATGTAGTTATTTTGGTCATTGATGCAATTAATCATTCTGGCTGGTATCAGCTGCTTTTCCTCATATCCACACCCTTAATCATCTTAGTTGCTCTTCTTTGCACTTTTTCCAAAGTCTCAACATCTTTTTTGTAATGTGGTGACCAAAACTGGATGCAGTGTTCCAGGTGTGGTCTTACTAGGCATTTAAAAAGTGGTACTAATATTTAAATCTATTTGTGGCATGACTAAGCAGCTATGTGATTTGCACCTAGCAAGCACTAAACTCAATGTTTATTTCTGTGATGAGTTGCAAGATAAACTGTTTAAATGGTGCTAAATATTTTACATCACATATGCCCCATCTGCTCATTAGTAACTTAAAACAAAAAGCTTCACAAGAGCAAAGAGTATAGAAGATTTTTTCCCCCTTGTTTGCTCATTGTTTGCAAACAACAACAGATGGGCGAATGGATAGTCCATGCAACCCACAACATATAGTCATATGGTGGTTGAAATTTGGGACAAGGATTGAAAAAAAAAATAATACTTCAAAGCTTAATTTATGATGAAATAAATGGAGTGATCCAAATCAGTAACCAATTCAGACTAACATATTATGAGATTGATAAATGCCAGCAGCTTCATTGTAGCCTCTATATGCAATTCTTTTTTTAAAAAAAATATTCAAATGGAAAGATACTTTAGTTTTACATTCATATGTTTCTCCTGCAAAGGTTTGCAAAAAGCAGTAGGCAAACACAATATTCACAAGTACATGGTCAAAGGTAAAATTTGCTTTTCAGTTACATTACAAACAAAAGAAATATGTTCATGCTGTGTGACAATAATCAAGGTTGAAGTGGCATTTAAGCAGAACAACGAGCACCACCATTGTAATTAAAAACACCCCCATGCATTACTTGAAAACTTTATTCACTGCCTCCATGGCATTCGTTGGAGGACATTCTGTGTCCCAGTAACTATATAGAAGATAAAAACTTAAACTGTACTGATTTAGGTGGCAGAATTAATGACATTAACTTCCAGAAAGAGACAAGGAGAATGCATTTTTATCTTGTGGGGCATACCAATAGGACACTAAAGCCCCTTCAATACCCCTTCCTCAAATAATTTCTTGTGGAATGACGAAGAACATCAGTAGAGAGGTCATTGAATGGTGGCAGTTCTCTTGCTGTGATCAGAATGAACAAGAAAGGGTGATTGTCAAACCCTTCTAAAACATTCATTAATCTAGAGGTTATCACTTCTCTCACAGTTTCACCTCAGCACAAAGGCTGAATTTTAAATAAGGCCCTCCTTAGCCAACTGTTTGGCATGCAGTATTCCATGAATAAATCATAATATTGATACATATCTGCATATAAAACAAACCAGGTACCATCTAGGACATGAAGAAAGGCAAATATAACTATAATGTAATCGTAGGATGATCTTTTGTCTCCAAGGACCAATGTTCCTTTAAGGCTTCTAAATGTTATAAAATGCCAAATGTCAGGGATATGTTCTTAGCATTCAGTCCTCTTCTCCGTTCTGTCACTCTGCACGAAATGAAAATACTATGATATATTTTCACTTGATGCTTCAATTTAACTTCAGGTGACACACTTTATGCAAGAAGCAAAAGAGATGGTTCCTTCCAAAGGAAAGAACATTTTCATATTGTTGGTGCTTTGTGAAAAATATATGATGCATTGTGATATGGCTCTTTCTTAAGTGCAGGTCTAAAATAGCAGGACATCAATTAAAGCTGTATTTCTCAATCTCAACAACTTTAAGATGTGTGTGCTTCCAGAACTCCACAGTTAGTTGAATATCCACATCTTAAAGTTACTGAAATTGAGAAATATTGAGTTGGGGGAGAAACCAAGATGGTGACACATTACCAATTTCCTAAATAAGTTGTAAGGCTTGTGACAGGCCTTACAGCTTCTGGCTTAACCTGTTGTCCCTGATATGCCATACAAGAACAAGAAAAGATCCTAGACTAGTCCCAGTAATGATACTGGGATCCATAAATTTAACAAACAGAGAAATAGATAAAGATTAACTCCTATCTTCCCACCACAGAGGCAACCAAAAATGTGAATTATTGATCTATTGGCCCAGGACCGCTTTCATCTCCAAAGACTACAATAACACAGGACCCAGGCAGAACATTGGCCACCTCTCAACTCTTCGACTGTGCCCAAATCCTCCCCCAGACCAGGGACATAACCATTGGAACAATATCCCAGTACTTTCCTTAACAATTACATCACTACACCTTTGCGGAACACTTGCCTTCCAAGTGCAGGAATGCTTATTTTTATATTGCAACAACCAAGGTGGACAGCTTTCAAGAAACCTTGGATCTACAAATCCCCAGTGGCAATTAAGGGGTTAATATGACAACTGAGGCACTGGCAAGCCAAAAACAAACCAGTCAAATCCAAAGACTCAGTTCTATTTTGGTATGCTCCCAAAGCGATGATCCATCCATGGTGGATTGCATTTGGGAGACATACTTTTAGGAACTATATATGGATATCTCTGTGGAAAGTGAATGTCTTAGCTAAATTACACAAAATGTGTTCATAAAGGTATCAATGACACTACAGAGAACAACAATCTTGTCGTTCAACTATGATCAGGATTCCTCCAGAGGCTATTAAAAAGAACTTGAACTTTTGGGGCCCCGTACTGGCTTTACTTATTCTTCACCTTCAATAGCATTCAATGGCTTAACGTCAAAATATCCCTCTTTCTTCTTGGCTTCAAACTTTGAGGGACAATTTTCAATCCACATGGAAAAATGCACTGGTAAATAATACCATTCTTGGCTTCTCTCCAGATTTTCTGCTCAGCATTGAATATGACCAGGCCAAAGCTTTTATTTTAGTAACATATAACGGATGCCGCTTTTTCCATGTCATACTCAACCAACCTCAAATTACCGAGCCCTCAGACAGTCTTTAGTCTGGCATGATGTCACGCCCTCTCCTTGAAGGCCAATACAGGTAATTTCCCTACCTGTAGAGGCAATGCCCTTGTGACTCTGAACATACAGAAACAACAAAGCAAGTGCTCCTCTAGTGCCCGTACTACAAAGACATTCATGCTAATCTCATCTCAGCAATACTGTATAAATACTCAGGGTGCACAGGACAGTTTTAGACGTCTGCTGCTTGCAAACACGAATCCTGCCTCAATAGACTATGTTGCAGAGTTATGCACAGCAGCAATTAAAATTTGTCAGATGATGACCTGTGTCTCAAACTAGCCTTAATGAAATTTTCACTTGTCACTTGAGAATTTTTTGTGTTGTTGTAGATTTAGTAGCTATATACTAATGTTTAGGTTTCTCCATATTTAATTATTTTTAATCCCCCTTAATAGGTGTTTTTAGATGTTTTTATTTTTTTATCCTTGTGTGATTTATATTTTTAGCTTAAAATTACTAATTCTTTTCTCCCACCCTTCCTATGCTGATCTACGATTGTAGACATAGTCCTCAACTTACAACACATAGTCCTTGACTTACAACCGTTCATTTAGTGACCATTCAAAGTTATAACAGCACTGATAAAGTGACTTATGACCTTTTTTCACAGTTATAGCCTCTGTAGCATCCCCATGGTCTTGTGATCAAAATTCAGATGCTGGGCAACTGTTTCGTATTTATGACGGTTGCAGTGTCCCAGCGTCGTGAGATCACATTTTGTGACTTTCTGACAAGCAGAGTGAATGGCGAAGCAAGATTCACTAAACAAAAGGGTTACTAACTTAAATTCAGTGATTCACTTAACAACTTTGGCAGGAAATGTCATAAAATAGGGCAAAACTCACTTTACACTTGTTTTATTTAACAACAGAAATTTTGGGCTCAATTGTGGTCATGAATTGAGGACTATTTGTAATAAAAAAAATAATTTGACACTGAGTTAAATGAAAGAGAATCCATTACATACAAATAAGAGTCAGACCATAATTTTAACACTTATACATTGGATGTACACATTTTTGTTCATTTCTTTTGTTATTGGGTTTAAAATAACTAGAGTTTCAATTGTAAAACAAGAATGGTTTTGTGTCTTTTCCAATAGAAATCATTTCCTCCCAATGTTTTTCCCTTCAATTCTCCTGAGTCTATCCCAGTGTTCTTTGTAGATTCATACTCCTTAGGAAATAATTATACTAAGTTTGATTTTCCAAGAGTTAAAATATATTGTTTAAAATATTTTTGTCAGTGAGTTTTGACATTTACCACTGTAAACATCCAGCCCTTTCTTCGACTTTACACATCTTCAGAAGTTAACATTGAAAGTCTGAAGGGATAAATGCACTTTGAGGTTAGCATGCATCCAAGTATGTGGACACAAGCCAGTACTTATATTCTTTGACAGCATGGATTGGCAATTTCTATTTTATTTGTTTAGTTGCTACCAAGAGGGCCATTTTTCACTATTTTTTTAGCTGTCAAGAGCCCCAGGGGGTATGGCAGTCATGAAATTGAATTTTTTTTGCTTTAAAAACAAAGGACTTCCCCCCCACTCCCCCCCCCAAAAAAAACCACACGCTAATTTCATGGACATGAAAAATGAGATGTTTTGTGGGTTAGAAAACAATGACTAGACAATCAAAAACACTTGTGTCTAGGCTATTTTATTTCCTAAAAATAACTATATTAATACCCATTCTATATTTTAAATACATTTTTGTTTGTTCAGGCATGAGATTTTGAATGAGAAAGGTAAAATTGCTAGTGAAGTTTAATGAAAAATATGACCAAATCTGTTGCAAATCCATCGAAGCCTTACTGAAATTGAGAGAAAAAATACCATCAGATTACTGTTATCTCTAATAAAAATCCTCTTCTTTTCTTTTTAGCAATCATAATCTCAGAAATTCAGGAGCGGAGACTAGGGTATTTAGAATGAATTTAGCGTCTTTCAAATGTATGCTTACATACAATATTACATTGAATTAGTATTATGTTAAATTAAACTATCGGCCTATCTCATCCAGTACTGTTATTTCTGCCTATTTCTTCTCCCTTATTATACAGCAATAAAACATGACCACATTTTCTTTCTTTGGGAACTCCAGAATTCTAAGGATTTGCAATTTCCTCCTGACAGCCTCAGTTGTATTTTTCCCCCTTACCTTCCTGTAGAAACAAACAACTTCTGTTTCATGCATCAAAAGCAGACTCATAACTATTGTCAAAGGAATAACAACCGAATGGATTTACACAATACCATCTGCCATAAGGTGGCACCCGTCACAAAAGTTAGCTTCACGCAGGTTAGTCATAAACCATGGATAACTTGTAAATCCAAAATGAAACAGAAGAAAACAAGGCATCTATATTTAATACCCTGCCTTGCTAACAGAACAGCAACACATGAAGACTTGTGTGTAAAGTCAGATTAGTAAACTATTCAAAACTACCGTAAAGTGTAGTTTTTCCAAGTGGTCTTAGGAAAAACAATATAATTTGCAATAGATTGGATGGATGGATGGATGGATGGATGGATGGATGGATGGATGGATGGATGAATGGACTATAATTTATAACACACTGAGTTCCTTGGTGGTGTTGTCATTAAATATAAAGAGTGTTCAAGAGTTAGATCAGTTGTAATAGCAATCTATTGAAATGCCAATCTAGTAGGTGTTTGTACACTGCCAAGTATCAAGAAGCCACTCACACCTGAGTGTCTTTTCCACATCTGTTTATCTGTTAAGCCTAGATAAGTTCTCAAATAGCAAAGTAAAAACACAGTTGCTTAATAGTTTTTAGCCTTGATCAGGGAGGAAGGCCCTATAACGTGTTTCAGTCCCTGCAATGACAATGCAAGGAGGGGGAAAAAAAACCCTCTAATGAAATCTTGTCATTCTTTCAGTATCTTCAGTAATACATTTTCCCATCTTGCTTCATGGCAACAGAACAGAAAAGAGCTCATCTTAAAGGATAATAAATGGATGTTTGGAAGAGATTTGGCTCTAGCACAGCATTAAAATTCAGCTGGAGAAGATATGGAAGGTTTATCCGCTGATCATATGGCTTTCAATTATAAGAGTGGAGTCCAGCTGCTTCTTTGCATAGAATCAGATGGAACAATGCTAATGTTGTGATGGAATCATTTCATATCCACCTCCGATTCTCCAAAATGAAAATTGTGTAGATTATGAAGTTCTTTGTTGTTGTTCAGGCTTTCCTTTATTGCTTCTTTCTGTTTATAATAACATGTCATGTTAACCTCTTCATAATGTCTCGAACAGAAAGATAGAACGGAATAATATTACCAAGATCCAAGCTATTGTTGTATATATTTTTTCTCCTACATCTAAAGCAAGAAATCTGTGATCCTAAAGTTATGTAGCTGCCTTCAGCTCCATTCATCAGAGTCCATGATAAAGGAAGTTGTGGCCTATACAGATAGTCCTTGTTTTATGGCCACAGTTGAGCCCAAAATTTCTGTTGCTAAGCGAGACATTGGTTAACTGAGGTTTGCCCCATTTTACTATCTTTCTTGCCACCGTTGTTAAGTGAATCACTGCACAAGTTAAGTTAGTAACACGGTTGTTAAGTGAATCTGTCTTCCCCATTGACTTTGATTTTCAGAAGATCACAAAAAGTGATCACATGACTCCAGGACACTGCAACCATAATAAATGGTTGATCAGGTGACCATAGGGCTGCTGCAATAATTGTAAGTGTGAAAAGTGGCCAAAATGATCACTTTTTTCAGTGCCATTAAAACTTTAGAATAGAATAGAGCTGGAAGGGACCTTCAATATTAACTGGAGAGTCACAAATTCTTTAGCAAGCATTCCCTTTATTTTAAACCTTATATACATGTTATAAATAATCCATAATACATACACAAAGAGTGGTACTATTATTTTCCTGTGGTAGGCTGTGGAAGGAATCAGGAAGGACATAAGGGCTAGTATGATATTGGATCCCTTCATGGATTACTGCCTTGTCGTGGTGAAGGGGCTTGTGTAATTCAATGAAGCTATGAGCTATGCCGTGCAGGGCCACCCAAGATGGACAGATTATAGCAGAGAGTTCTGACAAAACATGATCCACTGGAGAAGGAAATGGCAACCCACTCCAGTATCTTTGCCACAAAAACCCCATGGACAATACCAAAAGGAAAAAAAGATATGATGCTTGAAGATGAGCCCCTCAGGTCCGAAGGCATCCAATATGCTACTGGGGAAGAGCAGAGGGCTGGACTAGTAGCACCAGAAAGAATGAAGTGACTGGGCCAAAGGACACTCAGCTGTGGAGAATAGATAAGAATGCCTTCTTAAATGAACAGTGCAAAAGAAATAGAAGAAAATAATAGAATAGGGAGGACCAGAGATTTCTTCAAGAAAATTGGAGAGATGAAGGGAAAGTTTAATGTAAAGATGGGCATGATAAAGGACCAAAATGGCAGGGACCTAACAGAGGCAGAAGAGATTAAGAAGAGGTGGAAAAATTATATAGAAGCACTATACAAGAATGAACTTAATGTCCCCGATAAGCACGGTGAGGTGGTCACTGACCAGTCAGACATCCTAGAATGTGAAGTGAAATGGGCCTTAGGAAAGCTGAGCTACAACAAAGCTAGTGGAAGTGACAGTATTACAGCTGAGCTATTCAAAATCTTAAAAGATGATGCAGTAAAATTGCTACACACAATTTGCCAGCAAATTTGGAAAAATCAACAGTGGCCACAGGATTGAGAAAGATCACTTTACATTCCAATTCCAAAGAAAGGCAGTGCCAAAGAATGTTCAAACTATCGCACCATTGCACTCATTTCACATGCTAGTAAAGTTATACTTAAAATCCTACAAGCTAGACTCCGGCAGTATGTGGATCGAGAACTACCAGAAGTACAGACAGGATTTCAAAGAGGCAGAGGAACTAGAGAACAAATTGCCAACATATGCTGGATCATGGAGAAACCTAGGGAGTTCTAGAAAAACATCTACTTCTGTTTCATTGACTATGCTAAAGCATTTGACTGTATGGATCACAACAAGCTGTGGCAAGTTCTTAAAAAGATGGGAGTACCAGACCATCTTATTTGTCTCTATATGCGGCTCAAGAAGAAACAGTGAGAACTGGACACAGAACCACTGATTGGTTCAAAATTGGGAAAGGAGTCCGGCAAGGTTGTATACTGTCACCCTGCCTATTTAACCTATATGCAGAGCACATCATGAGAAAGGCAGGGCTAGATGAATCAAAAGTTGGAATTAAAATTGCTGGGAGAAATATCAACAACCTAAGATATGCATATGATACCACTCTAATGGCAGAAAGTGAAGAGGAACTAAAGAGCCTCCTGTTACTTGTGAAGAAGGAGAGTGCAAAATTTGGGTTGAAACTGAACATTAAGAAAACCAAGATCATGGCATCCGGCCCTCTCAATTCTTGGCAAATAGATGGGGAAGAAATGGAGGTAGTGACAGATTTTATTTTCCTGGGCTGCAAGATCACCGCAGATGGGGACTGCAGCCAAGAAATTAAAAGACGCTTGCTCCTGGGGGAGGAAAGCCATGGCAAATCTAGACAGCACACTAAAAAGCAGAGACATCACCCTGTCAACAAAAGTGCATATAATCAAGGCTATGGTCTTCCCAGTTGCAATGTATTGCAGTGAAAGTTGGACCATAAGAAAGGCTGAGCGCCAAAGAATTGAGGCCTTTCAACTCTGGTGCTGGAGAAGACTCCTGTGAGTCCCTTGGACTGCAAGGTGATCAAACCGGTCAGTCCTAGAGGAGATCAACCCTGACTGCTCTTTAGAAGGCCAGATACTGAAAATGAAACTGAAATACTTTGGCCACCTAATGAGAAGGAAGGACTCACTGGAGAAGAGCCTAATGCTGGGAAAGTTTGAGGACAAGAGAAGAAGTGGACGACAGAGAATGAGGTGGCTGGATGGAGTCACTGAAGCAGTAAGTGTGAGTCTAAATGGACTCCAGAAGATGGTAGATGACAGGAAGGCCTGGAGGAACATTGTCCATGGGGTCGCAATGGGTCAGACATGACTTCACAACTAACAACACAACAACAACAACAACAATGATATTGGAATGACAACACATAAATCATTATATTATTGTGCAAATGAAGTGAATATAGAATTGTATCATGCTATCCAATGCAAACTTTTAGATGAGGACAATGTGAAGGATCGCTTTGCTCTCTCCACTGTCTATATGGCAGTGCGGTGTCATTGAGGCTCACAAACAGCTTGTAGTAGTTCCATACTCTTATAAATGATCATAGATAAACTTTATTGTCCTTTTTTACTGTGGGCACACTGGCACACATTAAAAATGAGAATCTATTGCCTGCTCTCAAACACATATATAAACATTATAAATATGTATATATATATGTATATGTATATATATGTATATATGTATATATATGTATATATGTATATATGTATATATGTATATATATATATATGTTTAAGTATTTGTCAAGGCTTTTTGAGTGGACCTTGCTAATTAACTATATATATATATATATATATATATATATATATATATATATATATATATATATATATATATATATATATATACATATGTATATACCTACACCCTTACATATAAATACATATAAATATTAATAATTGTCCATCTTGAATACACAGTGGAAAGAGGAAGCTTGAGAGTTCACAAGGTTGATACTATATGGAGCCAAACCGTGACTGAATCTGGATGTTCTGCTTTGGATACCACAAAGCCTCCTCCCAGAAGGTAACAGGGAAAACAGGTTGTGAAGAGAATGTGTAGTGTCCCAGACAATCTTGTGACCCTGCTCAAGCAACACTTAGATGCTATGTCCTGGATAGAATGGAGTGAACTGTCAATAATCTTTTCTGCCATCCTCTCCATTCTCTGCACTGCCTTCCTTTCTGAAGCAGTGATGCTTCCAAACATCATAACTGTACAAAAAGGTTGCACCAAATTTCTTTTCTTACAGCTCTACTCAATAATTGCTCCTGCAAATATAGCCCTTCAAGAATACTGGAAAGTTTGAGCATGAATAAATGCTTTGGTTGTAAGGTTATGGCTGAATTCATACAACATTATAAACCAAGCAGTAATGGCTGGAATCCCACAGCAGACTAAACTACTGTAAATACAAATTTTCATAAGGCTTAGCAAGATGTGTAAACTAGCTAATGAGGGAAATATAAACTAGCAAGATTTAATTCTTTTCTCTCTTTTAATCTCAGAAGACTTGTGTAATAGTCACAGGTCCTCCTCTGCTCCTATTCTTTCTGCCAGTTGTGCTTTTGTTATTATTAAAGCATTATATATATAATTATAATGCTATAATTCCCATGCCTTATCAAGTGAATTTTGACGAGTATTAAAAAGATGTTCATTCATTTTAGTCTCGGCTCCATTTTTTTAAATGTTATCTGATAATTGCATAGATAGTTTAAAAGCAGTATGCATAAATCTTCTCTTTGCTAGTGGAAATTCCTGTACTATTGCAAATAATATGCAATTACTGTACTGGAATATTATTCCTTTTGTATTTAAAATAGGAGAAAAAAATGAATATTTATTTTGCTTTGAAAATCTGTTGAATTATACTCATTAATCCTTTGTGGCTAGCCAGTTCCTTTTCATCATTTTTTTTCACAGGATGGCCAATGGGGAGTTTGTGAGGACTTTAAAAATATGAGCTGTGTTCATATTACATGCTATATTAAAAATAGTATGAGTTCAATTTTACTGCAGATGTTTTTAGCACTCATTTGATGACAGTGCATTGGGGCTAACCTAAGTATAAAAAATTGAAGAAAACAAAGAATTTGACATATGTACATGCAGAGAGGCACATGGAATAGCCCTTCTCATTTTGGACATTAACTTGAAAATGAATTAGGAAATCCATAAAAGACTGAGAAATTGCATTGGAAAGAAGAGTAAAAAGAAACATATTCATAGTAAAGGAGAAAAAATGTGCTAATTCAATAGAGTATTTATTTAATAAAAAAATATGCAACCCATCTTCTCTATAAGGCAGCTGTATGAAATTACAATATAGATTCCTTGCAGATCTTGGGCTGAATACAGTAATGTGCCATTCAAAAAGATCAATTTATTGCAAATGGTTGTGAAATGGAAAGAATTTGCTGAACTTTGGAGGGGCAGAGAACAAACAGTGGACTTAAATTCTTCTTTGAGAGTTTAATTTTTCCAGTGAAGGAAGGAGCAGAAAAGGTAAAAATATACTTTTCTCCATTTTTTTTAAAAAAATCTGTGCTTTAACAAAAAAGAAAAAAACATTTTTTAATTGCTAGAAGTATTTGCTAGACATCCATTACCGTTTAAAACATTAGTTGAATTTTAATTTTTAATGTGAATAAATTATATAATCACTGTAAAGCTGCATATATCTTGCTTTTTCAAGAAAAAAAAATCAATTGTTAGATTTTTTAAAAAATCTGGTTTGTGACACTTCATCAGCTTTGTAGCAGAAGCCCTCCTGAAAATAGTTTGATATGATAAATAATCAATAAACAAACCTTAGTTTTTAATCAGTAAATTGAACAAAAATGTTTGATTACTGCAGTGCAGAATAAGAAGGTTAAATACAAAACTCCAAATGGGAAGTTAATCTACAATGACAAGTTAAAAATATGAGCAGTCTTATCCTATATGTCTTGCTAAAATTTTTATGAATATGTGCCATATGGTTTCCATATTCTTAGTTTTCCATACTAAGCTTTGAAGATTGATGAAACTGAGGGACAGTTGTTAAAAGTGCTAAATCTGTGTATTGTGTTTCCTGAATTGTTATTCCATTGTTTCTAGACCTAAATCACACATTGTTTTGGAGGTCCAGAAGCAAGACAAGGTAATATCTGCAAAACCCATGTACAAAGCCCCAAACTGAATCCCAACACTGTCATCCATTTGAGATATAGAGTATAGACAACATAAGGTAAAAGAGTCCCTGTGGATTTTACTCTACTAGTTATTGCTGACTGTAGAGCATGGTGCTCATCTCCATTTCAAGGCCATTGAGCCAGCACCATCTGAAAACATTTTCATCCTCATGTGGCCAACATGATGTCATGGAGTGCTGTTACATTCCCATGAAGTGGAACCTATTTATCTACTTGCATTTGCATGCTTTCGAACTGCTAGGTGGCAGAAGCTAAGTTGAGGACAGGAGCAAACCCCATTGTGTAGTGCTCAGGTCCCAAATCTGGGATGCTGGCTTTCTAGCCAACAAGTCCATCATTTTAACCAGGGGTCTTCAAACTTTGCCCTTTTATGACTCATGGACTTCAACTCCCAGAATTCCTCAGCCAGCATGCCTGGCTGAGGAATTCTGGGAGTTGAAGTCCACAAGTCAACCACTCACTACCTTATAGACAACATGGGAATTTCAATTAATAATCTGGAAAAACGAGATAGAAATATGGTTATATGTATAACTTATCAGTGTATGTGGAGTGTATGTGTGTGTGAGAGAGTATACACTGTGTATTCATATATACATACAGATATATAGTAGTATGCAAAAGTGTTAGGCAGTTTTGCAAAAATGCTGTAAATTAAGAATGCTTTCAGAAGTAGAAAGGTTAAGGTTTCCGGTTTGCGTGTGCAGCGCCAGCGGACATGTGGGAAGAACCCTCTCCCCACCGTCCAATCTTTCTTCCTCGGAGGATCCTGAAAAGAGTCGAAAGTTGCCCTGGAGGGAGGACCACTGTGAGGAGGACCTCCCTGTGATTGTGAAAGGGCACGAGCCCTCTGTTTGATCCAGAGCAGCTCCTCTGGCCCGAAGAAGAAGAGATCGGCCATTAATATGGCTGATCATTAAGCCACTCCCTGCTGAAAGCCAAAAGCACCATCAAGCACAACAAAACAATCTGAAGGATCTGGGTGAGATCTTACCTTTTTTACTCCCCTATCTTCCTTTGGGACATTCCTGAAAATTGCCTCCCCCCTTCTTGAACAAAACGACAACTACTTACTTGAGGAATTAAAATTTTAAAGGCTCAAAAGAACGAAAATTATTAACTGAATAATTAAGCAATCTTATTTGTACTTTTGGAACTTTTGGGATATTAAAAAAAAATCTTTATTTTTACAGGAACCTACTATCCTATCTACCTTTTAAGCTGTGAAAGAAGGGCAAAAAGAAAAAAAAAAGATTTTTATAAGTTTGGAAAAGATTTTACATGCTATTGAGGACATCTTGTGGTAAAACCTGATACAGCAAGTAAACCTCCTCTTTGTGCTGAGATTTGGCTTAAATTCAGATTTGACCTTGACATTATCTTTAAAGATAAGAATTGGCAACACCTGGAACTGAAAAACAACTTTTAGGAATAATGGAGGTGGACATTTATTTGCTTTTATCAAAAACAGCCTCCACGAAAGACCTATCTGCAAACACCAAAGAACTGGAAGGATATTATCCACCATTTGACTATAAACTTATACTTGAAACAATCTTTGCAGTGGCTGAGCAAATAAAAGCCAGACTGCAAAATAAATCTGACAGCTTAAATCTACCAAACCAAAATGTGACTTCAACTGATGAATTGACAATTCAAAAACCAAATGAAGAGGAGGAAATTAACATTAAAATAGGGGATGCTAAAGAAGAGCAAATACAATCTACTGAGGACTTTGATGCCCAAATCTGATGAACTATTAAGATGATAAACAGAATATATTTGTATAAAATAAGAATGCACTGAAATGAACAATGTTTGTATTTTAGACATGATTATTATTATATAAGTAAATAGGGGAAATGTGGGTTACTCAAAATTAAGTTTTTGAGATACTACAGGATATTTTGGAATACTGTATTGCAATTAAGCAAAATTTAAAAACAGGACATGGATTATGTATCAGTGAAAATATATTGAAAATTGTTCTAATTGATTGTGTCATATCATAATTAGAAAGGTTTTAATTTGATTATGTTATCATAATTTAGAGAACTGGAGAGGGAACTCTTGTTGATGTAACCTGAGCTGATTACAAGAGATTTTGTTATTTGTTATTGTTATCCTTTGATTACCCAACCACCACATTGCTTCATAAATATTTGGATGTAAAATTAGAAAATTAATAAAACTTGTTGTTGTTTAAAAAAAGAAATAGAAGTGTTAAGAGTTTATTTTTATCAATTAACAAAATGGAAAGTAAATGAACAGAAGAGAAATCCAAATCAAATCAATATTTGGTGTGACCACTCTTTGCCTTCAGAACAGCATCAATTATGCTAGGTACATTTGCACACAGTTTTTGAAGGAACTCAGCAAGTTCCTACAAAATGGTTCAAATATCTTGGAGAACTAACCACAGATTTTATGTGGATTATTTTTTTATTATTATTTTATATTCAATTTTATTTTCCCATTTCTTCCAAGAACAAGTCAACAAATATATTGCCATACATAAATACATACACGTAAGTTTGGGTGCTGCTCGTCCATTTCCCCTTTCACTGTATCCACCCTCCTTCTCTCTCTTCCCTCTTCTCTACTTTCTTTCTCCCTTTCTCCTTTCTTTCCTACTTCCCTCTTCTTCCTCTCCTCTCCTCTTTCCCTCACCACTCCCCTCCTGTTTCTCCCCGTTTCTCCTCCTCTTTCCCTCCAACCTTCCTACTTCCTTCCCCCTCCTCTACTCTCTTCCCTCTCTCCTCTCCTTTCTTCCCTCCCATGCCTCTTCTGATACAATTCAGGGGTGATGTCCGAGCAGCTCCTCTCCTTGGATTTTCAATCTATATTAGGTATGATAATATCCTTATCTCCTCATTTTTCTTCCATCTACATTAGTTTTAGCTGTCTTTTAAGCATATTCTCTTTTTCACCCACTTGTAAAATTTTCCCCAAATTTCATCATACTCTGTCTCTGTCTTATCTTTAATTATCATTGTTAATCTTTTCATTTCTGCACATTCCATTATTTTTCTGATCACCTCTTCTTCTGGAGGAGCTTTCAGTGCCTTCCAGTTTTGTGCAAACACAGTCCTAACTGAAGTGGTTACATGAATAATCAAATATGTGTTCTCTTTGCTATATTTCTCTGGTAAAATACCCAGCAGGAATATTTCTGGTCTTAATTCTATACATTGTTGTATCATCTTTTCTATCCATGATTTGATTATGTTCTAATAGATTTTAGCTTCTGCACACATCCACCACATATGATAGAAAGAGCCTGGTATTTGATGGCATTTCCAACATTTCCTAAATCTGTCCTTAAACATTTTAGCTAGTTTTTCTGGAGACATATGCCATCTGTAGAACATCTTGTACATATTTTCTTTGTAAGCTGTCGTCATTGTCAGTTTATAGTTTCTTTCCCACAATTGCTGCCATCTATCTAATTCAACCATATATCCAAAATTTCTTGACCATTTTTTCATTGACTCCTTAACTTGCTCCTCCTCTAATTCCCTATATAATAAGTAGCTATACATTTTTAATCCATTTTTCTTCAGTTCCCGTAAATATTTCATCTAACTCTGTTCTCCCCAAATTAAAACCATCTATTTTAGCATTTTTTTCATATCTAGATTGTATTTGCGTTCTCATGTACCAATCCATCTTTATTCCTTGTTCCTCTAACTGTTGTTTGGTTTTCAGGTTCCCCGTATCTGTTAGTAGGTCTTTATATCTGTTAAACATATTGGGGGTGTATTAAAGCTTCCATCATTGAGAGCCAATCTGGAATCCTTAAGTAATGCTTCCTCTTTATTTTCTCCCAAACCATCAATAAAGAATTCCTGATATAATGTCTCTGGAAATAGCTGTGTATTCTATTTTTCCCATACCATATGAACAAATGCCATCGCAACTGTAAATCATGTCCCTCTAATGTCAGTAATCTAGTAGTCCTCAGTAAAATCCATTCTCTCATCCATGACATTACTGCAGCCTGGTAATATAATTCCCAATTAGGTAAACTAAACCCACCTCTGAGTCTTGCATCCTGTAACATTTTTAAATTAATCCTTGCCTTTTTCCCCTGCCAAATATATTTCAAAATTATTGTATTTAGCCCCTCAAAATATTTCTTTTCCAATCTTATTGGTATTGTTGAAAACAAAAACAACAATTGTGGTAATATATTCATTTTGATTATTGCAATCCTGCCCATTAATGATAGTTGTACCTTTTTTTCATTTATCCAAATCTACTTCGATTTGTCTTTTCAATTTGTAATAGTTATCTTCTTTAATTGTTGTACATCCTCCTGTCAGGTGAATCCCCAGATATTTTACCTTAATCTGTATCTCTAACTTTCCCATCAATTCTTTTTTTGTTTTTCAGTAATATTTTTCACTAACATTTTTGTTTTATCTTTATTAATCTTCAAACCTGCTACCTCACCATATTTTTCTATTTGTTCTATTAATACAGGTCCTGTCTCTAGTGGCTCCTCCAAGATAAATACTAAATCATCTGCGAAAGCTTGTAGCTTATATTCTTCTCTCTTAACATAACTTTTTATGTGGATTAGACTGCCTCAAATTCTTCCATCTCTTCATGTAATCTCAAACACACTCAATGAAGATAAGGTTAGGACTGTGGGGGCCAAACCATCACTTCCAGGAATTCTTGTTCTATATCCTGAAGATAGCTCTTAATGACATTGGGTGTGTGTTTGGGGTTGCTATCCTGCTGCAGAATAAATTTGGGGCCAATCACATGCCTCCCTAATGGTATGGCATGATGGATAAGTATCTGCCTGAATATTTCAGCATTGAGGACACCATTGATCCTCAACAAATCTCCAACTCCTTTTTACAGAAATGCAGCCCCAAACTTGTAATGAAACTTCCACCATGCTTCACAGTTGCCTGCAGACATTTATTATTATATCACTCTCCAGCCTTTGGTGAACAAACTGCCTCTTGCTACAGCCAAACATTTCAAATACACAAACACACACACACACATACACACACACAGAGAGAGAGAGAGAGAGAGAGAGAGAGAGAGAGAGAGAGAGAGACTGGTTACAAAGAGTACAATTTGACAAAGGCATGGAGCTTTTCTAAGATTCATTTAGTCTGATTTTATTATTTAACTGGGCCTTTCCTGCAGCTATTAGTAGTTCTTTCATAATGCTAATTGTTCAATTGAAATTCTCTTTAAGCTATTTTACTGTAATTATATATGAGTCCAAGGAGCTGTCTTTTTGGCTTTTGTTTTTGCAAAATACAAATTTTCTATTATTATTGCTAATTTTAGTATTCCTGATACTTTTTCTACTTTCTACTTTATTCTCTTTTAAGTGTTCTAAAGCTGTTAAACTCACAGATTAGTTTTTTGGCATTTCCCCCCTCCCATTCTTGAAGATCTACCCTCTCTATCTCCAGTTTGTCACAATGTTTTACTAGACCAATTCATTCCATGTCTGCTACTTGGCCTTCTTCCAACAGGAAATTCCTGAGGCAATGAAAACTTCCCTTTTTTAAAAATCTGAGCTACACTCAATCTTTGGGCACTAATTTTTTTAAAAAACAAAACCCTTGCTGATTCTAAATTTGTAAAAAAGTTCAAATTTCCAGTCTGTGAAATCAATGGGAATGGGAATATAGAAAAGAAATAAGCATTTACTTAATAAAACTCTTTTGGATTATATTACATTGCCAGTGCTAGTCAGAGGTCAACATTATGAAGAGAAAACCTCTGCTCAAGGCAAGTCACCTTTTGCCATTTTGTGTTTTCCAGTGACAGAAATGGTGTTCCTTATAATACTTACCTTCTTTCCCCTATGCACCTCTTTATTTCCCATCATTTATTTTACCAGACTATTTTTATTTTTTTCTAGATTGCCTGAAACAGACCAATCTTTGTCTTCCTTTTAAAGTCTTTGTTGAATATTTCATTTCCCCCCCCTCATTTTTATTCACTTTCTCATCTTTTCTCTTGCCAAGGATTATTGTGTTATTTGTTCTCACTCTCAATGTCTCCCTTAACAGCAAATAGAACAATCTATATTAGGATACAATATCATTTATTCCATAGAGATGGCATTGTCTTGAGTTGTTAGTGAGTTGCCGATAGACAAGATTATCTTTGAGCAGTATTGATACTGTCCGGCTTCTTTCTGACATTTGTCACCTTCAGGTTTTTTTTATCACAAGGAAATTTACAGGTGATTTGTTTTTGTTTTTGTTTGTTTCTGTGGGTGGGGAGGTTGCAAAGGAAAGAACCATCTCTTTGGATCCAGAGTGCTCCCAACTTTTTTGATTGGAAAATGAACTCTATACTTTAGAATATAGAATCATAGGGCTAAAAGTGACCTCAGAGTTCTTCTAATCTAATCCTCTGGCCAATGCAGGAAACCTTATGTTATCCTGGTGAAATAGTTATCCAGTGTAGTCTTGCAAACCTCCAGTGATGGAGCACCCATAGCATTGGGAGGCAAGCTATTCCACTGATTAATTGTTTCACTGACAAAAAATTCTCCTTACTTCTAGGTAGAATCTGTCTCTTTAGCAAGCTTCCACCCATTGCTTCTTGTCCTACCTTCAGGGTCTGTAGTAGACTCCACTGCCTCCTCTTCTCTGTGACAGCCCCTTTAGTGATAGAAGACAAGTATCATGTCCCCCTAATCCTTTTCTTTGAGAGGCTAGAATATAGCAAATTGCTAATTCCATCAACTGTTCATCATAGTCTCCAGACTCTTATTATCTTTATTGCTCTTCTCTGCATACTTACTAGGGTCTCAGCCACTTTTTCTTCCTTTGAAGAAAGGAACTTTTGAAAAAAAGATGGGGGGGGGAAATTACTTTAAAATGATACCCTCTGCTAAAACAACAGCAACATTTAATGCATACATACAGTATGTACGTTACTATCTTTTAGCTTAAGTAGTAATTATAGACTTACCTAGTTTATTATAGTTTTCTCTAACCTAAAAGCCATAATAAATATTTTGACTTGATACCTCTAATTCATTTCTAATTTTTCCTGGCTGAGTAGGTGATTGATGCCAGTCTTGTAGTATGCTTTATCCTTGGAAACTTGCCCCCTTATTTTATAATCTAAAATATCAAAATTCTAAAACCTCAGGAAATAGTATCTGAATCATGACAAACTCGTGTCTCTTTCTACTTGAGAATGATGACAATGAAAAATAGGAACAGGGGGTTATAATTCAGTCTCACAATCCACTCTTGTATAGAGAACAAGAACTTAGGTTTCTGATTTCTGTGAGTTCTACACCTTAGTTTTTGTTTTGTTTTTCAAACATGCTTGGTTAGTAGTATATTACACTATGTTCCATTTGGTGGGTTTACAAAGAGTCCTCTGAATTGGTAATTTGGGATAATCAGTATGAAAGAGACCATGTGATTCATTGCCTTCTGTAGCACTATACCCAATTTAAGAAATATTCATTTCCCAGGAGTTAGGGGGAAATAATCCCCTAATTTTTAAACCCCAATTTTAAACCACTGTGTAAAAGAAATAACATGGGCTTCTAGATGGCCAAAGGGTTATTTATAAGCCAGGCATGATCCTATCCAGGTTTTCTGTGCAATAAAATTAGGCAATCATCAAAGAACAGTACTTGAGGAATAGACTTTTAAATAATAAGCTATTGATTCTCTTTTCAGTTTTTTTTAAAGCCTCCAAGGTTAGAAATATATGTTTTGAAAATAAAGAAATCTAACAATGCAATTCGCAATTGTAGTTAAAATGTTTAAAAGCATTTATAGTATTTTTAAAAATTACATGTTGATGCAAAAAAGGAATAAAATAAAATTATGAATACATACACAGAAAAGGTACAGACTGAAAAAAGGAATTCATTCATTCACCTAGAGAGGATCTTTGCTTCAATCTCTATATTACGTTACCTGAGGATATCCCAGTACAGAGAAAGAGAGGAAGAGGAAGATGAGAAAGGACAATAACATAACACTGATGATGTAATGTACTGGCCTTGATTTGCTGTAAGTGTTTTCTTGTTTGTATTACTTGCTAATTGCTTAAGTTCAAATGTATGTTGTAACGGTTGCTGGGCTGGCCTAGACTGGTTGTCTCCAGCTGGCTAAGTAGGTATTTAGGCAGGAAACCACTGCTTTAAACCTATTGGTCGCCGCCTATTGGCCAACCGTATAAATAGCTGCGCAGCAGCTCCTATGCTGCTTCTGTTCTGCTCTGTTCTGACCTTCCATAAAGCCTGTTGCTGTTTGAACCTACCATCTCGCTCAATGCCTGCAAAGAACCAGCTACTCAACAGATGAGTTGGATGATATATAAACTGTACGTTCATGTATTGATTGTATGTTCCTGTATTGAATTTAATCAATTTATATCTGCTTCTTTTATTCATTTGTAAATAGATTTGGCCAGTACGGCAATAGCTGGCAAACAAAATTATACTGATATTTCTTTTAAATATTTGTATGGACTCTTAAGAAATAAGAAGCCAAACCCACAAGCACAATCAGATAATGAGAGCATCATTTACAAAGGGTAAATATGGAGGCTTAGTCTAGACAGGAGATAAAAACAGGGAAAAGTATACAACAAATAACTTGAATAATAGCCTACAAAAATGGTCAGGATAAAGAAAAGTAAAGAAAAAGTAGATAGAGAGGTGGGAATTAGTATAATCTTATAAAGAAGTGATAGCTGAAATAAGAACAACAAGCTCACAACATCCCTTTGATTGAATTTAAGACTAAAATTATAGCAAAACTTTGTGTAATACAGATAAAGGATCATGCTATGTTGCAATTGCTATTAATTTAATAGCTGCAATGGGTCTTCTCGCTCCATATGTTAAACTATTGATGAATTGTAATGTATCCATAGACACCTTCTGATTGTGCCCACCTGACTTTCATTAAAACTTTAAGTAATTAAAATAATAAATGGAAAATAGACATGCAGCAGAGTAAAGCACAGCTTTCAGTATCAACTTTATTTATAAGAGTGTCTCTGGGTTCATAAGCATTCCCTCACTATACAAACAGTGGATGGCTATGACCCATTTAACTTTGAGGGACTGTCTTTTTAAAGATAAGATAAGATAAGATAAGATAAGATAAGATAAGATAAGATAAGATAAGATAAGATAAGATAAGATAAGATAAGATAAGATAGGATAGGATAGGATAGGATAGGATAGGATAGGATAGGATAGGATAGGATAGGATAGGATAGGATAGGATAAGATAAGATAAGATAAGATAAGATAAGATAAGATAAGATGATAAGATAAGATAAGATAAGATAAGATAAGATAAGATAAGATAAGATAAGATAAGATAAGATAAGATAAGATAAGATAAGATAAGATAAGATAAGATGACCTTTATTGTCTTTTTTTTTACTGTGGGCACAATGGCACACATCAAAAATGAAATTTAGTTGCCTGCTCTCAAAGTGAAACACATACATGACACACACCTAACCATACAATATACAACATATGTATAGACCCACACCCTTATATTACATAACAAATAAATATTAAATACTGTCCATCTTGAATATATAACAGAAGGAGGAAGCTTGAGAGTTCACAAGGTTAATGCTGTATGGAATGAAACTATGGCTGAATCTGGATGTTCTGCTATGGATACCATGAAGCCTTCTCCCAGAAGGAACAAGGAAAACAGGTCATGAAGAGGATGTATAGTGTCCCAGATAATCTTATGGACCCTGCTCAAGCAATGCTTCTGTGCTATGTCCTGGATGGAGGGGAGGGAACTGCCAATGATCTTTTGGGCCATCCTCACCACTCTCTGCACCGCCTTCCTATCTGAAGCAGTGATGCTTCCAAACCAGACAGTGATGCTGTATGACAAGATGCTCTTGATTGTCCCTCTGTAGAAAGTGGTAAGGACAGGGGAAGGAAGATGTTTTTTTTTCATGGGATGCAAAAAAAAAATGCAGGCGCTGCTGTGCCCGCTTTACCAGTTTCTCACTGTTGAGCGACCAAGCCAGCCTACTCATTAACTGCACACCGAGGAATTTGATGCTGGTAGCCATCTCCACAGGTGAACCAGATCCAATATATTGGGCATGCTGAGGATCCCATTAGTCAAAGAGTGCCAGACTGAGGCTCCTCCATAGGGCCCAACAAAAATGGCTTGGAGGAATAACCATCACATGGATGCCTGCTGAAAGGCAGCTGGTACCACACTTTAATTTATATGTCCTAGGCAAGAATCCCTTTTTCCAGAATAATGCCTGGCCTGCAATTATGGAAGGGACTTTAAAAGACAACAAAGAAAACACTAAATACTTTTTCTCCTACTTCCTGGTGCCTTAAAATGTTGCATTCCAATCATTTCCAGATCTGTTGATATGCTTGCATAAACAAAACTTTTTACTAAGTCCATTTCTCTTTCCTTCCTTGTCCTCCCCCACCCACCTTGATAAACCTGACAATTTTAACTGTGATAAGAATATCAGCATCAACATTAAGTTGTATTTGTGTTTACCTAAATGAGCAATTGGAAATGCAATCAACTGCTTTTTAGAATACATGAAATAACGTTGATTTAGAACTGTGCATATATTTTATATTTCTTGATGTGTAATCATACTGCTAACAAACTTCTCCACCAATTATCAAAAAAGCTTCCTATTTCCTCACATGTGCCAAAAAATAAAAATAAAAAATAGAAGAAGAAAGAAAAAGAAAACCACTGTGCCATAACTTCAATGTTAGTGATTGTTTTTATAATAATAATCATTATTACCACATGGGACTGTTGCGGGATACACAATTGGCTATTTGTTCTTGTTTATTCTTCTATAGTTATTTTGTGTGCTTTTATCATGTTGGTTTTAATCAATCAATTAACTAACTAACAAGATAAAATGACTTATAGAGCTGCCCATCTCACAGCACTGGGGGGGGCATATGAAGATTGAAACATATAGGCTCACAGTACCCTAATTAAATAACAACCCCCAAAGATAACCACATCCCCAACATCAATGGATAATGCCCAAGTGCCTAGCCCAAAAGCTTGGAGGAATTACCCGGCCTTCAGAGGCTAATAGGATTACGGCCCTCTGAAACTCTGCAAGGATGCTGTTCCACTGCGGATGCACAGCCACAGACAAGACATGGCTTTGGCCTAGCAAAATGGCATTGTTTGATGGAAGGGACCTGGGACATCTTCTTGATGGTAGACCTGATGGGGTAGGCAGAAACAATGGTGGAGAGACAATCCTGCAAATATCCTGGTCCTAAAGGCTTTATGGGTAATATCCAACATCTTGAATTGGGTATGGAAACATATTGGGAGCCAGCACCACTCAAAGGGTTCTATCCAGGACACTACATTCTGCACCTGGGAAGGGAGAGGGTGGGGAAAATCATATTATTTTTAAACAAGATCTCTCAACAAATCTTGGAGATGAGATCACAGAAGTAACATGAAACTGCAAAACCATCCAAGGATGAATACTTCTAGTCCTTTCTTGAAGGTCACCTTTATCCTTTAATAGCTAAAGTGGTTGTTTTTGTTTTCTTTAACTTTCTTTGTAAACTTCTCACAGCGAGAAGAACTCTAATACTATTTCATTATCCAGTTTTTGATCTTTAGGCAAAATGGCTTAAAAATCAGGGAGGAAGTTCTTTAATTTTTTTCTGTGTTCAGCGTGTCTTGACTTTCTCTCAAGGACTTCATGTACTCCTTTATCTCCTCACTGTACAAGCTAAAATTTTATACCCAAGGCAGAAAAGATCTATTCAATACAGAAGACAGAGGCCGAAGGGAATATCTTATTTTTCACGCAAGAATCAGCAAAGAACGTGTTTTTTCTTGCTAATTCCTTCTTCCTTTAAAAAAAAAAAAGTCAGTTCCATAGCCAGAAAATGAAAACATCTTCAGACTCTGCTGGGAGTAGTGGAGGACAATGGAAGAATCACAAATGCGAAAAATAAGGCTAATGTATCCTTTGCATTACTTAAACAAAAATATATTAAAAAGTATGATTAAAGGACTGAAATTATGACCATAATCTTTTAAAAATAACCTAGCAACCAATAGTACAGCAAGATAACAATTCAAAAAGGATGTTAAAACAGAACAAACTTCAGTAAAGCTATATAAATGAAGCAATGTATAAATAATATGTGATTTGGTACAATTGTATAAGTAATGCTGATTTACAGGGGACTGCCACATTTTAACCATGTATTTATTTCCTTGATGCATTTGAATTAGTTTTTGATTCTTGGCAACTGGCTGGACTAACAGGCAGCGGTTTTCTTGGCAAGATTTTTGGGAAGGGAGATAAAATAACTGGCCCAAGGTCACTCAGCTGACTTCATGACTAGGGTAGGATTAAAAATCACATTCTCCTGGGTTCTAGCCTAAGGGCTTAGTATATATGCCTCTCCCCACTCCTCCAGGTCATTTTGTCAAATTGGATGATTGTATGATTGCATATATATTTATTTGTTTATATCCCACCTTATTTATTTTTATAAATAATATACCCAATACATCTTTCTCTTCCTACTTTCTCCACAACACCTACCTTCTGAGGTGATGTCATGGTTCCAACAGATGAAATTCTTCAAAAGAACTTCGAGGCATTGTTTACCTTAAATAATCTTTTATTTGAGAAACATAGTATCAGCACTACATAGTTGAAACTAAAAACTAAATCCCACTCCCCTGGGTACAATGTAGCAAAGCACAATTCCTTCCTTCAATAAACAGTCATAAATAACATTCCCCAATTAGCTTGAAGCATGGGCTTTCTCCCCAGCTCTCCAGCCCACCAAAACTCTATTGACTCACGGCCTTGGGTTCCCACGGCTGAGTTATTATTGTTATGAATAGCTGGACTCTCATCCATATTCCCCCTCCCAGCATCAACTAACTCTAAAAGCAATAGAGGAAAAATGGCTGCATTTCCATTTGTTGTCAAAGCGAGAACATCCAATGTTAACAGCGTTGACAGGTGAGTTCTGCTGAGAAGGAAGGACTGGCCCAAAATTACTTGGTGAGCCTTCATGCCTAAGATGGGACAAGAACTCATGGTTTCCCAGTTTTTAGCCTGATACACTAACCACTAAACTCTCTCTCTCTCTCTCTCTCTCTCTCTCTCTCTCTCTCTCTCTCTCTCTCTCTCTCTCTCTCTCTCTCTCTCTCTCTGTGTGTGTGTGTGTGTGTGTGTGTGTGTATTTTATGAGGAGAGAGAGAGAGAGAAAGAGAGAGAGAGAGAGAGAGAGAGAGAGAGAGAGAGAGAGAGAGAGAGAGAGAGAGAGAGAGAGAGAGATGATGGAATCTTTTGCTATGCTCCTGAAGTCAGTAAGTAGACTTAAATTCGTATTATGCCATTTGCTTCATGTTATGTTGATTTAAGAATGACAATGCAGCTAAACCCAAGCTTTGCAACCTTATAGAAACTTAGAGTTGTGTGCATTACTTAAGATTAATTTTCCTTCCTTCTCTTCCCCCAACCCACCATTTGCCACAATCACTACTTTGGGCAAAAATCTTCAAACCTACATTTGTCAGCATCAAGCACATCTGCCACCATTGCAAACATAAAGGTTTTGAACATAAAATAAAAAAGTTTGTTGTTTTTGTTATTAATTTTGTTTTTACTTTTTTTTTTAACAATCTAGCCTTGTATCTACCATTATAGGAGTCATTTGGAAGCGGTTTATGGAAACCTCCAGAGGAATGTGAACATGTTCACAGATTGTCTGTTCTTCTTTCTTTTTTTCCTTGTACTTGGGTAGAGGTGTATGTAAGAAGAAATGCTGGACATGGTTTTCTTTTTGTTTATTAGAACAGGGAGAGTGAAAACACTTGTTAATTCTTAGACTGAGCAGAAGCTCAAATGGTGACAATTCAGCTATTGAAGGTAAACAGAGCAAGCATTAGTTGAAGGACACTGCACTCAGTTATAACCTAATTTTACTGGGAAAAGGCAAACATTGAGAGCCTCTGATCTTCAGGCTTACACACATAAACTTAGATTATAGTGCTTGAATCTCTGAATGGATCTATAAAGCTGAAAACCTCCTGGACAAAACTGGACAAATCTTGGGTTAGTTTTCATGTTCATTGCAAGGGATTGAGAAATTGGGACAGTGACTGTTTGGAAGATCCCTGTCCTTCCAGTGACATGTTTCTTACTGCAGAGTGACCTTGAACCTTCTAAAAATATTCAGGATTAATATTGGGAAGGGAATGTTAAGAAAAACCATGGTGAGTTATAACAAAGGCTTATTTTGAGGGCATTGGGAAGTGGTTTGTTTTTCTCCATATGGTTCTCCTTATCAAGATCAAGAAGTATTTTTTTTCTCAAAGGACATGTTTTGTATAACCTTGAAGCCTTAACCGCCCTGAGTCCTTTGAGAGAAGGGCGGTATAGAAATTGAATAAACCTAAACCTAAACTAGCAGTTCAACTAATTTAAAGGCAGTTGGAATAGAAGAAGTAAAGAAATACAGCCCCTTCATTCCACTTTAAGAAAATATATTTCATGGAGCAATTTTGTCTTGCTTAAATTTTCACTTCAACACACCCTTTCAAAGAACAGTGTATCTCCATGTTTTCCTTATGGTCAAAATGCAACTGGTAGCATTGCTTTCTCTTTGTCAGGAAGCTGATAGTAATTGTGTTCCAGATACAGCCATAGGGCCACCAATATCCTACACTAAAAGGCAGGGTAATAGCAGATACAATAAACATTTAGAGGACATTTTTATCAACATTCCAACTGTGAGAGTCATTTATGCAGGAAAATATACATTTAGAGAGAAATAAACACAAAGCAATTCACAGAAGGATGTTTAGAAATTGTTGCTTATCTTTAAAGAAGAAGGAAATCAGGTAATTACTTTTAGATAGAAAAGTCTATGTGCCTAATCTAGCTGTATCAAAGTGAAAGGCTATGTGATCTGTTAGAAAACATTGACTCTTATTTGATATCTACTCCATTACTCGGGGATCAGGGGATCATAAGAACAGAAATCAGAACTGGAAGTGATGACAGATCTGGGAATATTAGACTCATAATTAGAGGCATGCTGGTAGCATCAAAGCAGAAATATAAAGGAGTTCAAAGAGAATAATCCCTATGCAAGCTTTGACTACATCTATTGCTCTTAGCAACCAATAGGAAGAGAAGATGCAAAAGACTAATGCAAACAGAAATGGAGCTTCAGTATTTGTATAGCCTGAAAAAATATAATTTGTTTGCCTGTATATGTCTGAAAGCTCATACAGGTGATTGTCTAGTTTCTTCTTAAAAATCTCCAGTGATGGAGTGCCACTGGTTAATTGTCCTCACTGTCGAGAAGTTTCTCTTTAATTCCAGGTTGCTTCTCTCTTTGATCAGTTTTTAACCATTGTTTCTTGTCCTTCCCTCTGGTGCTCTGGTGAACAATGTGACACCCTCTTCCTTGTGGCAGCCCCTCAGGTACTGGAATACTGCTATCATGTTGCCATTCCTTCTTTTCTTTAGATTAGCCAAACCCAACTCCTGCGGCCGTTGTTCATATGTTTTAGTCTCCAGGCCTTTGATCATCTTAGTTGCTCTTCTCTGAATTTTTTTTTCAAACTCTCAACATCTTTTTTGTGATATGGTGACTAAAATTGGCTGCAGTATTCCAGGTGTAGTCTCACTAGGGTTTTATAAAGCGGTACTAATACTTCATGTGATTTTGATTCTATGCCTCTGTTTATACAACCCAGGATTGTATTACCTTTTTTGGTTGCTGCTGCACACTGCTGGCTCATAGTCAAGTGATCGTCCACTAGGACTCCAAGGTCCCTCTCACAGTTATTATTTTTAAGCCAGGTCTCAATCTGTATTTGTACCTTTGATTTTTCCTATCTAAATGTAAAACTTTGCTTTTTTCCACATTAAAACTCACTTTGTTGGACAGGGCCCATTGTTCAAGTTTGTCTAGATCTTTTTGGATCCTGAGTTTGTCTTCTGGGGTGTTGGCCACTCCTGTCAGTTTGGTATCATCTGCAAATTTGATGAGTTCCCCTTCAATTCCCTCATCTAAGTCATTTATGAAGATATTGAAGAATCCCGGGCCTAAGATGGAACCTTTTGGTACCCCACTGGGTTACCTCTCTCCATGTGGATGTAGTGCCAATGAGGACTACTTGTTCAGTAATTAAACACCTGCAAGAAAAAAAGCATGCTCAGAGAGCACCAAGGACCCCTCAAATACAGATATGGGCTGGAAACTGGGGCAGTTGATATAGTTCACTTAAGAAGAGGAACAGAGAATGGGAATAACCAGATACCAGAAACTATCTAATATATCCTGGAAAACAGGGAATAATAGAATAAAGTACTAATGAAAAGCTTATGAGTTTTGTATCAAATTAAATCATGATAAAAGTAATGCTTGAATATCCATGAATTTTAAGGAGATTCTTTAATAATGTGTGAATGGTCAAGGTTGCTTTTCAACATACTTTAACTGTTTTTAATCACCATGAAGATATTAAGACAGCCTCCGTAAATTATATTGAACATTGCAATAAAGTAAAACAGATTGGTAGGATTGCATTTTTAAAATCTTTTATAGGAATATCAGACCAGTCATCAAAGAAAAAAAAATATCCCTTTGTATGGTAGTAATATATCTAACTAAGTTACCTCCATGCTATTCAACTCTTGTTGTGTTTATCTGATTGTACCCCCAAGATAGCCCAAACATTATAATGCAATCAACCTTGAATCAAAATATCTATGTACTGTAATTCTACTAACTTAAAATGTGTGTAAAAAATAAGGGACACAATACACTTGTAGAATTGAAATAATGGACATTTCATGATGTTTAGAGCAGTTTTATTTGCAAAATTATGGCCAAGCATCTCCATGATAATGTGATCATTGTTTCTTATTCTCTTTGCCCCCACAGGTAAAGTCAATGACAAAACTGGCAAAAACCACACTGCTTTCTTGCCCACCTGAGATCATCCTGCTTATCTGTTTAGGCAACTAAATAAAGATTTATTGTTGAAGTTCATTTGCCACTACAATTACTTTTCTATTTACTGTATTACACAAAACTGGGGATCATGGAGTTAAATACACACACACACACACACAAACACACACACACACACACACACACACACACACACACACACATATATATATAATTTTTTTGGATTGCTAACAAAGAATTAAAGGGAGACTAATATGGCCATTTCAAACTTATTTGTTCTCATTAGTCAGCCATACCCTTCTGAGATTCGAACCTGGGCCGAGAATTGCCTAATGTGCAATCAGCCCAGGTTCGAATCTCAGAAGGGTAT
>NC_139514.1:102578428-102607450 GCF_947247035.1 Vipera ursinii | reverse complement strand
ACTTAAGTCCTACTTAGTTCAGTGAGTCAAACCATGTGTCTTAACTAATTTAAATATGATAGGGCTCAGTGGGTTAGGATGCTGAGCTTGTCGATCAGAAGGTCGGCAGTTTGGCGGGTCAAATCCTGAGTGCTGCGTAACAGAGTGAGCCCCTGTTACTCGTCCCAGCTTCTGCCAACCTAGCAGTTTGAAAGCACGTAAAAATGCAAGTAGAAAAATAGGGACCACTACTGTGGGAAGGTAACAGCTCCGTGCGCCTTTGGCATCTTGTCATAATGGCCACATGACCACGGAGACGTCCTTGGACAAGCGCTGGCTCTTTGGCTTTGAAACAGAGATGAGCAGCGGCCCCTAGAGTTGGAAACGACTAGCACTAGCACCTTTACCTTTAATGTTTGTGATATGTTAATGAAAGATAATTTTGTTTGTAACAAACTGCAGGTCAGTGCTGAATTTCATTCTTTTCCCAGTGTACGGCAGGACAATTCCCAGAACTGTGTGTTTGAAAGTCTAAGAAAAGTTTTGCTACATTTGTCATATGGAAACCATTTTGTTCCTCAATGTGCTGTATTAATATTAACTTATGCTTCATTGTAAGGTTTGTTAATTTATGCTATCTATCATTCAGATCACAAAAAGCATATTACTAGACTGGAAGCATTCATAATTAATCAGACACAGTACTGTGTAAACCATAGTGCTTAACCTTCTAATATAATAAATGTTTTCTTTGTTAATATTAGCAGGGAGATTGTGGTGTGCACTAGAATTATCAGTATCCCAAAGGAATAAACCTTAAATTAATTTCTTTATGGTTATTAGTACACCATTACCATGACAGAAAAAAATAATCTAATCTAATCTAATCTAAGCAATATTTCAGTTTTTGAGGGGCTGCCACAAAGAAGAGGGGGTCAAATTATTCTCCAAAGCACCAGAGAGCAGGACAAGAAACAATGGTTGAAAACTAATCAAAGAGAGAAGCAACCTGCACTTCATCACTAGAGGTTTTTAAGAAGAGGCTAGACAGTCACTTATCTGAAATGGTATAGTTCAGGGGTTGGTAACCTTGGCTCTTTTATGACTCGTGGACTTCAACTCCCAGAATTCCTGAGCCAGTCATGCTCAGGAATTCTGGGAGTTGAAGTCCACGAGTCATAAAAGAGCCAAGGTTGCCTACCCCTGGTATAGGTTCTCCTGCTTGAGCAGAACTAGAAGACCTCCAAGGTCCCTTTTAGCTCTATTCTATTTTATTCTATTTCAGAAAATAGTTGAAATAGCACCATGGGATGAAATAATGAATTTAAATGACAATCTTGAAAAGCCAAGTAGGGTTAGGCCTGATTAAATCTTGGATTGTAGACTAAGACATGTTAGGTGAAGCTAGACTGGATATGTATTTTTTTAACAAAGATCTTAGAAAGCAATCACATATTCTTCTATGTTGTTATAATCCAATTGCATATTGTCACAAAAAACATCCTAATATGAAAATAAATATGGCCCATTCAAAGGAAATTTTATTTTATTTTATTTCTATTTTTAAAGATGCACTTTCCATTCCCATCTCCAAAGCTCATATGTTTTAAGCTGGCTGTGGTTATCAGGATGTTCAATAACAAAATAATGTGCATATACATTTTCCTACATGAAACATTTATACAGCAAATCTCATAATTTATAAAAATTATACATCTAATAGTAATAATATATTAGTGCAATAAAATACAGCATGACTATTTGTCCTTTCAATAAGTTTTTATTTTATTTATTTATACTACCATTTGTATTATCATTTTTTTATCATTTATTGTTAAATTTCACTAATAAGCAAATAATTATAAGCCTTTCTATAAAACTGTATTGGGCATCTATCAATGGGAATTCCAGTGCCTGAAAAAATATTAAATTTCAATAAAATACTGTATATAATTAGAAAAAGTGATATATTTTGCCACTGTCAAACTAAGCTCAAAAATGACATAGAACAATAAAGCCAAACTTCAGTTCTTTATTTGCTTACACACAATAGATTGAATCTATCCAGATTAAACCTTACTACGCTTACCTGAAGGGACGCGGTGGCTCAGTGGGTTAGGACGCTGAGCTTGTCGATCAGAAAGTCGGCAGTTTGGCGGGTCGAATCCCGAGTGCCGCATAACAGAGTGAGTGCCTGTTGCTCTGTTTCCTATCCAGCTCTGGGCTGGGCTGCCTCTTGTCTTGCCCTTTCTGGAATGTGCTCCCTCTTTCCTGGAAAAAATGCAGCTACACTGTAGTCCATCACATCAGCTCCCCACCTTGCCCTTTAGGCACATGTTTCACAGATACATTATTCTAATACTGATTGTTGTTTCTCCCTCCCTGGTCATATTTCTTGGTGCTATTGTAAAGTTCAACAGTTTTGGAAAATGATTTTTACTAGAGGTTGATTTTCCCCCTCCAACATTTTAATTTCCCACAAAGTATACTGGAATTAAGGGACGTGGTGGCTCAGTGGGTTAGGACGCTGAGCTTGTCGATCAGATGGTCAGCAGTTTGGCGGGTCGAATCCCAAGTGCCACGTAACAGAGTGAGTGCCTGTTACTCGTCCCAGCTTCTGCCAACCTAGCAGTTCGAAAGCACGTAAAAATGGAAGTAGAAAAATAGGGACCACTGTGGTGAGAAGGTAACAGTGTTCTGTGCGCCTTTGGTGTCTAATCATGCCGGCCACATGACCACGGAGACGTCCTCGGACAAGCGCTGGGTCTTCGGCTTTGAAACAGAGATGAGCACCGGCCCCTAGAGTCGGAAACGACTAGCACACATGTGCGGAGGACCCTTTACCTTTACCTTTATACTGAAATAGCATTATAAATCATAGCTTCTGTGAGGATATCACATGCTTCTTACTGGAAAGTATACACAGTCTCATCTGTAGATGAGGGAAAGAGCAGCATAGTTGAAAGTGTCCTCACAAGTCAGAAGATTGTTTAATTAGCATGGCTGTGCCAAGCCAAAACAGTTCCTCCGTTACCAAAAACCAAGCTTAGTTTAAGTCTCCCACAAAAAGGGGGATATAAATATTATTATATAAGTGTTATGATTGTCATAACCATGTCAAGAAACCCAGTGGAATGTTCAATCTCATCCCAGTTTGCTGAGAGAGGCAAAGTCACCTCTCAGGGACTCCCACAACATCTGAACCTGGCTCTATGACAACAGTTTTGGAAAATGATCTGTATTAGAGCTTGGTAAACTAACAGCAGGTTAGTCTAGCCACACATTGGCATTTTCAAGGATGACCCAACATCCATAACCAGCCAGGTTGATTCACATTGCCTCACTCACATCCTTTACATTCAGAATGGGATCTTAACTCATGGACTTGTGAGTAAGCATGAGTTTACTGCTGTTGGATGAGGAACTGGAAAGTGATGTGCAGGCAACTTCATCAGTTACAAGAAATAAGCAGGGCTGACATCCAACTGCCAAGAATGCAAGCCAAGCAAAGCAGCCCCAACTCTGCTTGATCCCTGCCCAGAGTTGGCTTGAGAGCTCAGCTTAATGTTCAGCAGCAACTCTGTTTAGAGCTTAGGTGGAGCTTGGCCTGACTGCAACTATGCAGCTAAATTTTTATAAGGGGCAACCAAGTTATGGCTGCACAAAATCCACAACATGTGCAACAAATTGCCTCTGGAAGGAAACTAGGACTGCATGCCACTTTAAAATGTAAGAACTCAAAAAAGAAGGAAAAAGCCAGATGTCTGATTATATGACTAGCTTAGCTCATTAGAACTGGGAGGATGAAGTTAAAATTCTGTTCAGCCAGAACAATAGTAATGCATTAGCATAAGCGTGGAACGTAATAAAATGCTGCACCATCATTCAATTCATCCAACATGGAATGTGTTGAAATAGAAAACAATTTAATTTGCATTGGTTGATTTTCTGTTTATATATTTAGTTTATATATATATATATATATATATATATATATATATATATATATATATATATATATATATATATATATATATATATATATATATATATATATATATATCTGTTGACTTCTTCAGTTTGAGCAAGATTAAGAAAGACTGTAATGTGCTGTAGTTCAATTTTGAATGACAAGTTGAATGCCTTCTCAGTGAATTATCACTGATAATTATGTCATTGATGTTATTAGGTTTTATTGTGTCTCTGATGATTTCTTGCTGGTCAATGATTATGAAGGAGTTTGACTTGATTTAACTTGTAACAGAAATGAAAACAAAATGCCAAAAAAACCCTCTGTTATAGACTTTATTAAAAGAATATTAATGATGACATAATGCAGAGCAACTAAAATCATGCATTGAAAATTACAATTCAGAAGTTAATACAATCTAAAAATTATAATTTTACTTTAGTTTTATATCACCCTACATCTATAGCCAAACTCCGCCAAAGGTCTTTACATTATGGATAAAAATATACAGATCAGTTTATGGGCTTTTCTATATGCTTTATCTATATGCTCTACTTAAATTTCTTTGGATAGGGATTTTAAAAATGATGTATTAGTAGTTATATGCAACTTTTCCAGACAAGTTTTCCTAAAAACTGTTTCTTTTTTGTCATATATTAATTTCTTATACAGGCTGAACTCATTTGGAAGTGGAGATTGAGAGATTGACCAGTTTTGGTCACCACGATGTAAAAAAGATGTTGAGACTCTAGAAAGGGTACAGAGAAGAGCAACAAAGATGATTAGGGGGCTGGAGGCTAAAACCTATAGGGAACAGTTGCTGGAATTGGGTATGTGTAGTTTAATGAAGAGAAGGGTGAGGGGTGACATGGTAGCAGTGTTCCAATATCTCAGGGGCTACCACAAAGAAGAGGGAGTCAAGCTATTCTCCAAAGCACCTGAAAGCAGGACAAGAAGCAACGGATGGAAACTAGTCAAGGAGAGAAGCAACCTAGAACTAAGGAGAAACTTCCTGACAGTTAGAACAATTAACCAGTGGAACAACCTGCCTCCAGAGGTGGTGAATGCTCCAACACTGGAGGTTTTTAAGAAGAGACTGGACAGCCATTTGCCTGAAATGGTATAAGGTTTCCTGCCTGAGCAGGGGGTTGGACTAGATGACCTCCAAGGTCCCTTCCAACTTTATTATTATTATTATTATTATTATTATTATTATTATTATTATTATTATTATTATTATTATTATTATATTCTGCTTGAATTGTTCCCCCTTGCTTGGAGTGAGTCTCTTTTGGAGATGCTACTATTTCATTGCCAATGAAAACATTTGATATTTTTAATTTATTATCTCCCCTTCTATTGAGATAGAAAAAAATGGGGATGTGGGATAAACAGCTGTCATGCTTTCTGCATCATAGGAGTGATCTCTTCATGGGGAACATTTGGATTCTGTAGTTTTTAACAACTTTGTAAATCGTTCTTCTCTAAAAAAAATGGACAAACTGGAAGCTTGCTTTGATGACAGTGATAACAAATGTACAGAGATCCTTCTGAGAATATATGTATCCAGGTAGTAATTCTCCAATAATTACAAATGTTATATTTTTATCAGATTTGGAACTGATTGATGGAGTGCAATGAATGCTGACAATGCAAACATTTTTATATACTTTTTGTGATTTATAAACCCCAACTGAGTTTTCTCTTCTTTTATTCATTCTTCGCATCTCCAGGGGAATGTGAGAAAGATATAGATATTAGCATGTGAAATCCATCAATCAACTATCACAAACAATAGAGTGACACAGATAAATGATTCAATGTTTTTCTGTGTTCATCATCCATGGGGAAATGAAGGCTATATTAAGCTATCTGGTCTGTAGGTTGTCTTATGTTCCCTGACTCAACTGTGATACAAGTCATTTGTCACCCAGTATAAATCTATTAAGGTAGCAGTCATGTACAAATTTACTGAAGACCAAATGTCATTGATTGCTATAGGATTTCTAACGGATGCATAACATTGTCCTAAATTTGTATGCATAGGTTTGTATTATTAGGTCACGACATTTTGACTTCATCAACATCTTATAACAGCTCATGTGACTTTAGCTGATCACACAATTAATGCAAGTGTCCTTAATTCACTTATGATGTTTTCTGTATGATTCCCTTCTAGTGATTCTTTGGAAGAATACTTTTATGTGGGTATTAATCTGGACTGCAGACAATCCACATCAGATTCAAATTCACATAATGCTCCTATTCAAGAAAAAGGTCAACACTTCCAGATGAAATACACTCACTTTTCCCCTGTCCTTGAAATTCAAGTAATATTTTTACTTATGTCAACGGTGAAAACTTTAAGATGGCAGGGTTCTATCTTTGATTACGTAAAACACAGAATTTTAGGTTAATGGTCTTCTAAATCTTCACAAATCTGCTAAAAGAATATATGCTAAATAAACAAATAACTTGCAAATAATAATAATCATACATATAAACCAGCCTAAATTACTGAGCTATACAAATTTCATAACCTCCACATTTTGTAAAAGGAACACATAATAAAACCACTCAACAATTTATCCACCATTGAAAAATATGTAATTTAATTATACTGACCATGAACTATGACTAAAGCTGCTAAAGATGCATCATATTGGTGCATCTCAAAAAGAATAAGACTATGGTTTCCAATACTGATATAAAAACACAACATCACAGTTCCTAAATAGTCCCAGTTCTTATGCTCTATCATCATTTCACTTTTATATATTTACTGGACTAATTCACACTTTGTGCAAATATGCATATCGTTTTTGGTTGTACTCTAATCAGAAAAATCTTAAGCTTAAAGAGGACCAGTTAAGGAACTGGACTAGAAATTGGGATTCCATGAGTTCTAGTCTTACCTAAAGCACAAAGTGACTTAAGTCAGTCTTTCTCTCTCTCATCTTGGAAAAGAGGCAATGACAAACTATTTCTGAAAATCCATGCCAAGAAAACTGAAGGGATTTGTCTAGGCAGTTTCCAGGAGTCAACACTGACTTGAAGGGACCAAAAATATATAATATTTGGGTTGTACCATATCAGGAGAAATGTCATACCTAAAAGCAAATTGATTAGTTTTTTTTTTTCTATTTAGGAATATAAGTGTCTCTGGATAGAGTAGGATTTACTTCTGAGTAAGTATTAAGGGACACGGTGGCTCAGTGGGTTAGGATGCTGTGAGCTTGTCGATCAGAAGGTCGGCAGTTTGGTGGGTCAAATCCCGAGTGCCGTGTAACAGAGTGAGTGCCTGTACTCGTCCCAGCTTCTGCCAACCTAGCAGTTCGAAAGCACGTAAAAATGCAAGTAGAAAAATAGGGACCACTACGGTGGGAAGGTAACAGCGTTCTGTGTGCCTTTGGTGTCTAGTCATGCCAGCCACATGACCACGGAGACGTCCTCGGACAAGCACTGGCTCTTCGGCTTTGAAACAGAGATGAGCACTGACCCCTAGAGTTGGAAACGACTAGCACACATGTGCGGGGGAAACTTTACCTTTAAGTATTAGACATGCATTGCATAAAGTATCCACATTTGAATTTCAGTATGTGGTTCATCACAGTTTGTTTGAAAACAACTGTCACTAAAACATACTAAAATAAATTTAAGCATTTAATGGAAGAAATAGGGGAAAATATTGGTCTAGTTCAAACCTAATGCTAAGTCTACTATTTGATTTTGGTTTAAGGTGTATGTGAGATTAGTGTGAAAGGCAAGACACTTTGCTTTTTAAGAAGATCATGTCTTAGTATAATTGTGAACTCATCCTTTAATATGGTGACATATTTCAGACTCCCACTGGATTTTTTTTTTTATAAAGCAGAATTTAATCTTTCTTCCTTGCTTTTCTTCCATCTGTCTCTCTCTCTCCCTCCTGGTTGAAATAGGTTTTGGCAAGTTTAGCAAAATATCCCGAGGGTTGTCCAAGCTAAGTTATATCTCTGTAGATATAAATGATTAATACAGGTTTGTAAGCCACTAAGATAAACATCTCAAGGGTTTTGCTAGCCAAGTTTTATCTTTGTAGATATAAATGATTAACAAAGGTTTGTGAACCAATCAATATATTTCATGAACAAATCTTTCTATCAGATATATTTTCCTGGACATAACCATAGTTACTTAGAGCCATTTAAAATTTAGCAAACACAAACATGCAAAAAAAAAACCCACACTTTGATACGTGTTTATGAATATGTCAGCAATTGGAAAATTGATAGGCACCTTTTAAGTCAGCTTGCATGATTTCTTAAGCTTAAATAATAGAAGAGACTTTATTCATTAAAAGTGGTGAATGTTCTTAAATGTAATAGTTGCTGCAGTCATGCCTCCAAGGTTTATTAAACCCCATTCATCAAACTTTTTAAACCAGGGCTTTCCAATAAGTTGCAATAAGAAAAAGTGGCGATCAGTAATTAAAAAAGAAATTGGAATGAAGTAAATTTCAAAAAGCTTGTGTAGTTATCTGATGGCACCAACCTGTTGTGACTCAGGGCCAGCCTGTGGGTCCGACAGCCGGGTCCGATGTATCGGAGGACTCAGATGTGGGGGAGGAGGGAAACGAACCGGCTGATGATGATTTGGAGGCTTTGCAGAGTCCTCAGCCGGGAACCTCTTCTCAGCTGTGTGAGCCCGAGAGTGCGGAGGATGATGACCCACAGCTGGCCCTGTTCAAGGACGCCCGACGCAGGAGGCAGACGAGCAGGGACAAACAAAGAAAGGCTATGGGACTCCTCGGGAGGAGGCACAGGGAGACCACGCCCTGAGCTCTCTATAAAAGAAGTGTTTGGGGAGGGGCTGGTTGCTGAAAGCAACTTTTCCGTTTGAGAAGTCAAGCTCTTGTATTTTTGTAACAGTGTAATTAAAACTTGGCAGAAGCCTTTTGGTCTTGGACGCTTTCCAGACTCTTCTTTTGATTAGGGGTGCGAGAAGAGGGCTGGTTCAGAACAGTTTGCTTTCAGCCACCCACCCCTTAATACTACGATGGAGCAGCTTCTTGCCGAGCATGCCCAGCTCAACCAGCAACTCACCTTGCTGGCCACTCAGGTGGCACAACTGCAGGCTCAGGTACATGCTGCCCCCCCACCCAGGAGGAAATGTCAGATAGCTATGCCGGATAAATTTGCTGGTAATCCAGAACTGTTTCCTGCCTTCCTGGGACAATGCCAGCTTTATATCAGCGTGAGAGCAGCTGATTTCCCCACTGACCGAGATAAGGTGGGATTTGTGTTGAGCCTTCTGTCGGGAGATGCAGCTCGTTGGGGCACGCCTCTGTTGGCACAGCCTAGCCCTTTGTTGGATAACTTTGGGGGGTTTTGTGACCATATGCGCCTCATGTACGAGGACCCGATTAAGGCGCAGACGGCCACCCGACGCCTGAAAGCTTTGAGGCAGGGTCAGCGCCCTCTACAGGCCTATATCAGCGATTTCCGGCTGCTTAGCCAGGATTCCGCCTGGAATGAGGCTGCGCTCGTGGATGCCTTTCAGGATGGCTTGTCAGAGGAGATGTTGGATGAGCTGGCTCGCGTGGACATTCCCTCAGACCTGAATGGGCTGATCCATCTTTGTCTGCGGATCGATGCCCGGCTGCAGCAGCGTAAGAGTCGCCGTGCCACCCCACAGACCCCTGCCGCCCCTGTTGTGCGTGAGCCCCCAGTCCAGAGGGAGGAGCCAATGGAGCTGGGTGCCGCCAGGTCCCGTCTATCGGTGACGGAAATGGACAGACGACGATCGGAGGGGTTGTGTTTTTACTGTGGGGACCCTGGACATTTGGCTGCTTCTTGCCCGAAGAAGCGTCAGCGGGCGTCAGTGACCAAGCCTGCCCCGAGAAAGTCCCCTGCTTTGCTATCGGGAAACGGCCCGAGCCCGATCTAGACGGTGTGACAGATCGGGCGACCCACAACGATCACGCCGAGCGACGCCGTTCCGACGGTGCCTGTGAACCTCCGCGGCATTTGATTTTGGAGGCACGACTGATCCTCCCTGGCAAGCCAGAGGGGATTCCGGTCCATGCCTTGATTGACTCTGGGGCTACCACTAACTTTATGGATTCGGCCTTTGTGGCCAAATGGGCTGTTCCCCAGTGTCCAGTGGATCCGCCCATGCTTGTGGAGACCATCGATGGTCGAGTGCTCCTGTCCGGGCCTATCACGGCCGCCACGCAACCCGTGTGTATGGCCATCAGTACCCATGTGGAGGCCATTCAGTTCTACGTCACTTCGGATCTGCACTTCCCCGTGGTCTTGGGACTGGCGTGGCTCCGGGCGCATGATCCACAGATCTATTGGTCTCAGAACTTGGTCACCTTCCCAAGTTTGCAGTGCGTGGACCACACCCGCCATATCTGTGCCGGCCAGGTGGAGGGATCCCCAGGGGTTTCCTTGCCTCCCGAACTGTCCGACTTTGCTGACGTGTTCAGCGAGTCAGAGGCGGACCAATTACCCCCGCACAGGCCCTACGACTGCTCCATTGACCTAGTCCCTGATGCGCCTCTCCCAGTGGGGCGTTTGTACTCCATGTCGGAGCCCGAGTTGGCTGCATTGCGGGACTTCCTGACAAAGAACTTGGCTCGTGGTTTCATCCGGCCCTCGTCCTCACCAGTGTCTGCGCCCGTGCTCTTCGTCAAAAAGAAGTCGGGCGAGTTACGGCTTTGCTGTGACTACCGGAAACTCAACGCTATCACGGTGCGTAACCGCTACCCGCTGCCCCTCATCCCCGAGCTCTTGGACCGACTCCGGGAGGCTAAGATCTTCACGAAACTGGACCTGCGTGGAGCTTACAACCTCGTCAGGGTTCGGCCGGGTGATGAGTGGAAGACGGCGTTTGGTACTCGCTATGGACATTTCGAGTACACGGTGATGCCGTTTGGCCTGACCAACGCCCCCGCTGTGTTTCAGCATTTTATGAATGACATCTTTCGGGATCTGTTGGACCAGTTTGTTGTGATTTACCTGGACGACATCCTGATTTACTCCCCGTCACGTGAAGCGCATCATCAGCATCTCCGTCAGGTCCTGCAGCGCCTCCGGAAACATCGGCTGTTTGCCAAGTTGGAGAAGTGCCAGTTCTACCAGGTGACCATTGATTTCTTGGGTCACCGCATTTCTCCTGAGGGCATCGCCATGGAACCGAGTAAAGTTGAGTCGTTGCAGAGTTGGCAACCCCCGCGTCGCGTGAAGGATATTCAGCGACTTCTTGGATTTGCCAACTACTATCGGACATTCATCCCTGGCTTTGCTGCCTTGACAGCCCCCCTCACCCGGCTCCTGCAGAAGAAGACTCGGTTCCAGTGGAACGCCCCCGAACAACAGGCGTTCCAAGCTTTGAAGGACGCCTTCATGAAGGAGCCCATCTTGAAGCATCCTGACCCGCAACGGCCATTTGTCGTGGAGGCGGACGCCTCCGACATTGCCATTGGGGCCGTGTTACTCCAGGCAGCGACGCCCAACGGTACCCTTTTCCCTTGCGCGTATCACTCACGGAAATTGAATCCCTCGGAGCGCAACTATACCATCTGGGAGAAGGAGCTGCTGGCCATCAAGGCGGCGTTCGAGGCTTGGAGGCATCATCTGGAGGGGGCGCGGCATCAAATCGAGGTCCGGACGGACCACAAGAATCTGGAAAGCCTGCAGACCGCTCGGAATTTGAACCAACGCCAGATCCGGTGGTCCCTCTTCTTTGCGAGGTTTGACTTCCGGGTGCGGTACATACCAAGCGGGCACAACCAGAGAGCGGATGCTCTGTCCAGGAAGCCCGAGTACACCCGAGTGGAAGACAAGCTTCCGCCCAGGACCGTGATCCCCGTCGAGTCTTTTGCTGCGGTGCGGGAGCCGGTGGATATACGGGCTCGGATCCGGGAGGCGCAGCAGCAGGAGGCGTGGGTGGCTCAGCGGAAGGAAGAGGTGGGGCCAGATTCGCCTTGGTCGGTCACGGATGGACTCCTTTATTATCGTGACCGGCTCTATGTTCCAGGAGGGCCACTCAGGGGACTCGTCCTCAGCCAATGTCATGATAACCCGGCTGCGGGGCATTTTGGCCTGTTCAAGACTCTGAACCTGGTCTCCCGTACATTCTGGTGGCCCCGAGTCCGACACGATGTCCAGTCTTATGTCACCTCCTGCGTCCCATGCAGGCAGGCCAAGTCAGCGACAGGGGCCCCGCCTGGTTTACTGCAGCCTTTGCCAACGCCCAAGAGACCCTGGGGGGCTGTGTCCATGGACTTTCTGACGGATCTACCCCCATCCTCCGGCTTCACGACAGTGTTTGTGGTGGTGGACATGTTGACCAAGATGGCGCACTTCATCCCCTGTCGCGGCTTACCGTCAGCTCGCGCCACTAGTCGCATGTTCATCCAACAGGTGTTCCGGCTGCACGGCCTTCCCGATAGAGTCGTCTCCGATAGGGGGGCCCAGTTTACAGCCCGCTTCTGGCAGGAGTTGATGCGGGCGTTGGACATTAAGGTTTGCCTCTCGTCCGCGCATCATCCTCAGACCGACGGGGGTACCGAGAAGGTCATCGGCATTTTGGAGCAGTATCTGCGCTGCTACGTTAACCTGCAGCAGGACAATTGGGTGGACTATTTGGCCATAGCCGAGTTTGCCTTTAACAACTCGCAGCACACCTCCACGCAGATGACACCGTTCTTGGCCAATGTGGGTTATCACCCTCGGTTTTTCCCCCTTTCTCCCGTGGACTCACCGGAGCCGGCAGCGAACGAATTCATGGCGGAGTTACAGGCGATCCATCGGTTGGTGCGACGGCAGCTGGAGAAGGCCAAGGCCGACTACAAGAGGTTCGCCGATCGGTCGAGAAGGGATACGCCTCCATTATCGGTGGGGGATCGGGTCTGGTTGTCCACCAGGAACCTACCATCCACTCGGCCGGCGAGGAAGCTGGACCACCGTTACCTTGGACCGTTCCCAGTCGAGGCCGTCATCAACCCGGTCGCCTATCGTTTAACTCTGCCACGTTCCCTGCGCGTACACCCCGTCTTCCATCGGTCCTTGTTGGTCCCCGAACAACCGGCTTGTCCACTTCGCCAAGCGGAACCTCCCCCATCAGGACCTCGTGATGGCGACAGCCCCCCCGAGTACGAGGTCGCCAGCATCAGGGATTCCCGCTGGCTGAAAGGTCGCTTCCAGTACCTGATCGAGTGGAAAGGGTACGGGCCGGAGGACTTCACATGGGAAGACGCGACCGCCGTTCATGCCCCTGCGTTGGTGACTGCTTTTCACGAACAGTTCCCATCCCGACCGCATCCGGATCGGCAGACCCGGGGGAAGGGCCCTGCGGTGCGGGATAGTGTTGTGACTCAGGGCCAGCCTGTGGGTCCGACAGCCGGGTCCGATGTATCGGAGGACTCAGATGTGGGGGAGGAGGGAAACGAACCGGCTGATGATGATTTGGAGGCTTTGCAGAGTCCTCAGCCGGGAACCTCTTCTCAGCTGTGTGAGCCCGAGAGTGCGGAGGATGATGACCCACAGCTGGCCCTGTTCAAGGACGCCCGATGCAGGAGGCAGACGAGCAGGGACAAACAAAGAAAGGCTATGGGACTCCTCGGGAGGAGGCACAGGGAGACCACGCCCTGAGCTCTCTATAAAAGAAGTGTTTGGGGAGGGGCTGGTTGCTGAAAGCAACTTTTCCGTTTGAGAAGTCAAGCTCTTGTATTTTTGTAACAGTGTAATTAAAACTTGGCAGAAGCCTTTTGGTCTTGGACGCTTTCCAGACTCTTCTTTTGATTAGGGGTGCGAGAAGAGGGCTGGTTCAGAACACAACCAGTCAAAATCTATATAGGTAGTCCTCGATTTATGGCCACAATTGAGCCCAAAATTTTTGAAACATTTGTTAAGTGAGGTTTATCCCATTTTACGAGCTTTCTCGCCCCAGTTCTTGAGTGAATCACTGCAGTTGTTAAGTTAGTAACATGGTTGTTAAGTGAATCTGGTTTTCCCATTGACTTTGCTTCTCAGAAGGTTGCAAAATGTGATCACCTATCCCCAGGATGCTACAACTGTCGTAAATATGAGTCATTTGCCAAGCATCTGAATTTTGATCATGGGGATCATCCCATGGAGATGCTGCAATGGTCCTAAGTGTGAAAAATGGTAACAAGTAACTTTTTTAGTGTTGTTGTATCTTCGGTCACTAAATGAGGACTACCTGTACTTTAGTATGAAGCTGGATATATGTTTCTCTTACCTGGCTTGTTTTATTCAAATGAATGGAACTCTGTTTAACTTTCATCTACAATTAAGTTACCTTCATTGCATTGGTCCAACACAATACAAAAATGTCCAACACTGAAGGGACATATTGAAGTTCCTCTGCAATCAAAAACAGGGAAAAGGATGAAAAGTCTATTGTCAGACTCAGTTGTTACCTGATTTAGAGGGGGGGAAAAACCACAACCTGCTGACTGGAGCTAAGTATATCTCATAAATTTGTATTATGTGTTGCCTCGAGGTGTGATGGGTGACAAATAAATCTAATAAATTAATAATAAATAAAATATTCAATTGTGTTGGGTTTTTTTAGTCCTGAGTCTAAAAAGTTCCAAGAAGTGATACTGTGCATGGAAAAAAGAAAGAATAATGGAGCTTAAAACAGGAAAATAGTTGTAAAAGCAAAACTACTGTAAATTGCCACAATCTTAAAACCTAACACAAAAGCATAGTGGAAATGCTTTTCACTGAAGCCTGAAAAAGGGAATTAATTTATTTTGTTCCCCCAAAGCTTAATGAGTTAGACATTTCTGAAAACTGTTATGATTCATAACTGTATATATTTTTGAACTGTTTCTTCTCATTGAGCTCGGTAAGCGTAGTTCACATAAACATGGTTCAGCTTGTTACAACTTATCTTTGGCACAAGTTGATTATATGAAAGTTGGAAAATGTTATTTTTAGCAGCAGAAAAATTATTAAAAGTCATAACTTTGATAACAATTCAGCTGCCTAAATCCCCATAGCCCCTCCCACAAACCAAGTCACTTCTATTACATTTTTTGTGCACATTTTGAATGAACCACAGCAAGGGAGATACTTAAAAATCTTGTTGTGTGGCTTTAAATACTTACTAGAGAGAGGATATGAAGCTAAATAGCAGCAGAACAGATGGTGAGTAAGAAACTGGATCTATTGGATTATTGGAAGTCTCAGATATGTATATCCTGAGACGGAATGAAAAAAACATAACAATTCTTCTTTCGTACATCATTCTCTAGTCATAGAAAAGGAAAATGTTGATCACAGAGGTGTTTTTTTTTCCTCTTACTGGACTAAGTCCCATAGAATCAGAGGCCTGGAAAGGACCACAGTGTTCTTCTTGTCCAAATCCCTCTTCAAGGCAAGAGACTTTATATCAGACATGTCAAACACAAGGCCCGGGGGCCAGATCTGGCCCGCGAAGTGGTTTCATGTGGCCCGCGAAGCGGTTCCTGGAAGCAGTGAGGGAACAGCCCCCACTGCCTTGGCCCTGGCCCAGAGACCCTCCTTCTGCCAGAGACCCTCAGATCTGTCCCACTCCTGCCCAGGCCCCCATAGGCACCCTTGATGCGAACGATGTAGAGCTGGCCATGCCCACCCAGTAGGCCATATGCACTTTAGCCATGCCCACCCAGTAGGCCACGCCCACCCGGCCCCCTGAGGGCAACCGCAATGCTGATGCAGCCCTCAATGAAATTGAGTTTGACACCCCTGCTTTATATCATCCCGGTCAAATGACTGTCCACTCTATGTTTAAAAACCTCCAGTGATGGAACACTCCCAACTCCAGGAGGCTATTCCATTGATTAACTGTTCTCACGGTCAGAAAATTTTGCCTTACTTCTAGGTGGATTCTCTCTTTAACAAGCATCCACCCATCATTTCTTGTCCTGCCCTCTGGTGCTTTGGTGAATAAGTCCATTTGCTTTTCTCTGTGGCAGACCATCACGTACTGGAAGACACTTATCATGTTCCCTCCAATCCTTCTCTTTGAGAGGCTAGACCTTCCTCACTCCCTCAACCATTCATCATATGGTTTAGCTTCCAGGTCCTTTATCATATGTGTTGCTCTTGTATGCACACTTTTTAGGGTCTCAGCATCCAGAACAAGATGATACAACTCAAAAGCCCCCTTGGATTCAGTGAAACTTACTTCCCTGTATAGAATTTTAGCAGTAAAATATAATTATGTTCTGTAAAACATATAGGCTAGATAATACAGGTATATTTATATTGTGAATTATATTTGCCAAATGCAGAGAACCAATTAACTTTTTTTCCTGCCAAATTCACAGACTTGATTCCTGATTTTATGTATAATACCTGCCTTTAGCAGAATTTATACTGTTGTACAATAATTTGCATTTTCTTTGCTCCATAAAGGGAAAAATAACCATCACAGCAGGAAAGATAATAATAGATTCTTGCTTGTAGTGATAATAGCAGAAAATCTGCTTATGTTCATTGAGTGTAAATAATATGTATCTGTAGTTTGGGGGTGGGGGGTGTCCATTTTTGGCAAATCTTTCTTGCAGTTATAAAATTGGTGTGTCTTTTCTCCTCATTTAATTTATGGAAATCTATTTTCCATAAATAGTTATTCTTAGGAAGCATTCTAGAGTAATTTAATAGGACATGTTCTCAGAAATCACAGCTTACTGTATACCCAGCATTAGTGAAATATCTTTTATGCTTTTTATTTGAGTGTGTGCATGTGTTTCAGTAATGTCTTGTTTTTTTGAACTTTAATTTCTGGTATTTAGAGAGATCATGCATTATTGGAATTCCATGACAACAGGAAAATAGTTTGTCTGTAACAAAGAGTGATTGGATGGATATTGGTCAGTTGATTATATGCCTCATGTTGATGTTAAGTCTTAGCGATCATATAAACGTATCTTCCAACCTGACCTTTTACCATTGCCTCTCAAAATGAGTCCATCCAAATGATAATTTTAGCCTGATTACATGTTGTCTCCCCCCTACACTAGTTATGCCTTTTGTTAAAATGTTTAATCATAGATCCATTTTTTTCATTTTCCAAAGTCAAAATTCAAAAATAAATTTTAGAAACATCATTTCATAAGGATGTAATCCACTCAGATATTTAATAATGCTCTTTTGCAATGTTTTACTAATCAGCACCTGCGTATCAGAATTGTCTATAGGGATAAGCTGTAGAAAACAATCAATTATCAGAAACCGTTGAAATTCATAACAAATGGTGCATTCATACACATGTCCACATACATTTATTTATTCATTTTTTCGAATCAAAGGCTAGTGTATAGTGGTATGGCAAAATCATTTTGGAATCTGGTTAATTAACATTATGAATTGGCTCCCTTTGTATTACTTTTTAATATTTTCATATAATTTGAACCTGTTGGAGCTGACTGTATGAGCTCAGCCACCTGTATTTTAAATCCATGCCCCTCCTGGCTTGTGAAGCCAGCCCAGGGGCATCAGGTGAATGGGTCTTAGCAGTGGTTATTTTTTTCTTTGAATAAGGGGATTGTTCCTTTACCTTTTAAGGAAGCAGTGATTCACCTCTCAAGAAGCCATCATTGGACTCCTTGATACTGTACAATTTCCACCCAATACACAATTATCCTTTGGGGGAAAGGTGATAGGGAAGTTGGTTGTGCAATAGCTTCAGAAGACTCTCAGTGAAGCAGATAATCTAAATCAGGGGTATCAAACTGGCAGCCCATGGGCTGGATGTGTCACGTGCAGGCCACACCCACCCAGGCTCCTCAAAGGCAAAAAAGTCACAATACATTATGATACGTCATGTGATGTGATTGAGTTTGACACCAGTGATCTAGCTTATTTTCTGTCAGGTTTCAAATCTGGATATGGAACAGAAATGGCATTGATCATGATTTTGGATGATCTCTGGCATGTGGTAGGATGATAATTTTGGTGTATCCATCCTTGCCTTACTTGATCTCTCAACAGATTTTGATACCATAAACCATAGTATCTGTTTGAATTGAGTCAGAGGATTGAAGATGGGCAACATGGTGTTGTGCTGGTTGACCATCTTTCTTTGGGATTTATTCCAGTCAATGGTGATTGGGAAGGAAAGATCCATTAGAGAAAAACTGGAAGTCCACAGCTTTCTCCATGACATAACAAATACAAAGGATATGATATGATTAAGCAAAAAGATCATTGAAGGAGAGAGTCCCTGACACTGGAGGCAACAAGGTATGAGATTAGCACCAGGATAATATAAGATTTGGGGACTGCAGCTGATTATTGCCAATCTTTTATAAACAATAGACACCACAGAACATTTTCTCTGGCTAGATTCAACACATTCCTTTCAGCGAGCATTGATAGAAAATACCAAATATTTATCTTCCATGAATGAATGTGGCCCCTGATTCCCCTGATTAGAAGCAGTGGTGGGATTCAGCCAGTTCGCACCACTTTGGCAGAACCAGGAGCTACTTTTTTGTTGCCCAAGCCCAGAATGGACTTCTGGAAGCGGCATCCACACAGAGAACCAGTTGTTCACATATTTGAATCCCACCACTGATTAGAAGCATTATTGTTGCACTATAATTTCTACTCAGACTTGGATAATGTACTAAGACATCCCATCATAAACAAAGCCACAGGGAGAGATGTTTATTAATATGTCTCCTATCTCCTAGCATAGAGACATGATAGTGCAGTGGTTAGAATGAAGTGCTGCAGGCTACTTCTGCTGATTTCCAGCTGCCGGCAGTTGGCAATTTAATTCTCACTGTCTCAAGGTTGACTCAGCCTTCCATCCTTCTGAGGTAGGTAAAATGAGGACCCAGATTGTTGGGGACAATATGCTGACTCTGTAAACTGCCTAGAGAGGGCTGTAAAGCACTGTGAAGTGGTAAGTGCTATTGCTATTGCTATATCATAAGATTACTATCAGCCATAGGGTACTCCAAATTTTCTTTGCTCCCACGAGAGTTAAAAACCAAATATTGCCTAAATACATTTCTTGGATGCATTCAAAACATTATCCTTCTCTCCTTTTTCCTTTTTAACACATTTAATTAGTTTTTAATTGTTATCATGATTTATGTAGTATTATGTAATAAGTATGTATGCATGTGTATATATATATATATATATATATATATATATATATATATATATATATATATATATATATATATATATATATACACAACAAACAAACACACACATGTTAGACTAAGTCTTTAGAAAAGTTGATTTACCTGGCTACCACATCCCACCATCTGACCTTCAGTTTGTTTGTTTTTTTACATGAATCTGCCTTCCAAAGTATATTCAATTAGGCTATTAGTTGTGAGTAGTTTAAAACATTTTTCACTATTTCCTATGAGGGCACTGCTGCTCCAAATACTGAGGCAGGAAAAGTGATGGTATGCCTCTTTCTGCAAAGGGCTCTTATTGCAAATATTTTATTAATGATTTCTGCAATAATTTCTGAAAAGAGTTCTTATTGCAAAAATCTTATTTAATGATTTCTGCAATAATTTCTGAAAACGGTTCTTATTGCAAAATCTTATGAAATGATTTCTGCAATAATCTGTATCCTTTCCTTTCCCTTTTCTCCTTTCTCTTCTTGCTTGCTACAATATTTAATAATTAATTTATGGATATTTCAATGTACCTCACTGTGGGCTGCCTGGAGCATAAAATTAATGAATAACATATAAATCATTTTAATAACAATAACAATAATAAGGACAAACATTATAAATACCTGGGCATCCTTCAAGTTGACAACATCAAGCACACGGAAGTCAAGAAAAAGGTTAGAAGTGAATACATCAAGAGAGAGAAGAAGATCTTAAAGTCCAAACTCAGTGGAGGAAACAGCATCAAGTAATTAAACACCTGGGCAATTCAGTCATCAGCTGGAATAGGGGATTGGACTCAAGCAGAACTAAAGGCCATGGATAGGAAGACCAGAAAAATAATGGCAGTGAATCATGTCCTTCATCCTCACAGAAATGTTGGCAGACTCTATCTACCAAGGAAAATAGGCGAACATGGAAGTACATGCAAGTACATCAGATAGCTGAAGAAAAAAGAAGCTTTAGAAAAATATCTGAAGGACAATGAAATAGATATCCTGAAGCTAGCATACCATGAAGGCTTACTGAATACTGGAGAGACCAAACTGCCCTTCAATAAACACCAAATGAAGATAGAAAAGAAACATGGGAAGACAAAGTATTACAATACATTAAAAATAGTTGGCAAAGTAGATAATATCAAGAACTGGCAATAGCTAAGAGCAAGAAAGCTGAAGCAAGAGACAGAGAATTCTGGCTGCACAAGGTCAAGCCTTGAGGGAAAAAAATGTATACAAAGCCAGAACTGAGAAGAGAGCAACAGATGGCAAGTGCCACCTCTGTAAAGAAGCACAAGAAGCAGTGGATCATCTGGTTAGTTGCTGCAAGAAGATTGCACAGAGTGACTACAGGCAATGGCATAACAAAGTAGCAACAATGGTGCATTGAAAGAGCTTCAAGAAACAGCATTTTGCCTGCAAGGAAGAACTGATGGGACCATAAAATAGAGAAAGTTATAAAAAATGAAGAAGCTAAATTACTCCAGGATTTTAGAATTCAAAACGATAGGCACTTGCTATATAACACCCCAGATTTAACAAATGTCAATAAGAAAAACCAAAAAGTCTGTATAGGGATGTGGCAGTACCTGAAGACAGCAAAAGAAAAGAGAAGGAATGGAAAGAATTGCAAATAGAAATAGAGTGACTGTGGCAAAAGAAAGCAAACCAATAATAGTAGGCATCGGGTGCAATCCCAAAACAACTGGGGCACCATTTGAACACCATCAGTCAATTGCAAAAGGCAGCTTTACTTGGAACAATTGACCTCCTGCAACAATACCTTTAACAGCATCAAACATCAACATCTGCCTATCCCAAATCCTTGGGAAGGACTCACTAAGGACTAGGTGAACAAAAATGCCAAACCCAGTCTGACTATCTGGCTGACTATGCAATGAACCAATAACTTAAAAAAGAAACCTTTCTGCATTAGATTCATTCTGTTCATGTCAGTGGTACCTGACACATAATAATGACTCGGCTATCCTGGAAATAACCATTGGTAGTATCAATAGTAACCTTGGGTGCAATCAATTGCAAAAGGTATACTTACTTGGAACAGTTTACAACCTGTGACAATATCTGTACCATCATCAAACATCCACATCTACCTATCCCAGATCCTTGGGAAGGACTCAATAGGTGGACAAAATATGCCAAATCCGGTCTGAACATCTGGTTGACTGTGCGACAAATCATAAATAACCCCGACCCATATCATCTCATTGTCTAAGCTGCACAGTGGTGGGATTCAAATATGTGAACAACCAGTTCTCTGTGTGGATGCCACTTTTGGAAGTCCAGCTTGGGCCTGGGCAACAAAAAATTAGCTACCGGTTCTGCTGAAGTGGTGCGAACTGGCTGAATCCCACCACTGAAGCTGCCCTATAGCAACATTGGTCTATTTCTCACCATTGTTGTCAAACTTTAGCTTTTGGTGTCTTTCACACATACCTCCTCCTCTGTGCTCCTCCTCCCTTCTCTTCCTCCTCTGCCTCCTCCCTCCTCCTCCTCTGCCTCCTTCTCCTATCCAGTGACACAGAACGTTCATGTAGTATTTGTAGTAGGAATCCCTCTGTCTTCTTAATCATTGCCATTGAACAGCAGAATTAACTATAATCTGTCACTATCAATATAAAATTGTGCTCGCTTTCATAATGAAGAGCAGGAAGCAGGAGTTTAGGTTTTGTTTTTACAGTAAGTTCAAGTTGCAGCCCAACAAGAAGACTGGTTTGTTTCAAGGTGGTGCACTTAAGGGCACTGAACTCCCTGTCAGAAATGATATATAAATGTCAAAGTGAAACCACAGACATTTAATGGCTGTCTTGTGACCCTTAGCACTGAGTGGGGACTCCTCTTAATAGGTTTTGAAATGAAAATTTTCAGTGATTTATGTGATTGCCTATCATATCCAAGAGAAGCTCCAGACCTTGGTTAAAAGTAGATGGTTTTCTACTAATAAAAAATAAATATACTTCTATTCAGAATCACTGCTGAGCAATACAAAGAGTCTGCCTTAATTATTGTAGTTGCTGTTGCTATTCTTAAGATTGGTTTGAGACAGAATACTCTCTGAGTTATAGAGTCAGCAAAATAGGTTCTGCATTCAAAGACTTCTGCTTAAGTCAACATAGCAGCAAAACATAATTTACTGACTCTCCGTAGAGCATAAGATCTCCAGAAGATATTTTCCTTATGCAGCAATATGTTATTCGCACAATTGTGTAAATCTGCTTTTTATTTTTTTATTTTAAAAAAAACGTGCTAGGCATAGCACATCTGATCAGATTCAGTACTCTAGTGCAGGGGTGTCAAACTGCCGGCCCATGGGCTGGTTGTATCATATGGAGGCTGTGCCCACCCCAACTCTGGCAACGTAAAAAAGTCGCGATATGTCGTGACACATCACATGATGCAGCAAATTTGACACCCATGCTGTAGTATGAAGCATATATTTTTATCATATGTGACACATTAGGTAGTTATTGTCAGCTGTGAAATTGTCTTTTCAGTAAGCCTGATGTTATTTGTTTATTTATTTATATATTTCTTGGTTTTAGAATAATGATGAGATCAGAAATAGAGTCCCTGCATTTTTTAATCTTAGCTTGGGATTTGCAGGTCCAGAAATAGACAGATGGCAATATTTTTGGTGTTTTCTAAATGCATTTTAGGTGCACATGATCTCCAAAATTAGAGCTAGCTAGAATTACATAGATCTGTGCCAAGATTTAATGCATGATATAGGTCTTCAAAACTTCCTCTTCCATTCATACATTTTTTTTAAAAAAAATGTAAGCTGAATAAAAACTGCAGTGAAAATGGAAAGGGCATTTTGTAAGTTGGCATGGATGTCCATTATTAAAAAAATGTTCATTTTTCCAATGGGTCCATGGCAGCCTTTGCAAACCTTATGTACGAGGTCTACAACTTCCAGCATTCCTGTGGACACAAACTTTAAAAAGAAGGCTTCTGGAATAGTCAAACATAGTTAAACACTTATGTCCTTATTTTTCACATTCTTTCATTAATTAGATAAAATAAGGTAAGAACACTTGTTTTCTGGAGGTAAATGAGGCATCCAAACTGTGTATTGCTCTTCATCTAGATTGAGTGGCAATGATTTCTTAGGTAGGGGATAGCTAAGGGAAACCCACCTCAAACTTATGCCACGATATGTTTTTGCAAAGTAGCCAGTTAAACTTCCTTTATGAGTCTATTTTGCTCTTTATGACTCTAATAAAAGCAAAGTACCATCAGCATACATCTTTAATGGTGTTCAGTGAGGGAATTGCTGGATCACTGCAAATATAATGAGGAGTTTTTGAGGTCATACCAGAGAATCTACCAGCTACTTCTTCCAAATTACTTTTTGTTAATCAATCTTCTGATGAACTTGAAACAACAAATATTGCACAGGGTTAAAATATCCAATTTGTGCCTTCATTTATCCAGTGATCTGTTAAGGAGCAAGCAGCTTTAAAAACTTCTATTTTATTTGCACACAAACATATGGAATTCATTAGAGGTGTGCAAATCAGTCCTAATCTGATGATCTTACCCATTTTTTTATTTTTTTATTATTTTATTTTTAATCCCATTTATATCCCGCCCTTCTCCGAAGATTCAGGGCGGCTTACAATCTAAGCACAAATCAAATATGCTTAGCAATAGCCTTCATTCTATGTATATGCCTGCTTATTAGGGCTTTCGCCCCCCCCAAAGCGGCATTTTTACAAAGTCAGCTTATTGCCCCCAACAATCTGGGTCCTCATTTTACCTACCTCGGAAGGATGGAAGGCTGAGTCAACCTTGAGCCTGGTGGGACTCGAACCTGCACTAATTGCAGGCAGCTGGTGTTACTTAAGGAGGCATTAGCCCACTGCTCCACCAAGGCACATTTCATTTGAAATGTTGAATCATTGTACTCAAAATGACACTAATAAGGCTGCAGACTTAAGAGTCTACCTTAGCTGGATTAGATTAGATTTCAGGATCTATGTCACTTCTTGGTTAACCCTCCCAAATGACAGGTAATGTTCAGCAGGAAAAGTCATAGTTGTACCCATCAGGGAAGGAGGAGGCTAAAAAAAGTTCAAGTTGCAGAAAGTCACAGTGTGTTTGTTTGTGTTCCTTCTTGCTTATTAGATTGATATTATGTGTTTCCTCCAGGAGGTCATCGAATATCAAACCTTTTTTTGGTTCAATTTATTCCATTCCTCCTCCCCAAAGCAACCTCATAAGGTTTAAGACAGAAAGTAAGACTGGTAAAAAGTTATCTAGTGAGTTTCTATGGCAGTGAGTGTCATTGTGGAATGGCGTGTTTCCAAAAATTGTCAGTGTTCCATTACTGAAGGTTTTCAAGGAGAGACTGTGAAGGTCTCAGGTTAGAATTAGGAAGGTTTTTTAAAGGAATTGCAGAGGCAAAAAGTTGCAACTGAAAAGACCAGTAACAAAGACCAGCAACAAAAATGATCAGGGGACTGGAGGCTAACACGTATAAAGAACGGCTGCTGGAATTGGGTATGTCTAGTTTAATGAAGAGAAGGACTAGGGGTGACATGATAGCAGTGTTCCAGTATCTCAGGGCTTGTTGCCACACCACAAGAAGAGGGAGTCAAGCTATTCTCCAAAGCGCCTGAAGGCAGGACAAGAAGCAATGGATGGAAACTAACCAAAGAGAGAAGCAACCTAGAACTAAGGAGAAACTTCCTGACAGTTAGAACAATTAACCAATGGAACAACTTGCCTCCAGAAGTTGTGGCTGCTCCAAAACTGGAGGTCTTTAGGAAGAGATCCTACAACCATTTGTCTGAAATGGTATAGGGTTTTCTGCCTGAGCAGGGGGTTGGACTAGAAGACCTCCAAGGGAAAGAAAGAAAGAAAGAAAGAAAGAAAGAAAGAAAGAAAGAAAGAAAGAAAGAAAGAAAGAAAGAAAGAAAGAAAGAAAGAAAGAGGCCTTGCCTAAGAATATGGAAAAACAGACTCGTCTAGTCCATTGAGTTACTTTGAAAAATATACTCTCTCTCAGTCAAACCACCTCACATAGATATTGTGGTAAAGAGTTGAAGGCTGTGAAAAGGACAGCTATCTATCCAGATCAAGCTTATAAAGAAAGTGTTGGGCATAAATCTAACAACAAACAAAAACAAAAGCCCAGAGAAGGGAACCAGATTTCCAGATCTCCCAATTCTTGTAAGTAAACTCTCCCTCCATCTCTCTGCAATATAAACAGCACTCTGCATTATCTAATGGAGTGTTTGTCTCCCAAGCAGTACTGATATTTTTTCTTCTGTAGGAACATGTCATGAGGGAAGGTCTTAATACGTTCTTCAGAAGATGTGAAAGTATGTGGTTTTATTGCAAGAAAGCATAGGCATTTCTGCTTAATATTATTAAATTCACATACCCTTCTAAGCAGTTGTTAATAGCATCCCTCAAATGAATTTCTTTTCAGCTTACCTTAAGCACTTCTATGGTATGACTTTGATCATGTGTGTATTTAATTTTCAGTGCCTGGAGCACTTCTCTGCTTCCAAACAGCCTTGCTTTGACCTCATAGTTGTTCTGTGTCTACAGTATGTGATTGGCTGTGTGGCTGCCAGATTGCGGGGGATTCTAGTTATCTATATATGGTAATGAATGAGAGTTAAATAAAAGCATACCGAGGGAGAAAAAGAACCATGTAGTAGAAAAGGTAATTTGCATTTTAAAGAAATGAAGCAGGGAGGAATAAACCAGACTTGAATGAGGTGGGGGGAGAAAAACAAACCTTAGGTCACTTTTCTAATAATCTAAGCAAAAAAAAAAAAAGATCTGAAGAAACATGATTTTGAAAGAAAACAACCAAATTAATCAAGACCTAATCAAAAAGAAGCTTGTGACTCTTAGTTTTAAAGTTACATTTTAGGTAATTATACCTTTAATATTATGATTACTTGCATTTTCTAGGATGATTTTACAGACATCTGCTCCAGTAGTACGGAGAGAGGAATACAAACAATTTTTCTTTCTCTTCTCAAAAATATAAATCAAAAAAGCAAGCAAGCAAGGATGGTCACAGCAGCCTGCTAAATATCAAAGCACAAAAACTGTAAAAAACAACAACACAAAAACAAAAACAAAAGAGAACCATGATATACCCAGTAGCAAAACATAATGAAACTCCTCATAAAGGAGGAAAGTTAAGCTGCAACAAAGTCAAATGATTCTTCAAAACATCCTGACATATGAAGTTGTCTCTCATATGTTGTCTATAATCTTAACATTGAAAACAGTGGCTTCCAGCAGAAAATCAGTCCAACTTATTTAAGAGTCTGTTCCCAAGCCAGGCCAGTCTTTGTAATTTCTACATACTGATAACTGGTAACCCTAAGGTAAAGGTAAAGGTTCCCCTGCACATGTGTGCTAGTTGTTTCCAACTCTAGGGGCCGGTGCTCATCTCCGTTTCAAAGCCAAAGAGCCAGCGCTTGTCCGAGGATGTCTCCGTGGTCATGTGGCCGGCATGACTAGATGCCAAAGGCACACGGAATGCTATTACTTTCCCACCATAGTGGTTCCTATTTTTCTACTTGCATTTTTATGTGCTTTCGAACTGCTAGGTTGGCAGAAGCTGGGACGAGTAACAGGCGCTCACTCTGTTACGTGGCATTTGGGATTCTACCCGCCAAACTGCCAACCTTCTGATCGACAAGCTCAGCATCCTAACCCACTGAGCCACCGCGTCCCTCACTGGTAACCCTACATAAGGATAATTTTGCTCCAAGAGGTGACACCAATCTTGTTCTTCCAGCAACAATAGGTTTCTTTTTAATATTATTGAGTGTCAGGCTCAAATGCAAGTAAAATAAATCCAAACAAGACACACTGAATTACTCAAAAGCAATTTCCTGTATTGATCCTCACCTATAGACAGGTGGGACCTGTCCATAGGTCAATGGGACCTAGAATCATTTCTGCTTAGTTTTATATGATTTTGGGGAAAGATAGTTTTAAGTTAACATGTTGTTCAACTCTCCGTAATATCCAAAGAGAGCTCCCCTATTTTCCTTTTACATAAATTGACAAAGAATGTTCCTACCTCATAGGTAGTCTTTCAGCCAGGAACATCATATTCTTTGGCTGTAATCAGATCAGCTATTCTTGTACAGTTCGATTAAAAAAAATAGAAATTGCATCTCCAGTTCTCAAGGACAAAATAAATCCAGCTATTCAGAAATGGACTCGTATCCAATGGTTACATGTGCAAAAGAAAACCCACAAGACTTATTTTTCTTCTCCTCTTTCACCCGGAGTCCTCTCAAAAGGCATCTTCAAAATCCTCCTTGAAATGTTGCTACCAAGTTGTAATAGCAATGCAATAAATACAGGGGACATAAATATGAATTGATTTACATTTAAGGAAATGAATCATTTTTGTTGTTTGTCTATTTGTTTTGTTCTGGCCCCTACCATATTTCTGGCTCCCAACAGAGCATGTCAAGATCACACATATTCCAATTTGGGAAAATAACAAGAGAAACTATACCCCCAGGCTCTTTTGTAGTGTGCGTTCTTTGGTGCTCTTATTCTTGCGGACGTTTTATTACCAACTAGATAACATCATCAGTGTTAGAAAAAGAGTGGGTTTTGCTTTCTTTTTATATACTATTGGTTACCTTGTCATTACTGGTGGAAGTGTTTTTGGTGGTTTCCTTGACTGGACTGCTGTGTACTGTTTATTTGAGTTGGTAGTTCATTGTGGTAGTTCACCCACAACTTCTGAAGGCAAGCCTCTGATTTATTGTTCTCACTGTCTAGGTCAGGGGTGTCAAACTCAATTTCATTGAGGGCCGCATCAGCATTGCGGTTGCCCTCAGGGGGCCGGGTGGGCGTGGCCTACTGGGTGGGCATGGCTAAAGTGCGTATGGCCTACTGGGTGGGCATGGCCAGCTCTACATTGTTCACATCAAGGGTGCCTATGGGGGCCTGGGCAGGAGTGGGGCAGATCTGAGGGTCTCTGGCAGAAGGAGGGTCTCTGGGCCAGGGCCAAGGCAGTGGGGGCCGTTCCCTCACTGTTTCCAGGATGGCTTCGTGGGCCGCATGAAACCACTTCACGGGCCAGATCTGGCCCCCGGGCCTTGTGTTTGACATGTCTGGTCTAGGTTGTTAAAATTCTAGGTTATTAAAATATATTTTTGCTTTCCCCTGGGTATTCAAGAATACACTAGAACTTCAAGCATACTATGCTGTAGATTAAACATACATTTCTAATTCTCCGGTTGGGTTTGTTGCCATTAACATCAGCATGTTGTTTGAATAGTATTTATTATTTTATTTTTAAGTTGTTATTGTGAAATATTAATAAGTTAGATAGAGTCGCTTTCCTACAAAATTGTTAATTCCCCAGGGATAATGAATGTGGGATTCCTGCCAACTGCTTATCAGAATAGATCAGATCATCTTGTTATGCTCTATAAATAAATAAAGCAAAGCTTAATTTCATTTACAAAAATTGCTTTAAATGTGCTGGTCTCTGATAAGTAAAGTAACTTTGAATGTTTGGCTGTTTTTAAAAAATGGGACTTTAAGTCAACAGATTGTTAGTTCATCTCCAGTGAGGAAATTTCAGTATTTGCATTTAGACATTAATTTCATTTTATGGTTTCATAATTTAAACATATTGTGAAACAGAAGACAAACAAATAGGTAAATTAAGTGACTGGTTATAAAAAAGAAAAAAATATGTTGAATATAAAATGAAATTCAGGAAATCCCCTGCAATCTACAATGTCTGTAAAATTCTTTTTTATCTGATTCTTAATATTTCAGGAGCCTAATTCTCTTTTCATCAGGCGGTTTTGGAGTAAATGTGGAGAGAGTTCAGCTATCTTTTCAGCATCATCTTGAAAACTGGAAGTTGTTGGAACTTAAGGTTAACA
>NC_139514.1:102403428-102573428 GCF_947247035.1 Vipera ursinii | reverse complement strand
ATCATATCCCTGACGAATATACAATAGAGGTGACAAATAGATTTAAGGAATTAGATCTGATAGACAGAGTGCCTGAAGAACTACGGACAGAGGTTCGCAACATTGTACAAGAAGTAGCAACTAAAACCATCCCAAAGAAAAAGAAATGCAAGAGAGCAAAATGTCTGTCTGAGGAAGCTTTGCAAATAGCTGAGGAAAGGAGGGAAGCGAAAGGCAAGGGAGAAAAAGAAAGATATACCCAATTGAATGCAGAATTCCAGAGAATAGCTAGAAAAGATAAGAATGCCTTCTTAAATGAACAGTGCAAAGAAATAGAAGAAAACAATAGAATAGGGAAGACTAGAGACCTCTTCAAGAAAATTGGAGAGATGAAGGGAACATTTCATACAAAAATGGGCATGATAACGGACCAAAATGGCAGGGACCTAACAGAGGCAGAAGAGATTAAGAAGAGGTGGCAAAATTACACAGAAGAACTATACAAGAACGAGCTTAACATCCCAGATAACCACGATGAGATGGTCACTGACCTCGAGCCAAACATCCTAGAATGTGAAGTGAAATGGGCCTTAGGAAAGCTGAGCAACAACGAATCTAGTGGAGGTGACAGTATTCCAGCTGAGCTATTCAAAATCTTAAAAGGCTATGCAGTAAAAGTGCTACACTCAATTTGCCAGGAAATTTGGAAAACTCAACAGTGGCCACAGGATTGGAAAAGATCAGTTTACATTCCAATTCCAAAGAAAGGCAGTGCCAAAGAATGTTCAAACTATCGCACCATTGCACTCATTTCTCATGCTAGTAAAGTCATGCTTAAAATCCTACAAGCTAGACTTCAGCAGTATGTGGATCGAGAACTACCAGAAGTACAGGCAGGATTTCGAAGAGGCAGAGGAACTAGAGATCAAATTGCCAACATACGCTGGATCTTGGAGAAAGCTAGGCGGTTCCAGAAAAACATCTTCTTCTGCTTCATTGACTATGCTAAAGCCTTTTATTTATTTATTTTTATTTTAATTCCATTTATATCCCACCCTTCTCCGAAGACTTAGGGCGGCTTACAAGCTTAGCAGTAGCCTTCATTCTATGCATATGCCTGCTTGTTAGGGCTTTCACACACACCCCAGCAGTATTTGATTGTGTGGATCATAACAAACTGTGGCAAGTTCTTAAAGAGATGGGAGTACCAGACCATCTTATTTGTCTCTTGAGAAACCTATACGCAGGTCAAGAAGCAACAGTGAGAACTGGACATGGAACCACTAATTGGTCCAAAATTGGGAAAGGAGTGCGGCAAGGCTGTATACTGTCGCCCTGCCTGTTAAACTTATGTACAGAGCACATCATGAGAAAGGCAGGGCTTGATGAATCAAACATTGGAATTAAGATTACCAGGAGAAATATCAACAACCTAAGATATGCAGATAATACCGCTCTAATGGCAGAAAGTGAAGAGGAACTAAAGAGCCTCCTGTTACTAGTGAAGAAGGAGAGTGCAAAACTTGGGTTGAAACTTAACATTAAGAAAACCAAGATCATGGCATCCAGCCCTCTCAATTCCTGGCAAATAGATGGGGAAGAAATGGAGGTAGTGACAGATTTTATTTTCCTGGGCTCCAAGATCACCGCAGATGGGGACTGTAGCCAAGAAATTAAAAGACGCTTGCTCCTGGGGAGGAAAGCCATGGCAAATCTAGACAGCACACTAAAAAGCAGAGACATCACCCTGTCAACAAAAGTGCATATAATCAAGTCTATGGTCTTCCCAGTTGCAATGTATGGCAGTGAAAGTTGGACCATAAGAAAGGCTGAGCGCCAAAGAATTGAAGCCTTTGAACTATGCTGCTGGGGAAGACTCCTGTGAGTCCCTTGGGCTGCAAGGCGATCAAACTGGTCAGTCCTAGAGGAGATCAACCTTACTGCTCTTTAGAAGGCCAGATCCTGAAGCTAAAACTCAAATACTTTGGCCACCTAATGAGAAAGAAGGACTCACTGGTGAAGAACCTGATGCTGGGAAAGATTGAGGGCAAGAGAAGAAAGGGATGACAGAGAATGAGGTGTCTGGATGGAGTCACTGAATTAGTAGGCGTGAGCTTAAACAGACTCCAGAAGATGGTAGAGGACAGGAAGCCCTGGAGGAATGTTGTCCATGGGGTCGCAATGGGTTGGACACAACTTTGTAACTAACAACAACAAACCCAATTCCAGCAATTGTTCCTTATATGTTTTAGCCTCCAATCCCCTTATCATCCTTGTTGCTCTTCTCTGTACTTTTTCTAGAGTCTCAACATCTTTTTTACATCGTGGTGACCAAAATTGATGCAGTATTCCAAGTGTGCCCTTACCAAGGCATTGTAAAGTAATATTAACACTTGACATGATCTTGATTAACACCTCTGTTAATGCAGCCTAGCACTGTGTTGGCTTTTTTGGCAGCTGCAGCACACTGCTGGCTCATAAGAGATTGTCCACTAGGACTCCAAAATCCCTCTCACAGTTGCAAGGTACCATCTATATTATACCTATGCATTTGGTTTTTGATGATACCATATTAATGATACCTTACCCCAAACTCTCAGATGGTTTCTCCCAAAAGCTTCATGAAGAAGTTAAATAGAATAAGAGAAATAAATTGATCCTGCTGCACCCGATAAAAATATAACCACAAGAGTGATCTCTTCCCGCTGCTATGGTTGATTGGATCTGACAACTCAGGAATAATAGTAAATAATATAACACTGTCCCTAATAACCTTCAGGAAGTGAATCATGAGGAAAGTGGTCAAAAACAGAAAGTTTCAAAGAATTCTAATAGGATAAGAATAGATAAACTTCCTCTATGTTCTAATGTGTCCTCAATGAGAGAGACCAATGCAGTTTCAGTCTTGTGTCTGGGTCTGAATTCAAAGGGAGCATTCTGTTATTATAGCTCTACATCTTTCTTAATGTCATTGTTTTTGTTCTCTCAGCAGCCTCTGTCTTTTAACTAGAAAACTGAAATATATAAAAATACATATATGTATATATTTGCGTGTACATGCCTTTGTCAGTGTTAACAACTGGATTAATTCCTGCAATTTTCTGGGCAGATTTCCCCCCCCCCCCAGAAGTGGCTTACCATTACCATCTTCCTAGGCCTGACAAAAAGTGGTTAGCCCAAAGTCACCCAATTGGCTTTGTGTGTAAGGTGGGACTAGCCTGTTGCCTTGATAAGTTGAATATTTTCTCTTATCTTCATATGCTCAGTTGAGAAAGCTGAAAAGGATTGCAAATGCATGAAAGAACTGTACACACATTCAAGGGAAGTTTGAGCCACATTCTTGGCCCCATTCAAGGGCTACAGTAATTCTCAGTTGAGTATAATTAGTTGTACAAACAAAAACATGTCTTGTTAATTTATTTGAACTTGAAAGCTAATTAGCGCTTGGATACCATAAAATAATTCCAGGGCTACAGACTAAAACTAGGGACAAAGATAAAAGAAAAAAAAAATCCTAGAAGAAAGCAATGGATTGGTTGTGAAGAACACTGCATGGCTGAGTCCATGTCACTACAGTCAGTCACAAACATTTTAAAAGTTTTCTTAGATATTGTAGATAACCATTATATGTAATTTGCAGCTTTATATAGCAGACTGTGACTTATGGACCTGACATAAAGCTGTGAAAACTCATATTTACAGTATTCAAAGGATGCTGTGTAGACAAAGTCATATAAACAAAATGTAGGCCAACAGGCCAAATATGTCATCATGGACACATCTTATTCCCTACTGAAAATGTGAACTGACTGAATAACCAAAATATTCAGAAAAAAATCATTTATTCCAATATGTTTGATATTTCCAACATGAAGGACTTGAGGTTGTCACCTTAAGAAACCTGGCAACTCCAATAGTAATACCAATAGCATTTAGACACAGTACATACCACTTCATAATGCTTTATAGCCCTCTCCAAGCAGTTTACAGAGTCATCATATTGCCCTGAACAATCTGGCTTCCTGATTTTATTGGAAGGATGGAAGGTTGAGTCAATCTCAAGCCCATCAGGATAGAACGCCTGGCAGTAGGCAGAGTCAGCCTGCAATACTGCATTCTAACCATTGTGTCACCACGACTCCAAAGAAAGGGAATTGAAGCGCTTTCTCCAAATTCTTCCTTGTGTTCTTCAAGGTTTCCATAAATGGCAAACAACTCCAGCATGACTGAAATTTATACTTTTTAAAAGTCAATTTATGTAGATATGATTTGTTTTTGTTCAAAACCAGAAGGATGTACCAAAGTTCTAGACTAGGGGGAGACTTTTGTGATAAGAATGCCCATTTAAATGGGATTTATCTCTTCTAATTGTGAAGCTTGTGCTGAAAAGGACCCGCTTAATCTGATTTTGTGGGTTTGAAATAATAGACTTCATCCATGGACACTTTCACACTGTGAATCATTAATCATTCTGACAAAAACCATGGCATATCTCTAGTAAATTTCCTGTTATGGACTTTTAACAGATGTCTAATTAGACACTACAAGTGAATTCAAAGGGAAGCAGTGTTGTGCTGGAGAGGCAACATAGGAGATTATTCCACTTCACTCAAATATTACTCAAAGTGTTTCTCTGCTTCAGGATATAAGATCTATAGCATGAGGGATTGGAGGAAGGAAGTGAATGGAAAAGCAAATTGTTTAGGCTTCCTTGGCAAAAGTTGTTTTCCCATATTTGCAGATTTTTCAATTTGAATTCTAAAATTCATCACCTATTCTCCAAATTCCCTTTGCCCTGGGAATATTTTGGAAGGTTGCTTCCTCCCCTAGCCCCCCATCTTTTAAATGTGTATTTTTTACTCTATCACACTCACAGAGAATACCGGTACTCCTCAGCTTACAACTGGTTGCTCAGCATCTCTTTTGAAGTTATGACGATCCCCCCAAAAATCAACCTACAATTGACATTTGAAGTTTGTTTGTTTGTTTAACAATTCTATATCAACTCACACATAGGTGACTTCCAGGTGGCTTACAACATTTAAAAATTCTTTTTTAAAAATAATCCTTCATATAATAAAATTGTTTTTAAAAAAACCCTATCCCTCCTCTTACTGCAACAACAATATCTGAGTTTAGGACTACTCACTATGGACAACTCAGCCTGGCTGACTAGCTGCAGTTAACTCACCTTGGGACAACTCACTGCAGCCAACTCACTGAGGTTTACAGCCATTCCAGGGGCATAGACATTTTTATAAGAGATTTAACACAGGAACACATACTTTCCTCTGCAGCTTTACTGCATAGTAAGTGGGTGTTCATTATAGGCCAAAGTATTCTTGAAATGGGTAAAGATTTGGAAGTTACATCATGTCTCTGCCACGACTGTTATCTCTGCCTTGGGATTCATAAAGGTATAAACAAAATCATACAGTGATTCTTGGCAGAGATTATTTCAGCATGTGATTTGAGTTCACTTAGCATTTTTAAAAAGGAAAGCTCCAGTATTACAATATGACCATTTCTTAAAATGGATCACAAAAGTTCTATGATTATTTTTTTAAGTATACATTAATTAAATGCATCAATGAAATGCAAATATTTAAAAAGCCAGTTTGGTCTAGTGATTAAGACACCAGGCTAGAAAGTGGAAAAAAGCGAGTTTTAGCCGTGAAAGCCAGCTCAGCAAGCTTGGGCCAGTTGCTCTCTCTCAACCCAACCCACCACACAAGGTTGTTGCTGTAAGGAAAATAAGAGGAAGAAGGTGTGTTGCATATGTTGGCCGCCTTGAATTACTTGTACAGTAAATAAATAAAAAGGGACACGGTGGCTCAGTGGGTTAGGACGCTGAGCTTGTCGATCAGAAGGTCGGTAGCTTGGCGGGTCGAATCCCAAGTGCCGCGTAACAGAGTGAGCGCCTGTTACTCATCCCAGCTTCTGCCAACCTAGCAGTTCGAAAGCACATAAAAATGCAAGTAGAAAAATAGGGACAACTACGATGGGAAGGTAACAGTGTTCCGTGCACCTTTGGCGTCTAGTCATGCCTGCCACATAACCACGGAGACGTCCTCGGACAAGCGCTGGCTCTTCGTATTTGAAATGGAGATGAGCACTGGCCCCTAGAGTCGGAAACAACTAGCACGCATGTGCGGGGGAACCTTTACCTTTAAGCATTGTAAAAAAGGCAGTTTAGTCAGACACACAGTAAAGCGTACCTTCCTCTGTGACAATATTACCTCTGAATATCAGCCTGCAGTACACATGTTAAAAACACGGCCGATCTATCATAAAAGTGTTAACTTAGTTTGCATGCTTCAAAGCTACTATTCCCAGCAGGATCCTGTCCAAATGTGATATGTTACAATTTTCAGAATGCCACACTGACTAGGGATTTTAGCAGTTGCAGTATAAAAGGCATTGCTTTGAGAAGTGTATCCCCCCAAAAAATTTCAAAAATGATAAGGAAACCATCCATCCAATATTTATCAACATCACCTTGACTTCCTTTGAAATGCCTCACATTGGGTTCTCTAGAAATCTCTAGATTTTCTTTTATTTTTAGTTTGGATCCTTTACTTGTTGCTCCTTTCACAAGTAAATGCAGCATTTGCAGAGATTTTAAGCAAGCTTAGGTAAGTGTTGATTTTAACAGGACAGGAGAAATGATGAAAAAAAAAAGAAACAAGACTGTTTTTCTACAAAGACATGGCAATCCCCTCCCCCTTTTCTTTTTTATCCTGAATTTGCAAAATAGGCTTGCTTTATTTTTTTTAACTCTAAACAGCTATGATATAGACCAAATTATATGTATCTCATTATTGTCTCTTCATTCGAAAATAAAATGATAGAAGAATAAATTGCAGGTGATAGACTTCTGTTATAAACCTGAAGTAGGAAGGTTTATACCAGAAATAGAATACTTATTATTTTTATAAAAGTTAAGCATTTATCTTGTGATATTAAACTTCTTTAGAAGTGAGTTTTCAGTTTTTACTCAAGTAAAATGTCTTTGGGGAAATATTAATAGTCACAATAAATTATTTCCAAAGCTATCAAAATTATCTCAAACAAAAGTGCTTCTCACCAACCAAAAGCTGGAGATAACATCAAAACTGATGAAATAAATTGTATTCATCTGCTTCATATTATATTTATGATATGTTTTTCTCTGGATAGAAGCCCACATGAAATTGTTCTCTTGGTTTCTCACATAGGAATAATTATATTGGCATAGCATATGCCCTGATTACCACAATCAAAATTTTGAAGATCATAAGATTGCTGGGGAAAAAATGGACAGACAAAGCCAAGTCAGTGTTTGCCCTTGCATGAGAGAAATGTATCAAATTCAAGACATATCAATAGAAAATAAAATGGCTTGGATCGCTGATTTATGATGATTTAAAAGAAAAATCTGAAGTTAAAAGAGCAACTATTATTGACTGTATTTAGGACAGTGTAAGTAGTGAAATAATATATTACAAGTTTGGAGACTCAATCATTAATTTATTTTTTTATTGGTATTGAGAGAGAGAGAGAGAGAGAGAGAGAGAGAGAGAGAGAGAGAGAGAAAATCAAACATTTATTTTGGATAGCTTTTGTTAATGTGAATACAGTAATGGCATAAATATACTGCAAATGAGTATGTAAAAAATAACTATCCAAAATAATTTAAAGTGATATGTTTACAACAAGTGCTGTTGATGATTATCATCAATATATAAGTAGTTGTGGAAAAATATCTATCTATCTATCATCTATCTATCTATCTATCTATCTATCTATCTATCTATCTATCTATCTATCTATCTATCTATCTATCTATCTATCTATCCATTCATCCATCCATCCTATCCATCCATCCATCCATCCATTGACTTTAATGCAAGCTTACCTTTTAACTGCTCTATGAGGATTATCACCTTGAGACACCTTTGCTAGTAAGATCAACACTGGAGCAAAAAGTAATCCATAATAGGGATGAGGCAGTTGGGGCTCTGCAGTTAGGAAGAAGCCTGAAAAAAAGAGCAATGCCAAACCTTTTCTTTTTATTGTCAAAACTGAATGGCTCAAACATTTAGACAACTTTGTGTGTGAAATTATGAGATCTCCAACACTTTCCTAGAAATTGGAACAGAACTTTGAACTTTCATGAGTAGTTATGTGAATAATGATGTGGTCAGAGCCAAGCCACAGTGAAGTCTGGTCACTAATACCCAGTGTCAGTAATGAAAGAGAATGTTCTCCTTTGCAATTGTGACATGGAATGTGACAAGCCTTAGTCAAGGGAAATTTGAAATTGTCAAAGTGGAAATGACACTCCCTAAATTAAATGGTTTAAGAATAAGTGAACTTAGTGGTCTGGAATATACCACTTTAAATAAGATGATTATGTGATTTAGGGCATGTGACTAGACAATGGAATGGAGTGGCACTAATGCTCCAAAATATCTCTTCAGCTATAACAATAAATGACAGGATATATCTATTAAAATTAGTGAATACCCAGTGAACATCAATTGCAAACTGGAAGAGATAAAAAATGGATATAGCACTACTGATGGATGATGACACTGCCAAGGATTTTGACTGAGTAAATGTAATAATGCAGACAATATGTTAACAAACTGTTTAAAAGGAAATTCTTTGTTCAGGGTTCATCAATATCTCCTGCTTGAAGCAGCTTAAACCTAAACTCTGTACCTGAAGAACACTGGATGGTAAATATAAGAATCATAGGAAACAAAAGATAGGGATAAGTCAGGACAATTCACATGCAGAGTGTACAACAGAATTGAATTATTGCTGACAAATTTGTTTAAGAAGAGACAAGAGATGACGTAAAATGTGGGGAAAAAATTATCTTAGTCAAACAAAATTGTTTTCAGAATTGTTTTCAGAATGCACAATCAGGATAGCCAGGCAAAAAGCGGAAAATAAAATTGGGGGAGGGGAAAACCTAGGGGAAAATCAAATTTGTAGGTTTATTACAGAGTGGGGGAAAAAATCAGTGCTCCACCACAACCTTGTCCAGTTTTCATGATTTGTAAAGACCTGCGACTGAGATAAATGGAGATCTCAGTGGGACTATCGCTACCACTGAAATTGGAAAGGGCAATTTAGGCTATTGAATCCAATCAATAGTAACAAAGAGGGGAAAATGTGAAATCTACTTCTGCAGTCAATCATTCCTATCTTCTGCTATTCTGAAAGCTTTTGTAAACTTGAAGTCAAGGCCAATTAGCCTACTATGCAACAATTCCCAAAAAAACTATTGACCTCAAGGCATCTTCTCTTAGTCTCTCAAAACATTCAGTTCTATTTATAGTCAGACAAACTGGGTATCTATTTTTCTAAAGCCTCCAGAGGGAATAGATACTCTCTAAAACTTTCTTTGAAAGTTGTAGGATTAGTATTAACAGTAACACTAACTATTATTCTCTCTTGAGTTTTTGTTTCCCAGAAAATAATTCATTAGGCTATTTCCCATTATTTTTTTAAAATTTTCCACAATGTTTCAGAACAATTCTAAAGCATTATAGCAGGAAGACTAGTCTAAATAAATATGAAGAACAGGTGTCTGGAATTTGTAGTGCTGATGTCAGAAAAATAAATGGTAAGATCAATCAATCAATCAGAATAGAGCTGGAAGGCACCTTGGAGGTCTTCTTGTCCAGCCCCCTGCTCAAGCCGAAAATCCTATACTATTTCAGACAAGTGACTGTTCAGTCTTTTCGTAACCCACCGCTCCCCCAGTGATGAAGCACCCACAACTTTTGAAGGCAAGTTGTTTCACTGGTTAATTGTCCTCACTGTTAAGAAATTTCTCCTTAATTCCAGGTTAATTCTCTCCTTGATTAGTTTCCATCCATTGTTCTGGTGCTTTGGAAAATAAATTGACCCCCTCCTTTTTGTGGCAGTCTCTCAAATACTGGAATACTGCTATCATGTCCCCCCTAGTCCATGTTTTTTCTAGACTAGCCAAACCCAAATCCTGCAGCGTTCTTCATATATTTTAGTGTCCATGCCTTTAATCATCTTAGTTGCTCTTTGCACTTTTTCCGAAGGCTCAATATCCTTTTTGTAATGTGGTCACCAAAATTGGACGGAGTATTCCACGTGTGGCCTTACTAAGGCTTTATAAAGTGGTACTAATACTTCATGTGATTTTGATTCTATGCTTCTGTTTAAATAACTAAGTATTGTATTAGCTTTTTTGGCTGCTGCTGCACACTGCTGCTTGTCCACTACAACTCCAAAGTCCCTCTCACAAAGAGGGGAAGTGTACAAGTATGTATGGGCAAATTCAGAGATTTGAAGGACAACAATGACAATAAAAATAAATAAATAACTCTCTCATACTCCTAAAATTTCTGATCATGCTTAAGGAATGCTAAGCATCACCCAGAAAATATATATAAAAAAGAATGAAACTAGAAGGAACATCTGGAAAATATCCTGATCAGGAGCATTTATGTTAAAAATAAGATGCACTGCCACATGTTCTCACAGATTCCATATGCCATATTGCTCCAGATTATTATTTCTATTTAGCTTAAGCAATGGAATCTCTAAAATCCATTTCAAAAGAACTGCAAATAGAATTTGCTGTAGCCTCCAATTCACATCATCTGTTATTTTTCTTGGATTATGATTAATGATTCAATGGAATCTTGAGACAATCTTGTGATGTAATCAGCTTTCCTTTTCACTCTGAGATTTAATTAATATGCATATTAGGAAGGAAAGGAGATGGAATCTGTTCTGCATTTCTTTCTGGAAAGGAATAGAGGTGTTTCATTTGCAGCAAATAACTAGGGACATGAAACAAGCTGTAAGTAAAATCTGGTAGCATTCAAAGTTTTTCACAGTATTGAAGGAATCATAGAGTCCTTCACAGAAGTGAAGCAATAGTGGAATAAAATCATTAAAGAAATGTTGCAAAAGAAGAGACAAAATGAAATGTGAATGACAAAATTAAAATATTTTTTTTAATTATTTTAAATGATTGAATTGTCCCAGTGAGTTGGCCCAGGGTTGAGTTGGCCATGGTGAATTATATCATTCCATCCTGACCGTACTGTTTATAAAGTGTGATATCTCTGCTCCCTTAACAATTCATTCTGTGTATATTTGTTTCTCTCTATAGCTACTTATGAGGGACACGGTGGCTCAGTGGGTTAGGACGCTGAGCTTGTCGATCAGAAGATAGGCAGTTTGGTGTGGCGAATCCTGAGTGTCACGTAGCAGAGTGAGCGCCTGTTACTTGTCCCAGCTTCTGCCAACCTAGCAGTTTGAAAGCAGGTAAAAATGCAAGTAGAAAAATAGGAACCACTACGGTGGGAAGGTAACAGCATTCCGTGCGCCTTTGGCGTCTAGTCATGCTGGCCACATGCCCACGGAGACGTCCTTGGACAAGTGCTGGCTGTTTGGCTTTGAAATGGAGATGAGCACCAGCCCCTAGAGTTGCAAACGACTAGCACGCATGTGCAGGGGAACCTTTACCTTTATAGCTACTTATAAATACAACTATTCCCCATCTAGCTATACATAACTATTAGTGCTTTTTTGAAAGAATGCCTGCACTATTTTCCCCAGTATTCCATTTAAAAGGTTAATTAAAAAATGTCAATAAGGCCTTAAAATTGGAGATACATATAGTATATAATCTATGCATTTAGAAAATAATGCTTAGACTCTGAATTATGTAAGGATTACTTAAATTGGCAGGCCAATGCTAATCTAAACAAATTGGAAAGAGTTGTTTTGATTATCTTATTGGAAATGACCATCAGTCACCTTGCCTATGTCCCACTATATCAAGTAGTCTGGCATGAAAGGAAAATGTCGAGATGGAAAAGAATTTAAAAGTTTGGGAAGGGGGAATTAGGAGATATTTGAATGTAATTGGATGCATTTTCTCCTATACTCCCTAAAATGACATTCCCTCAGAATGTCAGTTGCAATGAATTGGTCTAGTTTAAAAAATAATTGGGACAACTTCTGACTGCCATTCGTAGTTGGTCCTGTTGCCATGGAAAATAAATTATCTAATAATAAAACTGTGTTCTATTTTTTTCTCTCCTTGCGCTAGTGATGTAACTGAAAAGTAAGTATTCAACAGCGGCCAAAGCATTTCTACAATGTGACTCTTAATTTATTAGACGTATATGTAGCTATCCCTTTTTATACTCATGAATTTGTAAGTTTAACACTGAAGTTTGTTAACATTAAGTATTTTTCATAAAGATTAAATAAAATCATCCCTTGGGAAAAGTAAGCCTTAATAAAAACTATGGGGAAAGTTCAGTATTATTACTTGCTTGTAAAGACTTACTTTGACATATGGGTCAACAATAGTGAAACTCAGATCTTTGCTTTTTATATAGTTTTAGTTTCATACTTTGCTGGTATATTAAACTCTTTAATAATAAATGAAATATATTTAAGCTAAACCCAAATATGTTAGCAAATTCATGAAAGCCTGGCATTCAGCCATCAATAGATGCATAGAGCTCAACTACATTTACACACTATTCAAAAGAGTCAATAAGAGAGAGGTCATAAGTGTGAGAAATGGTCATAACTGACTTTCTTCAGTGCTGTTGTAACTTTGAATGGTCACTAAATGGATTGTTGTAAGTCAAGGACTACTTGTAGGCCAGTTTTTGCATGTAAAAAAGAAAAAAAGAAATAGTTTGGCTAAAGAGAAAATACGGTTTCCTGAACTACAAGGAAGACATGGATGCCATGCTGAAATTTAATAATATTTTAATTTAATAATATTTCTATACCACCCTTCTCCCTGAGGACTCAGGGCGGTTCAAAGGGCAAAAGTGAAATACAAAATACAAACATTAAAAAGAGATTAAATGATTGCCCAAGTTAAAACAATTGATATACAATTATAAAACCCCAAAGATAAAATTAAGAATACAAAAAATAAAAAACCCCACCAATCCCCATCAGGCTAGGCCGGCTTGTACAAACAAAAACATCTTGAGATCGCAACGAAAGGAGCGAAGATCGGGCGCCATCCGGAGCTCTACTGGTAACTGATTCCACAGCTCCGGAGTGCCCACAGAGAAGGATCTCCCCCTGGGGACCACCAATCGACATTCTCTGATCGGAGGCACCCTGAGGAGGCCCTCTCTGTGGGAACGCACAGGGCGCAGGGAGCTTGATGCCGGCAGCAGATGTTCCCTGAGGTACTCCGGCCCCATGCCATGGAGGGCTTTGAACACCATTACCAGTGCCTTGAATCTCACCCGGAAGGCAACTGGCAACCAATGCAGCTCACGGAGCAAAGGTGTAATGTGGGAGTATCGGGAGACTCCCAACACAACTCTCGCGGCTGCATTCTGTACCAGTTGGAGCTTCCGGGTGGTCCTCAAGGGCAGTCCCATGTAGAGAGCATTGCAGTAGTCCAGACGAGAGGCCACGAGCGCATGAGTGACCGTGCATAAATCATCCCGGCTAAGATAGGGCCGCAACTGGCGCACCAGGTGAACCTGGACGAAAGCCCCCCTAGTCACAGCTCCTATATGGTCTTCCAAGGTGAGCCGTGAATCTAGGAGGACTCCCAAGTTGCGAGCCCTATCTACGGGGGGGGGGTAATAATTCACCCCCCCATAGCAAGAGGTGGAATGTCCGAATAAACCCGGGATGAAGATATGCAAAGCCACTCAGTCTTGTCGGGGTTGAGTTGAAGTCTGTTCCTCCCCATCCAGACCCGAACCGCCTCCAGGCAACGGGACATCACGTTGAGGGCATCACTGGGGTGGTTTGAGGTCGAAAGGAAAAGTTGGGTATCATCAGCGTACTGATGATACCCAACTCCAAAACCACGAATGATCTCACCCAGCGGTTTCATGTAGATGTTGAACAGGAGAGGCGAGAGGACCGACCCCTGAGGAACTCCACAAACGAGAGACCTCGCGGTCGACCTCTGCCCTCCTGCCAACACCGACTGCAAACGTACCTGGAGATAGGAGGAGAACCACTGTAAGACTGTGCCTCCCACTCCCAGTCCCCTGAGACGCCGCAGCAAGATACCATGGTTGATGGTATCGAAAGCCGCCGAGAGGTCTAATAGGACTAGAACAGAGGAATGTCCCCTGTCCCGAGCCCTCCAGAGATCATTCACCAGCGCAACCAATGCCGTCTCCGTGCTGTGCCTGGGCCTGAAACCCGATTGGTATGGGTCTAGATAATCCGCTTCATCCAGGACCAGAGGGAGCTGATGCGCCACCACACTCTCAACAACCTTCACAAGAAAGTGAAGGTTGGAGACAGGACAAAATTGTTCAATACAGCTGGGTCCAAGGCAGGCTTCTTGAGGAGAGGCCTCACCAGCGCCTCTTTCAAGACGGCGGGGAAGCTACCCTCACTCAAAGAAGCCGATATAACTGCCTGGAACCAGCTGCGTGTCCTCTCCCGGGCTGCATAGACCAGCCAGGAAGGGCATGGGTCCAATAAACATGTGGTGGTGCTCAGCCTCCCCATGATCCTGTCCACTTCCTCCGGAGTCACAGAATCAAACTCATCCCAGGTGGTATCGACAAGACCGCCCGTGTCCTGATCGCCAGACTCTGCCCAGTCAGAGTCCAGACCGGTCCGAATCCGAGTGATTTTGTCCGACAGATGCTGGTTAAACTCCTCGGCACGACCCTGCAAGGGATCCTCCCTCACCTCTTGATTTAGGAGGGAGCGAGTCACCCTAAACAGGGCGGCCGGGCGATTATCTGCGGACGTGATAAGGGTGGCGAAGTGGTTAGACCTCGCCTCCCTTATCGCAGCGAGATAAGACCTAATGTGGGCTCTTAGTCGCAATCGGTCGGATTCGGATCAGCTGGATCTCCAACCGCTCTCTAGGCCCCGTCTCCGACGCTTCATCTCCCGGAGCTCCGCAGAGAACCATGGAGCTCGACGGGATCTGCACCGGGTCAGGGGCCGCAGGGGTACAACTCGGTCAAGAGCCTCAGTGGCCGTCCTTTCCCAGGCTTCCACTAAGGCATCTGCCGAGCTGTGAGCAAGGGAGGCAGGTGGGGACCCCAGCGCCGCCTGGAACCTCTGGGGATCCATTAAGCGTCTGGGGCGGTACCATTTAATTGGTTCCATACACCCACGGCGGGGGGTGGCAAAACGGAAGACCAGCCGCAGGAGATGATGATCGGTCCATGACAGGGGCATAATAATTGGAGAGCCCCCACCAAGATCATCTAACCACCGTCCAGATAAGAAAACTAAGTCAAGGGTGTGGCCTCCCTCATGAGTCGGTCCCAAAATTACTTGCGTCAGGTCCATGGCCGTCATGGAAGCCATGAACTCCCGAGCCAACTCAGATGATCCTCCCAGCGATGGTAGATTGAAGTCCCCCAAAACTATAAGTTTCGGGAACTCAATCACCAGCCCAGAGAGGACATCGAGCAGCTCAGGCAGGGCTGCTGCTGCGTGACTAGGCAAAAGGTACACCAGCAGCAAGCCCAACTGCGCACCAGGGCCGCATCTCAGAAAGAGAGACTCACACCCGACTATCTGGGGAACGGTGGCCTCCCACGGACACAAGGTCTCCCTCATAACAACAGCCACACCCCCAACCCTACCCTGAGCCCGAGGCCGGTGCAGCACCCGGAAGCCTGGTGGGCAAAGGTCAACCAGAGGAATCCCGCCCTCTGGGCCCAACCAAGTCTCCGTGATGCAAGCCAGGTCTGCCTGCTCACCCTCGACCAAGTCGCGGACGAGAGGAGCCTTATTAGAGACAGACCTGGCATTCAAATACACCAGCCGGAGCTCGGGAGGCTGCACACCCTCACTCCCGGGACCTTGGGGCAGAGCCAGAGGGTCGGAGTGCCCCACCGCTTGTAAGCAGCGGAGAGGCCTTCCCTGAGATCGATATGGCCCTCTGCTCCTACATCTGCTGCCATTCCCTGATGTCGTGGGAATAGGTAGCCCCATGACCAGCCCTGGAGCCCCGGAGGTAACCGACCCCCGCTCCTCCCCCCTGCGATCTACATCGGCACTAGCCAGAACAGAGGTTGTTGGATCGCCCCCTTGTCCAAACAACGAAAAGAACCCTCCCGCCTCCCTAACCCCCTAAAAAATTTAGACAAGAAAATAATCAGGGGCCTCTTGTTAGGTCTACGTCGAAGGCCCCTACCCGTCCCCAGCCAACTCTCAGGGTCCCAATATATGGGCCCTTCCTCGAGGTTATAATCGGCTAGAAAGGCGGGTCGCACCCAGGAAGGGGGAGCACCCCTGAGGGCGAACAAGTCCGTGGAAGAATATTTAAAGGAAGGCATAAAAAGCAGTCCGGATCGCAGGCAGTCCATAGATAATAGTCCGTGAGGAGGATCTGTTCAGAGGATAGATAGGTGTCCCAGGCCTCCGTCCAGCCGCTGCCACTCAGCTGGATAAACCCCCCGGGCAGGCCTACCACCGTCCTCTCACGACGGCCGCAGAGCCAGTTCTCAGGGGGCTGGTAGTCTGGAACAACCGCTCTGGGTATAGCATGCCCCATAGAGCTCTCACCTCTAGGGGCAGCAGATGTAAGTTCAAGCCATCCTCTCACGATGGCTAATACCCAGAGTTCTCTGAGTCCTTTGGGGGTATTGTGTAAAGGGCAATGCACAGTCGATTGTAAAGGCAGAAATAGAACCAGATAACAAACCATCATAGTCAAGTCTGCTAACGGCCAAGTCCCCCGTTGTTCCACCATTCCTAGAGGTTGTAACTGACCACCACTCCATGCTAACAACAGCCACTTTTTCTAGAGAAGCAAATGGATCTTCACTGGGTTTCAGTACAGAAAGGTTGGCTTCTCTTCAGAGCAATCTCTGGGGGTGGGAATGGGGAAGCTGTGCAAATTATATAGAACATTATTTTAAAAAGAGGCCAATGGGGTCTCTTGCTTGAGGAGGGGATTGGACTAGAACCCTCCAGGGTCCCTTCCAACTCTGTGATTCTGTGATTCTGAGCTCTGAAGGAAATAAAATGAACAGAACACAGCCTCATATAAACAGAGATTAACACCACACAAACAAACAGAAAACAATATTCTAATCAAGGAAATACCAAAGAGACAATCAAGCAGAAAACAATAGATTAACTGAGGAACTACCAGGGAGAAAATCTGCACCTCACCAGCACTGTCAGGGCAAGCTACCGTTTGTAAACAAGAAGCAAACCCTACTCTCACTAGTTCTGATGATGTTGCCAAGTTGGGTAATGCAATGCCTACAAGCAAGTAACCAAACTCAAAGAGCACCAAGGACTCCACAAATAAATAAATAAAAATGTTGTTCAAATTATCCATATCTAAAAACCTAGCAATTCACTAAATCCAACCAGGTATGGATTTATTGCTGCAAGCCATAGAGTCAGAGAACCTAAAAATAATAATGAATGTTCTTGCAACATTACAGCCTTTAGCTGAGGGTACTTTGGCAATCACTCTGAAATCTGCCTGGCTCACACTCTTTTGTTTCTTGTAACTTTTACCTTTTGTTTTTCTTAGTCTTCCTCAACTTTTTCCTTATGAAACTTTGATTATCACCAAGGATGCTAAATTTTAATAACTGTATTGCATGGAAAGAGTTAAATTTGCATTGATTGCAACTAATCTTACAGCGTTGCATGGAAAAGTTAAGGTAAAGGTAAAGGTTCCCTCGCACATGCGTGCTAGTCATTTCCAACTCTAGGGGCCAGTGATCATCTCTGTTTCAAAGCCGAAAAGCCAGGACTTGTCCGAGGACGTCTCCGTGGTCATGTGGCCGACATGACTAGATGCCAAAGGTGCACAGAACGCTGTTACCTCCCAGCTTCTGCCAACCTAGCAGTTTGAAAGCACGTAAAAATGCAAGCAGAAAAAAATATATGAAAAAGTTAAGGCCCTTCTAATTACACTGCATTTTTCAATGACTCTCTGACATAATTTTTAACATTCATTTGAAACAATTTGAGATATGTTAGTGCATGGTTTTCCTAAGAGTACGGAAAACAAACATTTGCTGTCTAATGTTTGTTTTGATTGAAGATTGTGTAAATCTTCCTGTTATATAGCTAGTCTGGACCGCATAGACCACATGGACGACTCGGACAACAGGTTACAGCATCAGATCACTCTTTATTGAATGGACACACCGGACTGAGACAAAGGCCACTGTTGGTCCTTCATATACACCTAGCCAGGTGAACCTGGGACCAATCTCCTCATCTGGATTTCCCACTGTGGACTATCCAGCCAATCCGGATAGAGTATGTCACCACCTAGTGGTGTCAGTGGCTCAATGCTGTAAGACTCTATGTACATAACACTTCCCTTTACACAAGCATTTTCAAATGGTTATCTTTGAAACCTATTTGTTATCAAAGAAGTAGATTTACAGTTCTCATCCTTGATTCAAGTGATTCCATGGTATGATGTTGGAAAACCTTGAAGTTTTAGTCCCTTGAAATATTCATGGGAACTGGAAATGGATAGGCTCAGAACTTTACAGCTTCTATAACAATGGGCTACTATAGGGCTTTCTCAGTACAGCAGTAATCTGACACACTGTGAGGTCAGATCCTTGATTTTTTTTTCTGTTTGTTTCTGAATGATTATGTATAATTGAAAAATTGTACTATCCATTCTTATGATTTATGAATTGTCTACTGGAATGGCTTCATTTGACAAGTCTTCCATTTATATTCAAGGTGAACAGCATTGAAGAGATTTGTGATTTTTTTGCAATGGGCAGTCAATACATTGAGTTCATCTGGAGTGAGATATCAGCAGTATGTACATGATACATAACTCTACTATTAATTTTCTTCCAAACTGGTTGAGGCAATGGAATTGTTATTACAGGCTTATAGAACAGTGGAGGATGCCAGGTTCAGTATAAATTACTTGGTTGGGAACAATAGGCATAAGGCTGAATTCTGAGAAGATGTGAAGACTCTAGAAAGAGTGCAAAGAAGAGCAACAAAGCATATTTATTTATTTATTTATTTATTTATTTATTTATTTATTTATTTATTTATTTATTTATTTATTTAAATTCCATTTATATCCCGCCCTTCTCCGAAGACTCAGGGCGGCTTACAAACTTAGCAGTTTGTAATGAACTAAAGGCTAAAGCATATGATGAACAGTTGCAGGAACTGAGTATGCCTACTCTAGTGAAGAAAAGAACTAGGGGTGATATAGTAGTAGTATTTTTTCCTCCTTAATATTGCCAGTGTTGGCATTCCAGTCTCCAACTACCAGGAACATACTAAATATTGGATATTATGTGAACTTTAAACCAAATTTAACCATAGAACTCATCAATCTCCTTTTCTTCTGCATCAGTGGTTGGAGTATAAACCTGGATAATAGTCATAAGTGTTCATTAATTCTAATTAATATTACATGGTCATTGAATGCATTGTTTTCCATTATTGCTCTTACTATACCCTTCATATAAAAGAGGTGACATTCCTTCTGTGTTTTTCATGACCTGAATACGAAACAATGTGATTGTCTGACTTAAAGTGTCCAATTCCATGGCAAGTTTCAGAGGCCTAAGATGTGAATATGTAGTTTTATCTTTCCTGTGTTGAGCTTTTCCATGTTCATGCTTCTTATATGCCATGTTCCCAGTTATATTCTGTCTTTGAAGCTTCATATTTCCTTTTCCTGCATGGCAACATCAGACCATCCCAAAGGCTTCAAGCTAGAAATGTCATAAGTACTATAATTATTCAGAAAGATGCACAGCTGTTGCTAAGTAGCATTTTGAGTGCCATCTGACTTGAGACACCCATCATCTTACACTATATCATCCATGTATCTTGTCTACCATGTGGTTTTCTTGGTAAAAAAATATATATGCAAGAATGGTTTCCCACTGTGTTTTCCTACAAACTATGAAATTTTGTCTCTTCCATTGGCAATAAAGTGATCAGTTGCCAGCAACATCTTCCTATATTGCTATTGTTCATAGGTCCCTGCTTTCTTTTGATAGGCAGTTAAGATGAACTTCACACCCTGGATGACTCTGCTGAGAGTTTATACTGAAAGCCAGTTTGGAGTAGTAGGTTAAGTGCTGGCTTAGAAAACAGGAGACAGTGAGTTCCAGTTCTGCCTTGGCAAGAAACCCAGCTTGGTGACTTTGGGCAGTCATGTTCTCGCAGCTGAATCCACCTCATAGAGTTGCTGTTATTGTTGTTGTTGTGGGAAAAAGGAAAAAGGAAGGAGTATTGTGTGCCAGGATAAAAAAACTGATTAAATAAATAAATACACTCTTGGCATATATGCTTATTTCTACTTCCCAGGAACACTCTCCTGGCACTTTGTGAGGGGAAGAATTATCAAACTGATACTAAATAAATAATAACTTTGACAGCTCTGATTCTAACCCAGATAGCCTTTGTGATTTAAGTTCCATTATACAACTTTCTATTAATATCATCAGTCCAACAGAAATGACAGCAGGAATGGCTTTCTGAAATTTTCAATTAGATTTTTTTTTACATAGTGCAAGGCAGCTGGAACATTCTATGCAGAGTTTGATGAGGCATTTCTTGAAGAGTTATACATAAAGGAAAGGGATGTTGTACTTAAGACCAAATACTTTTTTTGACCGGAATACTGAAAATAAATGTTTACCTCTAAAGTTAATCTGAGAAGTCATGACTGAATGATATATCTAATATGGAGGGTACACTGTGACATTTATAAAGTTCTCCAATAACCATCATGTTAAAAAAATAACCACAGCAATTAAAAAAATATTTAAGGCAAGTTTCCTTATAGCTCTTATGTGGCTGTAATTTCACATCATGAAATATAATTTTTACAGATGTTCAAAAGTTTTCGAATAAGAGATGTACTCAAAACTGGTTGGTCCAATCTTCCTCCAAATGTTGCAATGCTGTTGCAATACTGGATGTGTTTGGAGTATAAAAGATCAAACAAAATAATTGTTTCACCAGAAGTGATCTGATGAGGTCCCAACTATATATATATATATATATATATATATATATATATATATATATATATATATATATATATATATATATGTGTGTGTGTGTGTGTGTGTGTGTGTGTGTGCGTGTGTGTATATATGTATATATGTATATATATATATATATATATATATATATATATATATATATATATATATATATATATACATATACATATATACATATATACATACACACACACACACACACACACACACACATATATATATATATATATATATATATTATATATATATATATAATAAGACTAAAGAAAAAAAAAGAACAAGAGTAAAGAGAGATAAAAAGATAGTATACTACTGAAAGTCCATGTTTCCTCTAAGCTAATACATATTTATTTCCAAAATTTTCCATTCCTTTTTACAATAATTAAGATATATTTAATCTTTAAATATTCCATTTAATGAATCTAGTCATCTGGTCTTTTAACTCTTATTCAAAACATTTTTAATCCATTGTACTTTTCTTAAAATCAGTCACATTTGAATATCTAAAATATGTCCTTATATATAAGCCATTCTAACTCTTTTATAGTATTCATATCACAAAATAAGACAAGAAAAGAGAAGAGAGAGTACTGTGTTATTTGAGGGACTCCTCCCTCTTAAAGTAAAATTCATATCCAAAATCTTTCTATTACTTTAACCACATTCAAACAGGTGTTTCTTTTTTAAATATTCTCTCTGATAAGTTGACCAGTCTTTTTTTTTCTTATCCTCAAATTTGTCTTATGGTTTTATAGTATAATGCTCCAACACTGGAAGTTTTTAAGAAGAGACTGGACAGCCATTTGTCTGAAATGGTATAGGGTTTCCTGCCTTAGCAGCGGGTTGGACTAGCTGACCTCCAAGGTCCCTTCCAACTACTTCTTCTTCTTCTTCTTCTTCTTCTTCTTCTTCTTCTTCTTCTTCTTCTTCTTCTTCTTCTTCTTCTTCTTCTTCTTCTTCTTCTTCTTCTTCTTCTTATTATTATTATTATTATTATTATTATTATTATTATTATTATTATTATTATTATTATTATTATTATTATTATTGTTGCATTTTCCAAAACCAATATTTCTTGTATTTTTTCCCTACTTGGGTTAAATCATACTTCTTTTTTGTGTTGTTCCATCTTTGAGTCTCTATCCTTGAATTTGTGTTCAATTCTGCTTTACCTGCTCCTCCTCTATTATTATTTCCTGGGATTTTTTTTTGTTGTAAAGTTAAATTGGAGATGAATTGGTTTATGTTTTCAAAGTTATTTTGGATTTCTTTGTGGTTTGAAGTCATAATTGTTTCAATTAGTTGCAGCATCTAATATGTCTCTTCCTATTTATTTTTTCTTGATAAGTTCTATCTGCAAATCTCTGATTTTCCATAGTGGTCAAGAATCGAAGTTTTTGTTTCTCTGCAAATAGCTTTAAAGACACAGTTTAGTAGATATTTATAATTCAAAAAGGTTCAAAAAAGTTTCCTGAAGTTTATAATCATCTCATTGTCTGCAACCCAAATTGTTTACTTTTTTGTCACAGCTGTTCTCTATTGTTATAGCTTTGAAGGTCACAAGCACAGATTAGTTTTTTCCAGATTTTTCCAAGTCCTGTATAAAAGTCATAGCTGTCATACTTTTTATCCACCACTAGATGTCAGCACCAGTGTATTTTTCAAATTATCAAAATAGAAAATTGCCTTTAAAATGAGAATCTTAACCATTCAATAATTCCAAATTTATCTAAACTTAGGTTTTATATTCATTTCATTTTATTTCTGTATGTTTTGGTCCTCCATAAAAGGTTTAATTCACCACTTCCATTAGTAAAAAGGTGGGGCAAAAATCCCTCTCCTACATGTTCAGAGGTTTTTTGCTTCTTGGGAAATTTTTTTCCAGGAAAGTTAATAAGTAGGTTAGAGAAAATCGATGATCTTACCCAGATTCAAATGCACTGTTTACAATCAGCTTAAAATAGTGCTTTTTGACTTTGGTTGCTTGTAGCTTGGGCTAGAGTCTAGACTCTGAAGTTAGACTAGCCTTTCTCCTGTTGGTTTCTGGAAAGGTTCTCCTGGACTGATCAGGTCAACCGCTGTCTCTCTGTGGTCCACGGGACTTCCTTCCTTCTTTGCCACCTCTTCGGGGTGGCTTCTGGCCCATTTAGGGTCCCGCTAACAGGAAGAAATTCAGCTAGAGGGCACAGAGCCCAAAAATCCCTTGGCTGCTGCGCTACTGCGCAAGACCTGGTCCAAGTTCCCAACTATTCTTCTAAGTCTGAAACCACTACCTTCAAGATGAAAATGGGGACTTTCCACTTAAACTGTATTGCATTTTACTCACCACTCTTAGCCATTTTACACTTCTTGCAGCTACTGATGGATATTAAAAAGAAGTCATCCAAATAATTTAAGCCTTGGCCCCAAGTGGTATCCAACCACTGAACAGAGAAAAAGATCATGTTCAACAGGTTTGAATATTTAAATTAAACTAGAAAAAAGGAATTTTAAGTTACTATGTTAATTGTGGCATTGCCAAGAAAAACTAAGACGGGACATATCTAAATGGAGAAGCATCACGAAATACCAGAGCTACATGTTCAACTGAGAAGCCATCAAATATCTACAAGGCAGTGGCAAACCTTTTCTGTGTTGTTGCCAAGAAAATTACATGTCTTGTAGGGGAGTCTACATAATCCTTGTATACTAGCTAGGCACTTTTCCACTGATAACTCTTATTTATTTCTTTGGCCATTCCAATCAGAACCAACTCTGAGCTGCGCCAGAATTTAATAGATGGGGGGAGTAAAGATTTGCTGCATTGCCTTATTTGCCCAATTGCTGCAAGTTCCCATTCTTGCTAAAAAGTGACATAATAACAGTCAATAATCTGGAGTCATCAGAACTAGAGCAATATAAGTAGTGCATCCTAAGCCAATGAAGGTCTTGTTAGATGGGCTATAGAAAGAATGAGAAACCTGTGGCTCTACAAGTATTGCTAACCTGAAAATCCCAGCTGTGTAACCAGCAAAACCAATTGTTATGGTGCCTTCTGCATGTCTGTATTTTTTCCAACATAACCAATGGCAACAGGCTGTGAGAGTTATAATACAAAATGTGTGGAGGCCACCAATGTGCCTATGCCTGCATGCATTGAGATTCCAATACCCTTGAGACAGCTTAAGACTGGTTGGACAATTAGGACAGCACACAATTTGCTTCAGCTTATGAACAACAGAGCCTCCCTCCCTCCAGTAGGCATCTACCAGAATGCTGCGGATTGTGATTCAGCAACAAAAGGAGACTGCATGTGCCTTGCTGCTGAAGCTTGAGGTTGTACCGTATACAAAAGTCACACACCTTGGCCACAGTTGGGTTCTTCTTTGACTATTGTTCTGCAACAGAACCACTTCCTTGGATGTGCCAATTTCAAGGTTCACTTAGACACCACTGCCTTATCTGAATGCACAATTACAGTCAGTGAGAGTTTAATGAAAGCTTTTGAGAGGGACAAAAAGAAAAGAGAATGAACTGCCTTTCAACCTTTGCAGAAATGGCTGAATGTTTTCGACAGCTCTATTTGCTTTAATTCAAGCTATTGACACATTCCCTCAATTGTTCTGTGTTCCCTCCTGTAAGTATTTTGTTTATCTCCACTTTAAAGACTTTTTTGTGCATACACTCTCTCTGGTAATATGTTGAGGCTTTTTGCCCAAAGTCAAGATAGGTGTTAAAATCAATGGAGAGAAAAAAAATAAAGTACTGAACAGAGGGTATCCTCAATCCCAAGTGAATGTACAGAAGATTTCTAATTCAGAAAAAAATAACAAATTGAACTCTTAAAAAAAAGAAACAGGACTTTTGGTTCAAATGGGACCTGGTTAATCAGTGTTGTTGTTGTTTTTAGTTGTGAAGTCGTGTCCAACCCATCGCGACCCCATGGACAATCTTCCTCCAGGCCTTCCTGTCCTCTACCATATTCTGGAGTCCATTTAGGCTCACACCTACTGCTTCAGTGACTCCATCCAGCCACCTTATTCTCTGTCATCCCGTTCTTCTCTTGCCCTCAACCTTTCCCAGCATTAGACTCTTCTCCAGTCAGTCCTTCCTTCTCATTAGGTGGCCAAAGTATTTGAGTTTCAACTTCAGGATCTGGCCTTCTAAAGAGCAGTCAGGGTTGATCTCCTCTAGGACTGACCGGTTTGATTGCCTTGCAGCCCAAGGGACTCGCAGGAGTCTTCTCCAGCACCATAGTTCAAAGGATTCAATTCTTTGGCACTCAGCCTTTCTTATGATCCAACTTTCACAGCCATACATTGCAACTGGGAAGACCATAGCCTTGACTATACACACTTTTGTTGGCAAGGTGATGTCTCTGCTTTTTGGTGTGCTGGCTAGATTTCCCATGGCTTTCCTCCCCAGGAACAAGTATCTTTTAATTTCTTGGGTGCAGTCCCCATCTGCGGTGATCTTGGAGCCCAGGAAAATAAAATCTTATTATTATTCTGACTGTATAACATTAAAGAAACTGCATAGTTTTCAAGAAAAGACACACATCCTGTATAATCTCCTCAAAATGTTCCTTTTTAGGTGACATCAGACATGCTCTGTATGATTATATTCTCTTAATCTTTCATTCAAGATAGTCATGACAGTTTCATTTACTAGCTACTGCCTCTGCTTCCCTCCATTCTCTATTATCTATCTATCTATCTATCTATCTATCTATCTATCTATCTGTCTGTCTGTCTGTCTGTCTGTCTGTCTGTCTGTCTATCATCTATTCTGAATAGACATAGTAAATAGTGTTAAGCTTATGTACTTCTTTAAACAGTTGATAGATGGGTAGATAGATAGACACATTCCTTAATATTATTTATTATGTCTGTTCAGGAAAAAAACACCAAATCAGATACAGAATCTGTGTCCATAAATCCAATCTGGAAAATTTGATTCTATTCCTAACCCCAAATTTCTGCAAAAAGTGATTCTCCAAACTGGCTGTAACTTTTTAATCATTAATAATCTCCCCATAATTGAAAGTGACACAGTTTACATTCTTTAATATGTTCTGAATTTGGATTCTTATTTGGGTCTAGACATGGACTAAGTAGTCCAAAGTAGTTTAGAGTCTCAGGTTTCATTAGATGTCTGACAAATCAGAATAGCAGAGTTGGAAGGGCCCAGTTTTCAAGTCTGTAGAGATACTTCTGGAACTTGTCTGTTTTCTAGATGTTGGATGATGTCCCGCCAGATTGGTGTATTCTGTAAATATATTGACAGCAGCCAGAGCACAGAACAATGCAAAAAAGTGCAAGATCAGAAGATGTGCAGAGATTTGGCTCATAGAATCACCAAGAATTAGACACAATTGAATGGATAACATCATCATCTATTTGTATTTTTGCTCTTTCAGAAAAGGAGAGAAAAATTGATAATGACGGTGGACCATTATACATACTTGATAAGCTATATACTGTATTTCATGGAGCACAAGTTGCAGAAGCTTCAAGGCCAGTGAGAAAGACTGAGTTATTAGGAATAAATGTGACATTATTATTACTCTGTATTTGCTTGCTTATGAATACACCTCTCTGAATGCAGTTAGATTTCTGAATTGATATTGAATACAGCTATGTCCACATTCACCAGGTTTGTATTTTGGTCTGAAAAATGACTCTGTGTGTGTGCGTGTGTGTGTGTGTGTGTTTATTAGTATTCCTATTTCCCACTAAAAAAAGCAAGACTTTTGTGTTAATACTGTAAGCCATCCAGAATTGTTTCAATGTGAGATGAAACAATCTCACATTGTTAATAAATAATTAACAGATATTAATAAAAATATATTTATTTATTGGGGAGTCTTCTGAGTAAAACAAACTAAAATTATGTGAATATTTCAAAATGTAAGCATTGTTGGTGGTAGAGGTGCTATTACACTATACATACATAAAATACAGCCAGTGAATAGAAGATACATTTTTTGCTGTCTCACTAAACTAAATTATGTGATTGTTTGCTCTGAATGCCCCTGATGACATTTGAAGCTCCATTTGGACATATTAGCTTCATCAGCCCTTTGATCTTTGTTATCCTTACCTTCCTATTTTCTGGTTTGGTAGCAGCAGAAACAACAATATAACAAGTAAAGGTTATCTTTGAAAGCTTACAAGTTCCTTTGTCTTTTCAATCTTTGAGAGGTTGAAAATCTTGTTAGAGCTGTAATGCTTTCAAGACGTTTAGGTTGAACAGGAATTCCCTGAATCAAGCTAGGCCAGAACACAGATCTGTGTTGAATACATATGAAGTGTAATATTTTCCATATGTGGTGGCACTGTTCTGTCTGGCTTTCATTTAGTGTAAAGATTTATTCCAGATTTTAATTAGTTTTCTTGCATTACCAGTCCACTAGGAAATTTGTCCGCCACTCTTACAAATTCACTATGTAACAATACATTCAAACACTAAATTTAAATCATTTCTTTCTAACCTAAGTAAATATTGTAACCCAAGTGAATTTCGGTTCTTTGTTGATGAATTTCATCCAATGAAGCCACTGCTATGCATATGTTTATGTTTATGTTTATGTTTATGTTTGTTTATGTTTATTGGACTTATATACCGCCCTTCTCCTGTAGGACTCAGGGCAGTTCACAAGGAATTTAAAATAACAATACACATTACAAAAGTTAAGAACAATTAAAATAATTAAATTTAGTCCTTGAATAAAATAAAACCCCTATTAAACTCCAATTAAAACCCAATTAAATAAAATTACAATTAAAATTCTCAGTCCTGGCTGGAAAGCTCAAAGAGCCAGGTCTTCAGGTCCCGGTGGAATGAACGAAGGTCAGGGGCAGTCCTGAGCTCTACGGGCAGCTGGTTCCAAAGGGCAGGTGCACCCACAGAGAAGGCCTTCCCCCTGGGTGTTACCTGCCGGAAATCTTTTGCCGGTGGTACCCTGAGAAGGCCCTCCCAAGGGATGAGTAACTAAGATAGCAGAAGGTTGTAGTAGGTTAAAAGCATAGGAATCCTGGGCTCTGAATAAATCTTTGAGCTCTTTCTAGTCTCAAGAAAAAAACATGTCTCCTGGTAGCAGAAATAAGGATTTAAATGGGTCTTATTCTTTAATTAATTTTATGTTATTGTTTGTTCTTAGATACATCTATCCTGTTAGGTGGCAATATCTGCCTGATTTTGTGTGATCTTAAAAACCTAATCAAGATCTAATCTGTTTAGGGCTTGGAGGGGAAGTTAGTGTTATAGATTATGCTAGGAAATAATAAAACAAACAAACTCTCTTGACAAAGGAAAATCGTTTTCAGATTTTTTTTTCATTTTGTTTTATTTATACCGTCCTTTCCACTTTGGAGTGTACTGAAGACGGCTAACAAAATTTAAAAAAAACAACAGAAAATATCCCATTAAAAATGCAAATTAAATTGGAGGTAGCAAGAGAATCAAAAGATTCCTTCCCAGAATTACTTCCCAGTAATTCACCGGCTGTGAATTACTGAACAGAGTATAAACTTCTAGAGACCCATTAAAGGCTTTATCGATCAGCAGCAGCTCTTGGAATTTTATTTAGAAACGTATTGCCAGCCAGCAAGAAAGAGGTGTTTCTTCTAGAACACCTGTCACCCAAACCCATGCAGGAATCTTTATTTTAAGCCAATCTACAGAAAATAACTTAGAGGTGTGGATATCTTTCTTCTTCTTCTTCTTCTTCTTCATCTTCTTCTTCTTCTTCTTCTTCTTCTTCTTCTTCTTCTTCTCCTCCTCCTCCTCCTCCTCCTCCTCCTCCTCCTCCTCCCCCTCCTCCTCCTCCTCCTCCTCCTCCTCCTCCCCCTCCTCCTCCTCCTCCTCCTCCTCCTCCTCCTCCTCCTCCTCCTCCTCCTCCTCCTCCTCCTCCTCCTCCTCCTCCTCTGTAGATATGTAGATATGGTACGTTTTACCGAGTCATATTGGTTTTGGTAAAACTATATATAGTACCAACAGACTGAAGGAATAAGGCATGAATAAACTGGCAAGTTTATTTGCATTATCATTACTAGGCCCAATTGGATTCTATACTAATGTGAGGATGGGTTTCACTTTTTTGTTTTGCTTTGTTTTTGTGTTATTCTTAATGTTGATATGATGCATTAACACTGTTTAAATCTCTACAGGGTCCCCCCCCCCCCAAATCATGTACCCTCAGGAAGTAAAAATAAGAGATTGAGCAGGAATAATCATTATCTTACACTGTTAGATAGAATAGAACATTTTTCTATGCTGGCAACTTATAGCATCTTCATAGATAGGGATTCCCATCTTAAAAGCTGTCATCCAATTTATGAAGGCAGCACCATGCTGTCAAGATACATGATCCTTGCTTATGTATATCTTGGCATGTGTACAGGTAGTCCTCGACTTATAAAAGTTCATTTAGTGAATTTTGAAAGTTACAACAGCACTGAAAAAGGTGACTTATGAACATTTTTCACAGTTACAATCTTTGCAGCATTCCCATGATCATGTGATCAAAATTCAGATGCCTGGCAACTGGTTCGTATTTATGACTGTTGCTTTGTCCCAAGGTCATGTGATCGCTTTTTGTGACCTTCTGACAAGCAAAGTCAATGGGGAAGCCAGATTCACTTAACAACCAAGTTGCTGACTTATCAATTGCAGTTATTCACTTAACGACTGAAGCAAGAAAAGTCGTAAAATGGGGCAAAGCTCACTTAACAAAAGTCTCACTTAACAACAGAAATTTTGGGCTCAATTGTTTTTCCTAAGTGGAGCACTACCTGTATAAATGGGGTGGAGCTTGTATTGGGATGTCACAACTAACGTTCATCATTGTTCCCCCTTGGTTCACATCAGACATCAGTGAAATAGTTAAAGCCTGTCCTTATTTCTGTCCTGTTGGTAGAATGATGAATGATGACTCTAGAATCCTTTATGCTTTGCTATTGCAGAAGCAATTGCACTAAGCAGCATGGAGAGCAGTAATAAGAGGACTAATGGACATCTCAGTTCCATGTGTACTAGAAATCAAGGCAATATAAGTATCAAGAATTCCCTTAAATGCACAGAGCAAGTTTAGGATATTTCTTTCTTTCTTTCTTTCTTTCTTTCTTTCTTTCTTTCTTTCTTTCTTTCTTTCTTTCTTTCTTTCTTTCTTTCTTTCTTTCTTTCTCTCTCTCTCTCTCTCTCTCTCTCTCTCTCTCTCTCTCTCTCTCTCTCTCTTTCTTTCTTTCTTTCTTTTAATACAAAGTCAATGAACAGGCAAGGCAAACGAGAAATTATATAACAGCAGAGGAAGACAAGGACCGTGATAAGACAGCTGAGGAGAAGAATGAAGACCTCAATTTTTAATTGGAATTTTTTTTCCCTCCAGACAAAAGAGGATAGCTTTGAATGAAAGGAAAAAGAAGGAAAGAGAAAGGAAGGGGGAAAGAATAAGATGATTTTAATGAAAGTTCCTGGTGATCTCAAATTGAATAGCATCAGGTTGTAAAATGAACTGTGGCATCTCAAGCTGCCAATTTCCATTACATATTTTTCCATATAACAGGGCATTAAATATAAAGGACCAAGATGCAAGACTGGTATTAAAAAAACAGTGAACAAATTTTCCTGATCAAAACAAGTTTCAACTAGCTTAGTATTCTCTCTCTAACTGCACAGATTTTAAGAAGCTCAGCAAGAAGAGATTTATTTATTTATTTATTTATTTATTTATTTATTTATTTATTTATTTATTTATTTATTTATTTATTTATTTATTTATGGGATTTGTATGCCGCCCTATCTCCCAAAGGACTAAGGGCGGCTAACAATGATAAAAACACAAAATACAAATATTAAAAGGTATTAAATCAAATTATCTCATAAATAGTCCAATTAAAAACACAATAAAAAAAATTAAGAAAACCTCCCTTCCATCAGTCCAGGTCGGCCTGTTGAAAAAGCCATGTTTTAAGGTCGTGACGAAAGGAACGGAGATCCGGGGCCATCCGGAGCTCCAAGGGGAGTTGATTCCAAAGGGCAGGTGCCCCCACAGAGAAGGCCCTCCCCCTGGGGGTCGCCAGTCGACATTGTCTGGCCGACGGCACCCTGAGGAGGCCCTCCCTGTGTGAGTGCACAGGGCAATGGGCAGTCATTCCTGGCAGCAGACAGTCTTGCAAATATCCCGGACATAAGCCATGTAGGGCTTTATAGGTAAGAACCAGCATCTTAAATCTCACCTGGAGGACAATCGGTAACCAATGCAGCTCACACAGGAGGGGTGTAATATGGGAGTGTTGGGACGCTCCCATCACAACCTGCACAGCCGCATTCTGCACCAGTTGAAGCCTTTGGGTGGTCCTCAAGGGCAGTCCTATCTAGAGAGGATTGCAGTAGTCTATACGGGAGGTAACGAGCGCATGAGTGACCGTACGTAGGGCCTCTAGGTCCAGATAGGGGCGTAACTGGTGCACCAGGTGAACCTGGGCAAATGCCCCCTGGGCCCCTATCCCGGGCCCACCAGAGATCATCCACCAGCATGACCAATGCCGTCTCCATGCTGTACCCAGGCCTGAAACCCGATTCACATGGGTCCAGATACTCAGTTTCCTCCAGAACCAACGGGAGCTGCAGCACCACCATGCTCTCAACAACCGTCGCAATTAAGGGAAGGTTGGAGACAGGACGAAAGTTGTTCAAATTAGCTGGGTCCAGGACAGGCTTCTTGAGGAGGGGCCTTACCACTGCCTCCTTCAAGGCAGCAGGGAAGCACCCCTCACTCAAAGAAGTGTTGATAACCGCTTGGAGCCAGCCTCATGTAACCTCCCGAGTCGCATACACCAGCCAGGAGGGACACGGGTCCAACAAACACGTGGCGGCACTCAGTCTTCCCATGATTCTGTCCACTTCATCCAGAGTCACAGGGTCAAACTCCTCCCAAATGGTATCAACAAGATATGTCACTCCCCCCCCCCCGTCAGATACTGCCCATTCAGAGCCCAGGCTGGTCCTGATCTGAGCGATTTTGTTCAGCAGATGCTGACTAAATTCCTCAACTTGTCCCTGCAAAGGATCCTCCCTCGTCCCCTGATTCAATAAGGAACGGGTCACTCTAAACAGGGCAGCTGGGCAATTATCTGTGGACGCAATGAGAGTGGTGAAGTAAGCACGCTTTGCCACTTCCATTGCCACAAGATAAGATCTAGTAAAAGATCTTAACTGTGCTCGGTCAGATTCGGACCGACTGGATCTCCAACTGCTCTCTAGGCCCCTCCTCCGGTGCTTCATCTCTCGCAGGTCCACGGAGAACCAAGGGGCTAACCAGGACCTGCGCCAGGTCAGAGGCTGCACAGGCACAACATGGTCGAGAGCCTCAGAGGCAGCCCGTTGCCAGGCGTCCACCAAGGTTCTGACTGGGCTGTGGGAAAGGGAGGCAGGAATCAACCCAAGCACCGTCTGGAACCTTTCCGAATCTATCAGGCGCCTGGGGCAGAACCACTGAGTCGGTTCTACATCCCAGTGATGGGAGGTGGCATAACGGAGGCCAAGCCATAGGAGGTAATGATTAGTCCATGAAAGGGGTCGAACAGTTGGGGAACCCCCACCCAGATCATTAAGCCACTGCCCAGAGATAAAAATAAGGTTGGGCGCATTTCCCCCCTCATGAGTCAGACCCTGAATTATCTGGGTCAGGTCCATGACCATCATGGAAGCTATGAACTCTCGAGCCATTGCTGATGCCCTTGCCAGGGAAGGTAGGTTGAAATCACCCAGAACAATAAGTCTGGGAAACTCAACTGCCAACCCCGAGCGAGCATCGAGTAGCCCGGGCAGGGCCATTGTCATGCAACTGGGAGATAGGTATGCAAGCAACAGGCCCAACTGACCTCCAGGGCCCCACCTCAGAAGGAGAGACTCACACCCATCTATCTGAAGGGCAGAGGCCTCCTGCAGACAAAGGGCCTCCCTAATGACAACTGCCACCCCACTGCTCCGACCCTGAGCCCAAGGCTGGTGCAGCACATGGAAACCTGGTGGGCACAATTCAGTCAGAGGAACACCTCCTTCTGGGCCCAACCAAGTTTCTGTAATGCATGCCAGATCCGTGCCTTCCTCCTCAATCACTTCCCAGATGAGGGGAGCTTTATTCACCACAGACCTGGCATTCAAATAAAGCAGCCTTAGCTCAGGGGTCTGCCCTCCCGCACCCCTGGGAAAGCAGGTTGAAACCAGAGGGTCAGAGCGCGCTACCGCTCAAAGACAGCGGTGGCACGCTCCCAGGTTTCGGTATGGCCCTCTGTTCATCCATCTGCCACCATTCCCAATCACCATGGGGATCGCTGTCCCCACCCCTTCCCCCTGAGCCCCGAGAACCCTCCACCCCATTCCCCCACCGCCACAACCCTCAGCCAACCTGGACTGAACTTGATCTGGCAGAACCTCCCCACATTTTAGCCGAATCTTACATTCCTCCCCCCCTAACCCATTAAAAAAATTACATAAAAACCTGTAACTTCTTCTTTGTGCCATGCCACTTCTCGGGGTCCCAAGACCCATCATTAAGAAAAAGGCGACACAGGTTAGAAGGCCATTCCTGAGAGAGGGGGGGACTCCCTCAGGGCTAGCAATTCAGCCGCAGAATAAACCAATGTAAAGGCCATCAGTAACAATCAGACAGCCGGGAGGGACGAAATCAGCAAAAACAGATGGAAATGTAAATGATGGAAATAAGCTACATAAAGAACTGGACAGTGTAATCCCGAGCATGGTTGCTCTCTCACAGCGACCATGTGCTGTTCTGGAAGTCTCCAAAAGTTTACAGCTGAGTAAGGTTGTCGTTCTCTCACCACGGCAAACCAGATGACAAAACTCAGCGACACTCAGTGATGGCATAGTAGGATTCACCAAATCTTTGCTTCTACAGTGATTGGTTTTATACCCACAAATATATCCATATATGCCCACCCTGGTTGGGCCATGGTGGCACAGTGGTTAGAATGCATTATTACAGTCTAATTCTGATAGCTATCAGCAATTTGATCCTGACCAGCTCAAGGTTGAGGACCCAGATTGTTGGGGGCAATAGGTCGACTCTGTAAACCGCTTAGAGAGGGTTGTAAAGCACTATGAAGTGGTATATAAGCCTAAGTGCTATTGCTACATATTCCCACCTGACCGGTATGGTCTACAGTTATAAAAAGGATGTGCTGATTCGTCCTGTAATTTTTTCCAAAGCATCCAGTTGCACAAATTGTGAACTGATTTGGCTCTCATGCTGTGGCATCCCTTGTTTTTACCACATGGTGGAAGGGCCCATATTTTTTACTCAATCCCAAGGCCAGTTTTTACTACAGTGAAATGGAATGAAAGGACTTCATTGCCATAATCTTCATGTGATTAGGCTACTGCGCATGAATTTAAAGAAATTTGTATCATCTGCAATGAAAATGTGAGTCAATGGACTGATGAAAAGTTTTCTTAATAATGCATTTAAGGGATGCCTTGTTATATTATTGATGCATGATCTGATAACCAGTCAGAAATTCTTTATTCAGTAGTACAGGGATCAAGTCCTACCCACACATACCAGGGATTCTGAGCAGACGTGCAAGATAGACTGCAGTTACTTACAGATGGAAGTCTCTGCATCATAGTGGGTAGAATTTGGTTATGAAGAGCTTTATTTCTGCCTCTAAAAATACATGGAGGGAGGGAGGGAGGGGCAGAGAGAGAGAGAGAGAGAGAAGCCCTCCCCATGTGTATCTGGGTGTGTGATTTATTGCAGAATGTTCCATCTTGAGTAATACACATACACCCATGTTCTGTATACTATACAACATAAATATATGTATTTACTAGAGAATATGTCAAGGTAAAATATTCCCTGTAATCACAATAATATTCCTCCTGCATATTAATCTACAATATAGAGTTTGCCTGCCAGAAACTCCTGATAATAGAGTTCTGGTTAAATCCTCTCCTAGTTTTCAAAATGACCCAGCTTCTTGTGTATTTCATTGATTAGGTTTGTTTCTAGCAGGCAATCTTTTCTAAATTTAGAAAACCCATATAAAATTAAATATCAATCTGTTTTAGTACCTTTCCATCTAACAATCCTATTCCAGCTTTTTTATAAATGCCTTATTCCCTCACCCTCCTCTACATGCATAATGCCAAATCATGGTTATAAATTTATTTAGCCCACTGAAATTTATTACGAAAGATTTTTTTTTATGCAGCAGATGGAACAGTTCATTTCCTTGATTTTTTTTCTTCTTGCATCCTTCTTTTTGGCCTGTTGCCCAATTGAGTTTTTTTTTTATTTTTCCCCCAGTCTCTTTCCCTTTTTCTTATGTCAAGCACCAATTGCTTCATAGCCACCTGTGACTCCACTTCCTCTCTGACTTTTTAAAGGCAATGTTTGTATTTCATTACCATATGCCAACCTTAGAAAAGCATTTCTTCTCTAATGCTTCATAAGCAGGAACTCTTTCATTTACTACTGTATGTTAGAGGGGCTCCAGGCATTTTTCACCAGACTTATAACATTCATCAACATAGCTTTGCAAGACTAAAAATTCCTCATGATCACAACATTTACATGGTATTAACTCTTGCATACTTCAATATTATGATACATGAATCTCTTGGATAGAGATACACATAAAAAGAGTTTTTATGCATGACCACAGACACCATTTTGAATTTTGTAAACGTGCCACCACCTCTGATATCATTTTTATTTTGTTTAGAATTTATTTAAGTAATTCCTGCATCTGTACAGTCAAATTGTTCAGACTTAGCTTGATCTTATATCATAAAATTGTTATTGCAAAGGATTCAGCTGAAGAATGTCTGAACTTGATAGAAATGTGTATCCTCACCACCCAACTCTAAAACATGATCTATATTTTTAATAATATTTAAGCTATGTATGTCAGCCTGCAGTATAATCAATCATAATATGAAAAATTATCACATTCCTGCAGTAAGCTACAGATGCACTTCAAATAAGAGTTTGTCATTTTGCATGTTTAACTCATGCATTTGCCCAATCTCAATAAAATACTGTACGCAGTGAAATTTCTACCTTTCATACATGCATTTGCATCCTTTCAAGATTTAAGAAATCAATATTGGGTTAAATCAAAGTACTCTGCAAATTGGGGGGAACCAAAAATTCAGTTAGAAAAAATAAAATGTATTCTTTGTGTTTCAGCAACAATTTTTCCCCCCAGCATACACTTCAAAAGATATGCTGAGAGAGATGTTTGTAATTGTTCCTGAGTGGATTTGTACTTATCTTCATACACCAATTCTCAGAAAATTGTTCTTGTAGATTGTATAAGCTTTGGCTCTAAGTGGGATTAAGAAACAATAAAAGACAGATGTCACAAAGTTATCAAAAACTGAACCCAAAGAGCGGTTGGATAGTTGGGTCATTATCTGATTGATTGTTTGATTGATTTGGCTTATATCCAAAAACTCTGCAACTTGTGCCATTCTTCAGAAATACATTTCAAAGAAATATAAAATGGAAGCATTTTCAGTGATCAGAAAAACCTACTCAGGCGAACTCAGTTATGGTTATCAGTGGAGGCAAAAGAAATCCTTTTTTTTTCTTTTTTCCAAATTAATTGCTAGGAGAGCTTGACTTATTTTTTGCAAGTTGTCTAGCACTACATGGGCCAATTATAACATTATATGCCTTTCATGCTGTCAATGTCCAGGTTGCAACAAGCAGCATGCCCAACTCTTACATTTATTGTCTGAAAATTTTGTACTTTGTAATTTAAGAGATTAGGAAGCCTGGATATTTGGAAAGCACGAATGGCTCTTATTAGCTTAATGAACTGAGATTCTGTGTAAACCTGTCTCAGACCTATTTAAAAGTGATATGATAAAGCCATATCAGTCAATATTACTGCCTCTGGCCTACCACCATTTCAAAGAAATTGTTCTGGCTAAGATACAAATGTTCTGTTCAGTTCATCTGTTCATCAGTTTTACTGCTGTTCTGCTCAGCAGAGCTTTGTCCAAACCCTTTATTTACATGTTACAATTAGAACAGAGCAAATTATTCCAGTTGAGACAAGACAGAAAAGGTGCTATTAAAATGCTGGGTTGTTTTTTTTTAAATGCCCTACCTTCTTAGTGAGCGGTTGACAAATTTAGTAGTTCTAATTTGAAACAGATTTGCCAGTCTTTTGCTTGAAAAGCTACATGAAAGAAGTTGAGACCCAAATTATATATGCTACAATTAAGTACCCTAAGCAGCTATGGTGGCAAAGTGGAAAGTGTGTAGTGCTGCCATTTCCAGGAGTTTGATTTTGACAAGCTCAAGGTTGACTCAGCCTTCCATATTTCTGAGGTTAGTAAAATGAGGACCCAGATTGTTGGGGAAAATATGCTGACATTTGTAAACTGCTCAGAGAGTGCTGTAAAGCACTATGGAGAAGAATATAAGTCTAAGTGTTTTTGCTACTGATACTTTCCTCTAGTCCTTCTATAGTTTGTAATATTTATACCTATTGATATTGATAATATTGATAAGATGCATAGTAAATATTCTTTGAAGGGCACTCCATCCCTATTACATTAGTCAGTTCCCAAACAGTTTCCTATGATTAAAAGAACCTCCATATTATCTGGCTTTTAATTTCACCTTGTTCACCTTTATCTACCTCATAATTACTATTATTTTCCTTACTCTATGTAGACTATGTAGTTGTTAATCTCAAACAAGTGGTTGGCAAATATTGCACCTTGCCTAAGTTCAATAAGTATAAAGATATTTAGTATGAGTACTTTGTAATTCATGTGATGTACTAATAAATATGCTAAAAATATAATATCTCCTTCTTTCAAATGTATTCAAATATTATGAGAATAGTGAGGTCCTTATCTCCTTACCTTTGTGCATTCAGCCCTGGAAAGCGACGGGGAATGTGATTTCTGTACAACTGGAGAGAATGAAAATTGTGGCTGTAATTAAGAAATCCAGCACTTGACTTGGTCATTGCTCTTGGTCACCATTTAATCTGGTACAGTGACATATTCACATATGAGTATTCTTGAACTTTTGTGATAAATATCAGAATATGTAGCATCTTACTACTAATAAAAGTATGTTATTTTCTTCCCACCATGATATAAGAAATGTTGAGGATGATTGAGGCTCTAAAATAGTTTGAAAACCTACAGAAAAGATGGGTTCCTGTCTCCCTGTACCAGATTATCTAATCATTGTCTAATCATTATATAATCAAACAGAGAAGCAACCTAGAACTAATGCTGAAATTTCCTGACAGTTAGAATAATTAATCAGTGGAACAACCTGCCTCCAGAAGCTGTGAATGCTCCAATGCTGGAAGTTTTTAAGAGACTGGACAGCCATTGGTCTGAAATAATATAGGGTTTCCTGCCTGAACATGGGGTTGGGCTAGATGACGTCCAAGGTTTCTTCCAACTCTATTATTATTATTATTATTATTATTATTATTATTATTATTATTATTATTATTATTGTTGTTGTTGTTGTTGTTGTTGTTGTTGTTGTTGTTGTTGCTGTTGTTTTTGCTGTTGTTTTTATTTATTTATTTATTTATTTATTTATTTTATTGGATTTGTATACCGCCCTATTCCCATAGGACTCAGGGCGGTTTACAGGGCAGTTAAAACCATGAATACAAAAAAATAAAAACAATTAAAAACAAATTAAATTCAAGCCCCAAGAGTAAATCTAAAACCCAGTTAAATTAACAACCCCGCAGTCTGGACCAAACAGATCGAAGAGCCAAGTTTTCAGGTCCCAGCGAAATGAGCAAAGGTCAGGGGCAGTCCTAAGTTCTGTGGGTAGTTGGTTCCATAGGGCAGGCGCACCCACAGAGAACGCCCTTCCCCTGGGAATAACCCGCCGGCATTCATTAACCGGCGGTACCCTGAGAAGGCCCTCCCTGTGGGGGCGCACAGGACGATGGGAAGATGATGCCGGCAGCAGGTGTTCCCTTAGATAGTCCAGACCCAAGCCATTTAGGGCTTTATAGGTCATTACCAGCACCTTGAATCTCACCCGGAGGGCAACCGGAAGCCAATGCAGCTCACGGAGAAGAGGTGTTACATGGGAGTATCGAGAAGCTCCCATCAAAACTCGCGCGGCTGAATTCTGCACCAGTTGAAGCCTTCAGGTGGTCCTCAAGGGCAGCCCCATGTAGAGAGCGTTTTTGCTGTTGTTGCTGTTGTTGTTGCTGTTGTTGTTGCTGTTGTTGCTGTTGTTAATGTTGAAGATGCCAGCAGATAAAATGGCACTAGTTGGTCTAATATGCTATAGATTACTTTTAAATCATTTTAAATTTAAATGATTTCATTTTAAATCATTTTAAACTTTGCATCAAATTGTTTGCTCTATATAGAAATTTTTTAAATGTGCTATATTAAAAAAAACACCAAAGTAAAACCTTTTAACTATAAAACATTTGCACACCTAAGGTATACTGCTCCTAAACTAAAGGCAATGCTTATTCATTCTTTTAGAATTGTTTAGAATAGATCAGTTTGTCCCATATAAATAAATGGCATTATACACAATTTTCATTGATGTTGTTGTTGTTGTTGTTAGTTGTGAAGTCATGTCCGAACCATTGCTACCCCATGGACAACGTTCCTCCAGGCCTTCCTGTCCTCTACCATCTTCTGGAGTCCATTTAAGCTCACGCCTACTACTTCAGTGATTCCATCGAGCCACCTCATTCTCTGTCATCCCCTTCTTCTATTGCCCTCAATCTTTCCCAGCATTAGGCTCTTCTCCAGTGACTCCTTCCTTCTCATTAGGTGGCCAAAGTATTTGAGTTTTAGCTTCAGGATCTGGCCTTCTAAAGAGCAGTCAGGGTTGATCTCCTCTAGGACTGACCGGTTTGATCACCTTGCAGTCCAAGGGACTCGCAGGAGTCTTCTCCAGCACCATAGTTCAAAGTCCTCAATTCTTTGGCACTCAACCTTTTTTATGGTCCAGCTTTCACTGCCATACATTGCAACTGGGAAGACCGTAGCATTAAATATATGCACTTTTGTTGACAGGGTGATGTCTCTGCTTTTTAGTGTGCTGTCTAGATTTGCCATTGCTTTCCTCCCGAGGAGCAAGCGTCTTTTAATTTCCTGGCTACACTCCCTATCTGCAGTGATCTTGGAGCCCAGGAAAATAAAATCTGTCACTACCTCCATTTCTTCCCCATCTATTTGCCAGGAATTGAGAGGGCTGGATGCCATGATCTTGGTTTTCTTAATGTTAAGTTTCAATCCAACTTTTGCACTCTCCTTCTTCACCTGCAACAAGAGGCTCTTTAGTTCTTCTTCACTTTCTGCCATTAGAGTGGTATCATCTGCATATCTTAGGTTGTTGATATTTCTTCCGGCAATCTTAATATAGTGTTGACTATATGCATTTGTGTTGGCAGGGTGACGTCTCTGCTTTTTAGTGTGCTGTCTAGGATTGCCATGGCTTTCCTCCCCAGGAGAAAGCATCTTTTAATTTCTTGGCTGCGGTCTCCATCTGCAGTGAAAATAAAATCTTTCACTACCTCCATTTCTTCCCCATCTATTTTTCAGGAATTGAGAGGGCCGGATGCCATGATCTTGGTTTTCTTGATGTTTAGTTTCAACCCAACTTTTGCACTCTCCTTCTTCACTAGTAACAGGAGGCTCTTTAGTTCTTTACTGCTGGAGTCTAGCTTGTAGGATTTTAAGCATAACTTTACTAGCATGTGAAATGAGTGCAATAGTACTATAGATTGAACATTGTTTAGCACTGCCTTTCTTTGGAATTGCAATATAAACTGATGTTTTCCAATCCTGTGGCCACTGTTGGATTTTCCAAATTTGCTGGCAAATTGAGTGTAGCAGTTTTACCTTTACTTACTATATGATAAATTGCTTTATCAAGGCATCAGGAAAACAAATGTGAGACTCTGACTTCTAGCCTCACCTTGGGCACAAAGCCAGTTGGATGACCTTGGGCTAGTCATTTTGTCCCAGCCCTAGGAAGGAGGGAATTCCTGAAAAACCTTTCCAAGACAAGTGTTCCAGATAGTCTCTAAGAATTGAACATGATCAAACTAAAGAAAACTTTTTTTTAAGTTATAGTATATAGTATCACAAGGGATGCGGTGGCTCAGTGGGTTAGGACGCTGAGCTTGTCGATCAGAAAGTCAGCAGTTTGGTGCGTCGAATCTGGAGTGCCATGTAACAGAGTGAGCACCTGTTACTTGTCCCAGCTTCTGCCAACCTAGCAGTTCAAAAGCAAGTAAAAATGCAAGTAGAAAAATAGGGACCACTATGGTGGGAAGGTAACAGCATTCCGTGCACCTTTGGCATCTAGTCATGCCGGCCACATGACCACAGAGACGTCCTCGGACAAGAACTGGCTCTTCGGCTTTGAAACGGAGATGAGCACCAGCCCCTAGAGTCAGAAACTACTAGCACACATGTGCAGGGAACATTTACCTTTACCTTATATAGTATCACTATTAGCTTATAAAATAATAATATAAATCTACCTTACATTGCAATCAAAATTCTTTTGGAAAGTATATGCTGAAGTTAAAATCATCTGAATTTCAGTGGCACCTTTCTTCCCTCATCATCTTTTAATGCGTAGGAGATTGATGCACCATCCAGTAAAGAAGATTTTTGGCTGGAACAGCTGCACAATTACACAGCTAAAATCTATTTATTAGTCATGATCCTCAATACATGAGATGGTGCATTTATATTTTAAACAGGCAAAACAGTAGATCTCCGAAGGAGATTAAAAGGAATGTAAAGGGAATGTTATTCAGAAGAGATATAACTCAAGTCAGATCTAGGATACTTGCTAGCTAAGACAGTACAAAGAAATATACTGGATAAACTTTTTTTCTTTTATCTTTCAAGAAAAAATAAATCCCTGATGATGTTAGAAAAGCAAAAGGAAAAGATGCTACGTATGCACATCAATAAACATATTTTCAATGGAGGACCATACAGTATAAAGAAACTTTTCATGATAATGTATAGATACAGTTACTTAAGTACCGCTCCCTGCTAATTAATGGAAAGAGTCATTTGAAAGATGATTCTAATCCCTCCCATTTCATGAGCTATTATAATTCTCCTGTTAATTGCTAAAATGGATAATGAATGATGATGGTGAAAATTTGGTTGGAGGGATGTGAGACCAAGAAATTATTTCAAACTTAGGGAACTTGTATTTCTCCAGATAGTGTTGAATTTAAATCCCGGCAACTCTGAACATGATTTGTTCTGAGAAATGTTGGAATTTATAGTTTAGCAATATTGGAAGTCAACACCTATTTTTGGCTTATTAAATTTATTATATTGTACCCATTTAACAAAGTAGACCACAGCCTACTTCTTTGTAATATAAAAAATATGGGGTAGATAGCATCACTACCAGATAGATTGTCAATTGGACTCAATGTATAGTCATTAATAGAACTACATCTAAATGGAGGGAGGCATGCACTGGGGTACCTTATAGTACTTAGCCCAGTACTCCTCAGAAATGGGTTCCATTTCTATCTCCTCATCTAAACCAGGGATCCCAGGTCTGTGGACCAGTACAGGGCCATGGTATGATATCAACTGGTCCACACAAGCAAGCAAAGCCCCATTCGTGGGATGCAAGCAGCACACAAAACTACGCATCCTCCGGTCCACGGAAAAAACTCTCTCCACAGAATCGGTCCCTGGTGCCCAAATGTTTGGGGACCTCTGATCTAAATCATCAAATTTCCAGATGATACCAAGTTGGCAGGGTGGGGGGGGGAAGCCAACACTTTAGAAGATAGACTCAACATGCAGAAGGATCTTAATAGACTTGAACACTGGGTCTTCTCCAACAAAATTCAATTCAGTGGTGAGAAGAGTAAGGTTTTACACTTAAGAAAAAAAATGCAAGGATAAAGAATAGGTGATATCTAGCTCAAACATAGTAATTGTGAGATGGATCTAAGTATCCCAGTAGACAACCACCACTTATTGATATATTTCTTTTCTTTTTCTTTACTATATTCTCATTTTTTCTTTCTCTTCTATTTTTAGTTTTTTTTTCTTTTATACATCTTCTATTTTTCTTCTTATTCCTCTATTTTTTCAGTTTGTATTGATTTTCATTAGTGTAATTATTACCTTTAAAATTGCCATTTAAAAAAGTAGACAAACTGGAATAAGTCACAACTGCATGCTTACAAAACTTGTTTCATAATTGTGGGGTGATGCAGCACAAAGTTAATCTTCACCGAATCCTCTTCGGCATAGTTTATAGAAGATGGATTTCCTAATCAAATAGAATGTCCCTCAAATTGCCAAGTCCTGAACCATCTATAATTTTAATAAAGCCACTGTACAACTCAAAGCTTATATTTCATACATCTGGACACTTACTAAAAGATAATTTTCTCCTCGTGAAGTTTTAAGAAAATCACAGCTATAGAAAATGAGTCATCATTCCTGTAGCATTTGTCAACATTCTAGAAGAAATGCAGCTGTACTTTTGAATCTCACCAACATTTAACTTCTGTCAGCCATGAATGCTTCTTTGTGAGTTCGTTTTTTAACTCAAAGCTGAGCTACTGGAAACAGTTCAAAAAGGGAGCATCTAATTCTCTTGAAAGATCATCCAAATGCCTGTTAAGAGATCCTTAGCCATAGGTAAAAATAAAGCCTTCCTAAGAATTATTGCTTTGTACATATATGAATAATAGCTTACAGTATTTTGACATTGGTTTGATGGTTTGACAACATATACCATATATAAGTTTTGCAAACTTGGACTTTCTATCTATCTTTCTAACACCCATCTTCTTTTTGTTATCTGAAAGATTACAACTACATTTTAAGGTGATGCTACTTACCATTTGCATGTATTGATTAAGCCAACAGGCAAAAGAGACTTAATCACATTGTCCACTCAGGCCTGATTATTTTTCCAGAAAATGCTGCCCTTGTATTTTCTTTTTGCATTATGCTTAGCTTTGTCTGAAGTGAAAGTTGAAAGCCAAATATCATAGGGAAAAAATGCCAGTCTTTATTTAGAAATGTAAAAAAAAAGGTAAAGGTAAAGGTTCCCCCGTACTTGCGTGCTAGTCGTTTCCGACTCTAGGGGCCGGTGCTCATCTCCGTTTCAAAGCCAAAGAGCCAGCGCTTGTCTGAGGACGTCTCCGTGGTCATGTGGCCAGCACTTTTGACGGGCTTTCGAACTGCTAGGTTGGCAGAAGCTGGGACGAGTAACAGGCGCTCACTCTGTTACGCGGCACTCGGGATTCGATCCGCCAATCTGCCGATCTTCTGATCGACAAGCTCAGCGTCCTAACCCACTGAGCCACCGCGTCCCTTATTAGAAATGTAAAGCCTGATATTAATAAAAAGTGAGCTAAGATTTTATATTTGTGTGCATTTTCAGAGAGTTCAATGGTGAAGTCTTGATGTTTGCTATTTACTAACCTCTAAGCCAGTTTCCAGAAGAAGAAAAAAGGAAACGTTTCTTACAATTCCCTATCTGTTTATTCTCCCTCATTAATGTGTTTCCTCTTCCATGTAAGATTTTAAGAGCTACATATTTTAAGGTATGCAATGTAATGAATCAATAATTTATGACTACAGAGAAATACAAGATATCCACATCTCAGAATAGATGAATTTTGACCTATTCGTTACTTGGAAGATTTAGTAAGAGATTGATGGGAGTGCTATATTTGTTTTTATTTAGCTTGTTTTGTTTCTGTTTTTTTTACTTCTAAACATAAATTATGTTCTATGTCACTTTATAATTGGTTTCCAGCCCATTTAAGGTGGAAAGTTTCTATTTTCAATCCCTTAGCATACTTGTGCATACTTTGCCTTTGTGTATTTATTTATTTGCTTGTTTGTTTGCCAATTGAATCAACAAATTTTGGAAGTGCAGATTATGCTATTCTGGTTTATTGGCCATTTTGAAAGGGACAAATGAACACATTTGCCCTGTGTTACACTTTGCAAAATCAATTGACTCGCTGCAGATAAAGAAATATCTTTTTTTTATGTTGCTCTTCTCTGTTCCCATATGGATATAAGGACAATAAATACTTGTTGTTCATTTGGACAAAAGAACTTAGTAATTTCTATTAGTGTAGAGAAAAATGAGCTTTGGCATTACATTAGATTTTGAATTACTTCCTCAGGAATTAAGTCAAAATGTACCTTTGAAATGGCATGTTATTTATGTCCAAACCATCTAGAAAAGCTTTGGTTGATAAGAAAAGAATGACATTGAATGTTTAGCTGATTATGATTTGACCTTACAGTACCAAATGGTATTATTTCCTAGAAACCCCTCCACATTTAATAGAGCTTGGCATTTTTTTCCAAGTATAAACCTTTTGAAAATTCTTTTTTCTTGATTTGTTTCCTCTAGAGACATTTTATTGGCCTTGAGGGTGTATTACTCAGTGTTGTATGGAATTTTTTGTGAGAATGTTCATTGAAACTGGAAAAAGTACAACATTCTGAATTAATTAAGCCTGATTCATGTGTGTATTGTATATGGCTATACCGAAGTTATAAAGATATGGACAAGGGCATTAGTTATTTTGTCATGACTGAATAATACGGATCACAAGACATTTAGTTATCCAATTAAATTTTATGCTCATTGGATGTGGTTCTTTGTGATTCTCCTCACTGAGTAATCTTTGTGTCAGTACATTAATTCACATAAATCTGGCAATATAGAGAAAATAGCTCAATTAGAGTTTGTGACATAACATAATATAACATGCGAGAATAAATCCAAATACCTACATGAACTACAATACTTTTAGCATGTTATTTCATTATAAATAATGATAAGAGCCAATTTGGTATAGTGTTTAAGATGCTGGTCAAGAACCCAGGAGACTGTGATTTTTAGTCCCACTGTGTGCACGAAAAATTAGTTGGTGACTTTCAGACAGTCACTGTCTCTTAGTCTAACTCATAATACAGGGTTGTAGTTTTGGGGAAAGCAGGAAGAGGAAGAAGGATTGGTTTGTTTGTTGTTTTGAGTGATATATGGAATAAAAGCTCAGGCTAAAAATCTAGAAAGAGAGAGAGAGAGAGAGAGAGAGAGAGAGAGAGAGAGAGAGAGAGAGAGAGAGAGAGAGAGAGAGAGAGAGAGAGAGAGAGAGAGAGAGAGATGCAGAAATGAAATTCTCCAGAAATTTCTCCCCCCACTTTTTTTTAAGGACATAAAGTGTCCTTAAAGAGTTGTCCATAGAGAGTTGTCAAAAAAGCCAAGATGGTACCTGAAATCATGTTATCAAGGTACCATTCATAGGAGCTTTCATTGTGCAGACCACTATGTTTATTTAAGATTTAATCTTCAATTCAATTGACAGTCTGGGAGTGGTAAAAACTTAACAGTTCAAGTCCTAACCAAGGACCTAAGAGTTGTTAAGGTTGCAAGAGTTGTGGTGGCACAGTGATTAGAATGCAGCATTGCAGGCTCTCTCTGCATTCCACTGCAAGGAATTTGATCCTGACCGCCTCTAGGTTGACTCAGCCTTCCATCCTTCTGAAATCAGTAAAATGAGGACCCAGATTGTTGGGGGCAATATGTTGACTCTGTAAACTGCTTAGAGAGGGCTGTAAAGCACTATGAAGTGGTATATACTGTAAGTCTAAGTGCTATTGCTATTGCTATCTGAGTATATAGGCAGTTCCAAGTAGAGTGGGTTTATTTTTTGCAAAGTCAGGATATTAAAAATATTAAAAATTTCCATGTACCTAGTCAGCCCTTTGGATATTGCTCCAAGGGTTATTATTGCTATTGGTACAACCACTGATTTCTTCTTCCATATTTACTCAATTTCAATTTGCAAATCACAATATTTTGTTATTGTTTCTAATTGTTTCTCTTCAATTTGTGCATCACCTGATATTGCAATATCAATGAACCAGACTTTTTTTTCTTTTCTACTTTAGTGATGTCAGCTGTGTTGTGGGTCAGATGTCTGTCTGTTTGGATCTGAAACTCCAACAGGATCTTGACTTGATCATTTTCAAGAACTTTGTCAATTTGCTGCAATTTTTGCTGCATTCGAAACCCAAACTTCTGGCAAAGCTTCAATGTATGATTTTGGAAACTCTATCATGACACAGATAATCAGTCTGTGAGATTTTGATGCAACTACTGATAAGGTGATCCACTGTTTCATCTTTCTTGTTGCATAACCAACATTTGCTGTTGTTCTGACATGTTGAATTTTTGCTTCCATAGAATTGGTCTGCAGGGCCTGTTCTTGGGAAGCCAAAATGAAGCCTTCAGTTTCTTTCTTCAGCACCCCGTCACAACCATCTCCATGTTAGCTTCGTATCTACCTTTTCTTCAAAGTCCTTCAGGTATTGACTGTGCATAGGCTTCTTTTTTCAGTTAGAAACCTGATTCTCAATTGTTTCCTTTTGATATTCTGCTTTCAATCTCATTTTCAAGAGGTTTCCCTTGTCCAACTCTTTCAGTAGAGGCTCTTTTGCCTTTTTATGTAATAATTTAAGCCATGTTTTTCCTGTTCCACAATTTGTTTCACCTGTAATGAGTCACCTTGGAAAATTCCTCATTTGATTTCAACTTCACCAAGTTCTTCTCCACAGGCCATCAACTTAGTTTGCCATCGCTTCATGGAAGTCTTCAAGGAATTTCCGGATGTTGCTGCTAATTCCAAAAAATATCTAAGCATTTCTCAATCCAGCTGTGTAGAACAGAATCAATTGCTTTCTTATAATCAATCAAGGCCATGAACAAATTTGTTTGTATTTTCTTTGAATTCTTCATTAGTTGGTCTTTGGTTCCTCTTGATTTTTTGCAGCATCCTTTCTGTTCTACAGGTAGCAAATCCTTGTTTTCTAGATATCCATAAATTTGGTTTGCAGTAATGCCTGTAATTTATATGTTGTTGGCAGGCAAGTGATTGGCTTGTTTTTTTCAGGATTATTTCCCTTTTCTGCATTCTTCTGAATAAAAAAAAATGTTTTTACAATTGTTAGCCATTTTTCACTTTCTGGTGTTTCCAGAACCTGATTCATCTGGCTTGCTAATCTTGCATGCTAACTTTTTAGTGATTTCAACCATGCAGCTCATCTAAACCAGGGGCACTCCAGTTTTTGACCTTTTTGCTTGTTTTTGCACCATTTCTTTTATGTGAACATCTTCCATTCTAGTCACTTTTACAGTGCTTTCAATCTGATTGATCCACTTTGCATTCTCATTGTGCTTCTTGTTGTTTTCCCACAGATTCTTCCAAAATTTCAGGGTAATTATTCTGTTAGATTTTTCACTTGTGGTAGCACCATATCCACTTCCACGGGTCTTATAGAAATGATGCCGGTTTGCTCAAAATTGTGAAATTTGCTGAAACTGTATTATTTGGTTATCATATAGCTTTATTTTTTTTCTCTGCAATAGCTACAACTCTTTGTTTCAGCTCTTCAACCATAACTGCAATTTCCTTGTTTTCCAAATCATGTCTTCTTGTCAGGCTAATTCTGATTTGTTTATTCTTCAAGTTTCCTTGCCTCAAATTCTTCAAATTACTTAAATCCAATCAAATTCTCTTTATTTTTAATTCCAGACAGATTTTCCAATTTTTTCTTCCTAATTGCTTTATTCTTTCCAATTTTCAAGCCTAATTCTTCAGTAGTAACATAAGCTGCTGCATACATTAGCTGATTTGTTTGAACTAATGTTTCTGTTGCAATTATCTGGACAGCTTCATTCACATTCTTCAATAATTTAGCCAAATTTCTCTTACTTGATTCAGTTTTGGCAATTGAATTCTTTCCATGTTTTCTATCCGAGTCTTAATTTTCTTAGCTAGTTAGACTCTGGCTGTTGGGATGTAATTCAGCTCTTGCTTCTTGTTCCTCATCCATTTCTCTGATTTCCTTCCTTTTCTGGAATACTTGTTACTCCACTTCTAAATTATCTCTATTATCAATTACACATGAGCCTTGATCTCGCTCTGATTGCAATCTGTTCTGCATTAGTGAAGAGCTTGTGCTTCAAAATAACTACACCTCTGGTCCATAAGTCTTTTTTCATTGATTTTCATATCCAGGTGATTCTCTTTCCAAATCTTGAACTTGCAGTTTTGAAATCCATGGTTTGTTGGTTCAGATCTATAATAAGCTTCCATAATTGAGTATTTTTTCTTCCTTTGTCCAGATTTTTTTTTCATTCTTCTTCCAGTCTCCTGTCAACTCCATGCCCTGGTTGCCTAGCAGTGGGAGCTGAGTCCTATGGCATATTTTTTGCTGAACCCGCAGGAGCCGTAATATTCAATGCAAGTTTTGTTGAGCTGAGTGACACTTGATCTGGCATAGAATTCACTTGTTTTGTTTCCATTATAGTTAAATGTATTTGGAAAAAGTTTAGTCTGGCTCCACTACACAAACCCCACCAGCACGACACGGTAAATCTCCTTGGGGGGAATGAGGATGATGATTAATCTTCAATTTGATTCACAGTTTGGGACTGGTAAAAATTTAACAGTTCAAGTCCTAACCATGGACCTAAGATATTATTACTATTGTTATTGTTGTTGTTGTTGTTATTGATCATTGCACAGTCAGCCAGATGTTCAGACTGGATTTGGCATTTTTGTCTACCTATCAAGTCTTTACCAAGGACCTGGCATAGGCAGATGTGGATGTTTGATGGTATTATAGATATTGTTTCAGGATGGAAGCAGTTCCTAGTAAAACTGCTTTTTGCAATTGACTAATGGTGAATTTGTCAATGCCAATGGTGTTCAAGTGGTGCTCCAGTTGTTTTGGGATTGCACCCAAGGCGCCTATTACTATTGGTACTACCCTTGCTTGCATTGTTGTTGTTGCTGTTGTTGTTGTTGCTGCTGCTGCTGCTGTTGTTGTTGTTATTATTATTATTATTATTATTATTATTATTATTATTATTATTACTACTACTATTATTACTATTATTATTATTACCACTACTTGGTAGACTCCCTGAAATGGCATGCATGGTGAAATGCTTTTATGTTCTCATAGTATTTCTGTATATTTTGCTACTTCAAGACCATTGCTTCTGAGCAAATCTCAGTCAGAGAAATTTTGCTTATTTTTTCCCATAAATACTTTTAAAAAAAAATAACAAATGCTTAGACTAAGTAACAAGAACAAAATCGACACCCAACCCCCCCCCAACCCAGTAATAATTCCACAAACAAGTAATATTATGGTACAGTAATAATCAGATATGAATACTGTTAAATAGCGGATTCTTTGGCGTAGGAATGAAAACACGGAACTGAGTACAGGGTAACTCATAGTTTATTTCGTGCAGAAACTGTACTGGGGAAATGGCTGCAACTAGCCACAATATATAGTCTAGCCCCTAGGTGGCAGCAAATAGGTTTGAATCAACCATTGCTGCCTGGAGATAGCCAATTACAGCACAGGAGACTTGTAGTCTGGGTTGCTGGAGAGCCGTTAGCTGCTCCAGCAACCCACGTGGTATTCCTCAAGAGCCCAGCACATAACACAGCTCCACTCTTAGAACAGACCATAATAACACCAGTTCCTGGCCCAAACCCAATCACCCATGTGCATCCCCTTTGAGGGTTTTGTTTGAGAGGCTTCTGCTGCCACTCTATCTGGATGCAACCTGTCCAGTTTAGTGATCAAACACCTCCCCCAATGTAGTTCTGCAGGACTTTTGCCTGTAGCAGTGCAGGGTGTAGAATGCTGGCAGAGTAAAAAAATCTGCCAATCTGTGATGCCAGTCACCTGTGACAAGGCGCTTGAGTGATTCCTTCGTTGTCCTCACCATGCATTCAGCTTTACCATTAGAAGATGGATGAAAAGGCACAGACGTTGCATGTCTGATGAGATTAGCTCTCAGGAAGGCCTGAAATTCAGCAACAGTGAATTGGGCCCCATTGTCTGAAACTAAGACATCTGGCAACCCATGTGTGGCAAAGAGTTTTCTCAGCACCTGGATGGCCCTAGCAGTAGTCATGTTACGAACTGGAATTACTTCCAACCATTTGGAGTGGCTATCCACTACTATAAGGAAGAGCTGTCCCTGAAAGAGCCCAGCATAGTCTATGTGAATCCTAGTCCAGGGAGTGTGCATTTCCTCCCACCTGTGAACTGGAGCCTGTGGCATTTCAGGCCTAGATTGCTGGCATGTATAACAACCATGGACATGAGCCTCAATGTCCTTATCAAGGCCAGGCCACCAGAGGTAGATTCTAGCTAAAGCTTTCATTCTGACAATGCCTGGATGGCCTTCATGTTATGATTGTAAAACCCTGTCTATTAGGGAAGTGGGAATTATGACTGTTTCCCCATAAAATGCACCCTTTATGGGCAGATAACTCATGCCTCCTGACAAAATAGCTCTGAAGTTCTGAGCCTGGACTTTTATCCAGCCAGCCCGTGTATACCCATGACAACACTCTACTAAGTGTTTTATCTGTGGCAGTTTCAACAACAATGTCCCCTGCATGGAGGGGAAACTCAGGTATGTCCTGTATGGACAATATTCTAGCAGCAGGAGCTGGAGCTGGATCCATTAGTGGCAGTGGTAGTCTGCTGAGGCCATCAGCATGGCCCATTTCCTTGCCTGGTTTGTGAACTAACTTAAAACTGTATGCAGATAGGAAAATAGACCATCTCAACATTCTTGGAGATAGTATGTGGGGGGTCTAAATAAGTTGGTATTTGCCTGTCCTAGAATGTCTTCGTTGGTATTCCAATGGCCATCAAATATGTAAATATTAATGAATGTGCTTTTGCAAGATAAAAGGGTGTTTCCTTGGTGGAGCAGTGGGCTAATGCCTCCTTAAGTAACACCAGCTGCCTGCAATTAGTGCAGGTTCGCATCCCATCAGGCTCAAGGTTGACTCAGCCTTCCATCCTTCCAAGGTAGGTAAAATGAGGACCCAGATTGTTGGGGGCAATTAAGCTGACTTTGTAATAATGCCGCTTGGGGGGTGTATGAAAGCCCTAATAAGCAGGCATAAACATCGAATGAAGGCTACTGCTAAGCTTGTAAGCTGCCCTGAGTCTTCGGAGAAGGGCGGGATATAAATGGAATTAAAATAAAATAAATAAATAAATAAATAAAAATAAAAATAACATTTGCATTGTAATTTTGTTCAGAAACAGAGGAAGAAGATTCACTACAAGTAAAATATACTGTACTTCTGAGTTTGGAGTGTATGCAGTAGCTTTGTGTCAGATAAGTCATAGTTGTTATTGAATACAGACATCAGTTGGTGTTATAATAGATTCACAGGCTGGTTTTGCCCATAGGCAATGACTGAATTTATTTGTTAGCAGCTAGTTATGGCATATAGGAATCGTGATGCATTAGAAAACATAAATTCAGAGTACACCTGCAATTAAAAGACTAATAATATTGAGAAAAGAATGTAACATAATGCAGAATTTATCATTCTTCCCTTAATAGCTACAGCATCTACACCCTGATCTGACATTACTAACCACTGCATTTGTGTTCTTTGGGTGTGCATGGATGGTGCATGTATTAATTACCCAAATGAGAAAGCTAACAAAATAACTAGAGTACAAAAATTAGAAAACAGATGGCTTAGGAAAAATATGACATCTTTATATAGAACTATGAATGTGGATAAATAGGGAACAGCTGCTTACCCTTTTGCTCAAAACTACAACTAGGGAATACCTAATGATTTTATTATATAATTCTAGCTTTATATTAAGGGATAGCCAATTGTTTTACTGGGGAAATTCTCATTTCTTTTAGCAGCGTAATTATTCTCATGGTTTTCCAATTCTCCTTTGTTTTTGTTTTTTATATTATGGAGGTATAGACATTGTATTTGTGCATATGTGTGTGTGTATGTACATATATGTATATGTGTTTGTATGTATATATAATATACAATATATTCCATTTATTTTCTGATCATTCTATTATTTATAAGATCAAATGTCTTTATTTTACTTTCACAAAAAGTGTATACTTCCCTAGGCTGAAGTATAAAGGAACAGGAGGCTAAATTTGGTGCAGTTTGAGATTTATTTGAAATGCAGTAGCTTCAAAACTAGGTTGGCAGAAGCTGGGATGAGTAACAGGTGTTCACTCTGTTACGCGGCACTCGGGATTCGACCTGCCAAACTGCCAAAAGCACATAAAAATGCAAGTAGAAAAATAGGGACCACTACAGTGGGAAGATAACAGCATTCCGTGCGCCTTTGGCGTCTAGTCATGCCGGCCACATGACCACGGAGACGTCCTCGGACAAACGCTGGCTCTTCGGCTTTGAAACAGAGATGAGCACTGGCCCCTAGAGTTGGAAACGACTAGCACGCATGTGCGGGGGAACCTTTACCTTTACCTAGCTTCAAAACCTAGTTACCACCTTCTTTTTTTCAGGGGAATTTTTTTTTAGTTTTTATTTTTATCCAATTAACATTTTTTGAATAAACAAAGAACAATCAACAAAAAACCAATGGAGTAATGAGATGTCTTTCTTAATGGATTAAAGAATCAAAGAACTCATAGCACAACATGGTTGACCTTGTTCAAGTTTCTCATGGTATATTTTCATGGTATCCCAAACATCAGTAAAATGTATCATCAATAAATTAATACATGTTTGGGTTATCTGATTACAACTGTGATTATCAGAAGCCTATTTCAGTATGTACTGTACACTCAGTTTTTCTCCTGAAGCTGATTAATTTCAAATGACAGAATTTAATTGAAGATTTGGTACAACCTTTTGCAATCATAATAATTTACTGGACATGCCCAAACACAAAACAATATTTCAAAACTACTTGTGATGTGAGGTCTCTCTCTCTTTCTCACACACTCACCCCAATTCAACAAAAGTGAATGTAATGATGATTTTGATTTCTTGTGAACTAAAGAAGTACACATATAAGTGAAGACAAGAAAAGTGAAATATTATTCAAGGAATATGGCAAATTAACTACTGATGGTTCAATGTGCCAGGTGTTTAGTCTATTAATAGATTATAAACTTACAATATCTATACTGCTCCATGTACCATGACAGGTGCTCCTGTTTTGGAGAAATTTGCCTTTGCAATTATGAACTTACCATTGGCCATGAAAAAGATTCACAATCCATAGTACAAATTGATGAATTTTAATATGAAAATGTCTGACCTTTCCGTAATTCATATGGTAGCAAGGAAGATACTGCAGTCTCATAAATTTAAATAACAAATGTGGAAAGGTTTCATAGAAAACTACTGAATGATACTGCTTCGCTTGTTTGACATTCAGAATGGACATTAATGTACATCAAGTTCCATTCCGGAAAAGATACATCAGGGCCAATGCCAAAAATGATTGGGCAAGTTTTGTCTGTTGAACATCTGTCTCGAAACATCTCTCCTCAGCCCCAATTTCACCTCTAAGTATAAGATTAATTATAGAAACACAAATCTTCACATATAAAGCCATCATAACGTTAAAAACTGAACTAATTCTTCACAATTTCAAGGGCATCGTTTGTGAAACATGTATTTCATATTCCAGTTTCCTGGCATTCTGGTACATGAGTGGAAATTGAAAACACGGTGGTAATTTAAATTTAGATTTAAAACAACTGTGTTTATTTGCTTGTTTGTACATATAATGCACAAACATAATGGAGCTCTACACTGGAAGCTAATGTTACTTCCCCTCTAGTATTCTGCTGTCACCTAGCTTTTGTTTAGAAGGTATGAAACTTGCCTTCATTACCATGACATCACTACAAGGATGGCTAGAATCCTCTAGAACAGGGGTGTCAAACTGGCAGCCTGCGGGCCAGATGTGTTATATGCAGGCCATGCCCACCCCAGCTTTGCAAAGGTAAAAAACATCATATCTTATGAGTTTGACACTCATGCTCTAGAACATGTAATCAGTGGCAATCCTACCTAAATAGGCAGTACTCTGGTCAATTCAAATCAAATCAAATCAACCTTTATTGTCAGAGTGCAACATGTCCACAATGAGATTAACTGAGCCTCCCTTCATGCACCCCCCCCAACACAATGAATCCTACTAATAAACACACAATCTTATTGTACTATGTGCTGGCCCCATAAGTCTATTATACTATGTTGACATGAAGTTTACATGAAGCCCATGGGTAGAAACTGTTCTTCAGCCTGTTGGCGCAGCTGGCTATGCTTCTATATCTCCTACCCGATTGTAGGAGAGTGAACAGGTGCTGACCAGGGTGTGAGTCATCCCTGAGGATTTTCCTCACTCTTCTAAGGCAGCGAACCCTAACAATGTCATCTAGTGGTATCAGGGGATAGCCCATGATGTTTTGTGCTGTGCTCACCACCCTCTGTAGTGTCTTTCTATCCACAGCTGTCAAGCCAGCATACCACACCATAATGCAATGTGAGAGGACATTTTCTATAGTGGACTGGTAAAAGGAGGTCATTAGTCGTTGTTCTACTTTGTTCTTTCACAAGACCCTAAGGAAGTGGAGTCTCTGTTGGGCCTTTCTGGCCCCCTGGGTTGTAATGACTTTCCATGTAAGATCGTCACAGAGGCAGACTTCCAGGAATTTAAAGGAGGAAACTCTCTCCACGCAGCCCCTCTTGATGTAAAGTGGGGTGGGTTCCTCTCTTTTCTTCCAGAAGTCTAACACCATCTCCTTTGTCTTGCTGATGTTCAGGTGTTCAGGTGTTTTTTAGGCACCATGAGGAAAATTTTTGAACCTCCCCCTTATTCCTGGATAGACTACTTATATCAGTCTAAATTTGAAAAAGTGTGAACAGCATCTATTTCCATACATTTAAGTGTCTTCTTCTTCCTCCAGAAGGTTGATTATCATTAGTGTTCACTTTAATTCATAGTTCTTCCTTGCATTTTAGTATTCTAGTCTCTTAGGACAGCCTTGAGGGTTATAGCTTGCCAGCATTTTTTTCCCTAAGAAAGATTTTATGTCATTTGGAGTCCAGAAGCTGGGCTGGTGTTCCCAAGATGTCAGCTTCTCTTGAGAGTATGTGTTAATTAAAATATTTTTTTCTTTTTTTTAAAGTGAGTTTTCTACTAAATCAGTCCTCAAAGTCATTTTTATGTTCTTTATGTGGTCACTCTAAACATAGAAGAATAGGGTTGCTATAGCTTGTCCCAATCGCTGAACTCTATATATCTAACAGTCTTCAGTCATTGGAAAGATTTTAAGAATTCTGCCTACACAGCAGTACTGACATAGGACCTACATCCAAAATATAGAGTTTTGGTGCACAGAAATTAGGAACCAGTCTGAGAAAGTATCTTGAGCTAGGAACAAAGTAGTAGCTTCAATCATTCTTCTGCTTTAACCAATTGCCCTCTTTCCCATATAGGAGCACCAGTGAAATGAAATCAACATCTGTTGTGGTTCTTAATGGAGTTGGGAAACAAGAAAAAAGCTACAGCCGCTTGGGGTGTGTGTGAAAGCCCTAATAAGCAGGCATATACATAGAATGAAGGCTACTGCTAAGCTTGTAAGCCGCCCTGAGTCTTCGGAGAAGGACGGGATATAAATGGAATTAAAATTAAAAAAAAAATAAATATAGTTCTGGGATTGCTGAGCAGATGATTTCCCATTAGCCATAAATCCCTTTATATCCTATCTCATAGGATTGTCTTCCTATTCTTAAGCCCTCCACAATTTTACTAAGGAGTGTGACCTATGCAGTGGTCTCTTGAATGAATTAATGTTTGGTTTCTCATCATAAAAAGAAACCACAATGATGAAGAAAATACTGCTCCAAGTAGTGCAGTGTTCCCTATTCAGACCTTTTTTTTCTTATCAATTATTGCTAAGACTGGGGTTACGTGGCAGGTGCTTGTCTGTTTACAACAGTAAATAGCCTGCATCAGTAGTGCCTATGAGAGGGATCTAGGTGTCCTGATGAACCACTGTTTAAGTATGAGTCATTGTGCTACAGCTCCCCAAAAAGCCAACATAGTCCTGGGTTGCATCAACAGTGGGATAGCATCAATATCACGGAAATGGTAGCACCACTCTACACTGCAGTGGTGGGCCACATTTCAATAAAGCATCTAGTTCTGGTCACTACAATACAAAAAAAATGATGAGTCTCTAGAAAGAGTGTTGCAAAGAAGAACAACAAAGATGATAAAGGGTTTGGAGGCTAAATCCTATGAAAAATAGCTAAAGGAAGTAGGAAAGTTTAGCTTAATGAAGAGAAGACTGCAGGGAGACATGATAGCAATCTTCCAACAATTGAATGGCTGCCACAAGAAAGAGGGCATTGATTTATTTTCCATAATGCCTGAGGGTAGGTCAAGAAGTAATGGGTGAAAGCTTATCAGGAGGAGATTCACCCAGAAAATAAGAAGGAAATTCCTGAGAGCTATGGAGCATTGCAATAGTTTCCCTTCTAGAGTTGTGGGTGCTCCATCACTGGAAGTATTCAGGAAAAGATTGAACAACCATTTTCTGAGATGGTATGAGGGCTTCTACCTTGGGTCAAAGGTTGGACTAGAACAGGGCTTTTCAACCAGTGGTACGGGTACCCCCTGTGGTACTTTGGCACCTGGCAGGTGGTACGCAACCATCCTAGAAAAGTGGTAGTGGGGGAGGGGAATGAGCTGAACCGGTGGCAGCACAGCACAAGCCTAAGCGAGAGATGGTTGGAGCTGCAGGGCTGTCAGGGCTCAGCAGAAGCGCCAGGATCAGTGCTGCTTTCCAGCTGATCAGCACTTCTTTGTGGCTGTCAGGGCTCAGCGGAAGTGCCAGGATCAGCGCCAGGCTCCAGCTGGAGCTTGGTGCTGATCCTGGTGCTTCTGCTGAGCCCTGAAGAAGCACTAATCAGCTGGAAAGCAGCACTGATCCTGGTGCTTCTGCTAAGCCTAGAAGAAGCGCCGATCAGCTGGAATGATGCAGCATCTCTAGGGTCTTGTGATTTACATTCAGATGCTTGGCAAATGAGTCATATTTATGACACACAATGCCCCAGGGTCATGTGAAGTGACCAAAACCTGCTGCAACCACCCAGCAGATGGGGAGGGAATAAAAACCAAACACCCCCAACCCACCCAACCACCCCTGCTGCCAATACTCAACAAAAATGCTCACAACAATGAAAACCTCAGACAGGAGGAAGAGCGCCACCGGGCAGGCAGACAGGTGCCATTGTAACTTCAAACAGGTCACTAAGCGAAGTGTTGTAAGTCGAGGACTACCTGTACTTCATCACTTTATTTCCTTTTCTTTTTTTGGGTCATCAAGTTTTTGACACCTTGCTAGGCGACTGGTGGTACTTGGATATTGCCATATCCTAAAAGTGGTTGTTGTTGTTGTTAGCTGCGAAGTCATGTCCGACCCATCGCGACCCTATGGACAACGTTCCTCCAGGAACTAAAACTGGTACAATGAGTGAAAAGGTTGAAAAACCCTGGACTAGAAGGCTGTCAAGATCCATTCCAGTCCTATGATTCCATGTTCCATTTTGTTATATGTGATCAACATATCATCCATTGTAGCATTTTGTGTTTCCATGCAATAATAATTGCTTGGAATAAAATGTGGAAAATGCTCAGTCAGACGAATCTTAGTTAAAACCATTCATAGTTGTTAATGCAGAATTGCTAAATAAAAATAAGTACTGTACGATAGGTAGCTGTAATGACTGTTTTCCTATCCCTTGTAACAACTTACAGGTTAAGCAAGGCTACAGATTGTAAACATGTATGTTCTTGCTATAAAAACACACAATATGCTATTACTTCTCTCCCTAAGTCATGATGTCTACAAGAAAGAAATAAGTGAATCACATGAGCCAAGATATCATCATGAAAATGACTATATTATGTTAATTGCATTATTAAACTGACATGCTGATGGTTTCTTATGTATGTCTTTGCTCTTAAAAGAATGACAACACTAAATTGGCATAGACTGCTTTCAAAAATATAGAAAGGGCCAGCATGTGGACGATAAATCTCCAAGCATATAGGCTATTTTGGGGAATAAACTAAAAAAAAGACCCCTCAGGAAGGCAATTAAAACCACTTATGCACTCTGGCTAAGAAATTATATTCTATACATACAAAATTTGATATAAAGCAAGTGTTTCTTACATGGTTGTAAGAGATACATGCATACATACATATATACATACATATATATATATATACACACACACACATACACACACACATCCCAACTCACCTCGTAAGGTTGTTGTTGGGGGAAAATAAGAGGGGAAAGGTGTGTTGGGTGTCTTTGCCAACTTATTTGCAAAAATAATAAAACTGGTAAATAAATAAATAATATTTGTATTTTCTATTTATAGGGAAAAGATTGATTATCCCATCTACCTTTTTTTAACTATACTATATTATACTATAGTTTAGCCATTCTTTGACAAACAACCAGCTTCAAATGATCCATATTCACATCATTTCACACTAACTGGTTTAAAAATAAGCATTTATTTTTATGTATTGCATCTGTTTTGCAACTTGTCAAAATATTTAAACCCACAGGACACTCCATTATTTTACATGGGTATACATGCTTTCTAGAATTATTGTAAATAAAAACAACTCTGTTTTTGCATAATAATTGTGTTACAAGATCATGGAAGATTCCATTGTTTTCTGATATTATAATTTGACCATCAATAACTGAGAACTTATTTTAAAAAAACCCTTCCAAATGCTATTCTAATGTAACTAATACGTTAAAATTTTAATTAAGCTTTTGTAACCATATTTTTCAAACTCCCATCTTCTAGCTGAAATTGTATTAAAAGAAAATTAAAAACAATATTTGATAACATTATATAATCTCCATCTGGGAATAATTTCACTAGTTAATTTCTTCATCTTCATAGTTAATGTGAGGGTAACCTGCCTGTGACATTTGTCATTGCATCAATCTCCCAGGTTGCAATATGTAATCATATGTATTTTTACTCAGAAGCTACGTGTCAGGTTTCTGGCATATGGGCTTTTCGAGTGACTCTGAGGCATAGTTTACCTTAAAAGTCCTTTATTAGCCAAATACACTGGCAAATGCTTGCTCAAAGGAAGCTGGAATCTGAAATCTCCGCCCCTTGCACAATATATTAAAACACAATTCTCCACCTTTCTAATTTTGTCATTAATCATATTCTCCAATTAATTTAAAGAATCAGTTTCCCTTCTGTTAGAAGACCCGCCAAGGCCTTATCTTCTTTAGTTAGAGAGATGGCCTTGAAAGTGCATTCTCATCCCTCCTCCCAACCTTAAACTAATCTTTTAAAGCAATACACAAGTTTAACATATGAAACAGCTACTACTTCATCTCTTGTCAAGCATTCAATAACATTGAATGTTATTGCTTGACTCTACGCCCATTATGTTTGGTTGGGTTTACTACCAGGATATTAAGGCAAGTACTCAACAATTTTTGATTGATCTTGAAGAAAGCTAATGACCAATATAAACTGGACTGGAAAGCTGGCAAATTATTTTGAAAATATTTTATGCATTGTTGCCAAACAGATATGTAGATGGTCATCCATATATTTGGGGTGGTCCAGTGGCTCAGTAGTTAAGATGCTAGGGTTGTCAACTGGTAAGTCAGCAGCCCAGGTTCAAGACCCAAGAGCATGCAATGGGGTGAGCTCCCATTATCTGCCCCAGCTCCTGCTTACCTAGTAGTTCAAAAGCATGCAAATGCAAGTAGATAAATAGGTACCACTTCAGTGGGAAGATAACAGTGCTCTGTAATGTCATGCTGGCCAAATCACCATGGAAATGTCTTTGGATGACACTCGCTTAATGGCCTTGAGAAGGAGATGAGCACTGCCTAGCAATGACTAGTGGAGTAAAATCCACAGGGACTCTTTTTACTCTTTCTTTTCATCCACGTATTTAATAGGAGTTACACATGACTCAAGACAAGCTTTACTTGTAATATATTAGGGTTGCAGCCTAAATGCTTAGTTGATTAATCAATTTATTTGGCCATAAAACATTGAAACACTAACCTGGATCTAGAACTGTCTAGTATACAAACCAATGATGAAATTAAAAAGTAATATATATGACATGCCATATGTTACTAAATCTATTGTTATTATTCATTATTTTCCAGAGAAGCATACATAGCTGACAGCATTTAAAATAAATGATATTTTAAAACAATATGAACATTTGCAGAGTAACTACACATTAAATTGTACACAGGGTGATAAAGAAAACATGGGTTACAGATTCCTACTTTTGGAATCTAACATGAGTTAGAAATTCACATACCATGTCATAATCTGAGATACTGATGGGAAAACTCTCAGAATTTTGAAGATAACAAATAATCTAAGTATTTGGTAGGTCAACATGAAGCTGTTAAAGAGAGTATTGGCCAGATAAAATAGACAAAATTGGATATTTTAAAAAAGAAAGACATCTAGCAAGTGGATTATATGTTTAATGCCATGTCTGAATCCAGGAGTCATCAGATTTACCACAGTCCTCCATAAATCTGTCCATGGAGTCTTTACTGAAAAATGTAGTAAACAATTTACATTTTCATATGAATACATGCACTTAGGATAAAAATACAGCATTGTATATAGAAGGATAAAATAGGATCAGACAGACTGTAAAGAAAACATCCTTGTCTGGATAAAATATATAGGTGACAGAAAGGAGAGTACTGTCGGTATACCTGAACTGTGACTTTTCAGTGGAGTATGGAATATAGAGACACACTTGTTCTCTTAACAAAATAGCACAACTTAGGTCAGTTCCAAGAGTAAACTCAAAGGGCTAAATTACACATGAAAGTAGCACTTCACAGAGAATTCAGTTGACAAATTCAACATTCTGTAACAAATGGTGCTTGAAAATGATTATATATAAATGGGAAAGAGCTGGGTGCAGTGCAAATATTGCAACTACACTATTCTGTTCCTTGCCACTGTCAGTATTTTAGCTGACTGCAATTAATTGCTGAGTGTGAGGAGAGGCAAAAAGAGAAAACCCTTCCTAATTAATGAAATCTGAGAAATGTGTGTAAGTGTACACAGGGGAAAAAATGAAAATTAACTATATGCAGATCAAGGAAAATTAACTGAATGAAAGAGTTACAGATTAGCTCATCACTTGCCTTACCATGAATTCTCATTGTTTGTAATGACCACATTGGCAGGTCTATTTGTCCCCTTGTCCCACCCACACCAGACCACAGAAGCTGTTATCGTGAAGGCAGAGAGTGTATTCCAGATGATAGCTTTAACCTGAAAACCTTCACCATCCTTTCATGTTATCTACCTATTTAAGTCCTCTATTTAGTAGCTTTCTAAGTCACAAAGCTCTGTAAACAGGGCTTGTCTTTCATTGCCTCATCATTGTCATTGTCAGGAAAAGATTCTGAGGTAATAGACTCCATTCCCAGCTTTTAAGAACACCACAGACTATCCCACAGTTCTATTATGGGCTGCTTCCCTACCTAGAAGCATTGAAGGCATGAAACCCCACCACGAATATTGACATTCCAACGGTTTTGAGATGCCAGGCCTAGAAGGGTGAATGGATGCCCTTCTACCATTCCTCAGCTACCATGGTACATGATCAAAGAAGGCTGCAACAGTGCTGGTCATTTAGAAGAGCCATTCTGGATGTCCTAATCATCTCTGGATGTGCAGCAAAGCAGAACTCATTTGTAAGAAACTGAACCAAAATTTTAATATGATCCTTCTGCACATCCCTCAGTTTCCTTATGAAAGACTCAGATCTTTCTATTTAAATTTTACAGGATCCCCAAGCAGAAGGTAGAGGGATTCCAGATGTCCAAAATCAATGACAATCCCCGAAGCCAGAAGCCTCCATGGCTGGAATCATTTATCTTCTCATAAATGTCCTACATTTCTGCCAGGTGCCCCTCCCCTTCCCTCTCAGGGTGCATCAGTAGAAATCTTCTATTTAAACAGAAGACCAGGGCTCTTCATATGCATTGCCTGTCCTTAAAAACTAGGGCACTCAATTAATTTCACATACCTACCTTTTATAATATACCCAGATTCCACATTTAAATCTATGAAACATCAGCATTATTGGGAAGGAATATTTTTAAGCTGACCTGAAACTTTTTAACATTTTTGACATTTTAAAATTTGGCTTTAGAGAGAGGCATTTCAAAAATCAGCACTCGGCAACCACAGACTCGTTCCTAGCTTTGAGCCAATCACGTTCGAAATTAACTTCCATATTCTCTGCTGCATTCACTGCCAGCTGGCAAGCAAAGAATAAGGGTCACTCCAGGAATAAGGGGTCACTCAAAACGAGCGAGGGGGGGAGAATTTTGTTTTCTTTTTCTTTTTTCTTTCTTCCCTCCCCCCAAAGGGTTAGGTCCTCTGGATAGCCTCGGATTTCCTGGCGTCCAAGTGCCGCACAGCCCATGCAATAAATACTTCTGGCTGTAAAAGCACGCAGCAAGACTGGTGGCTATCAGCATCATCATTTTGAAAAAGAAAAAAGTGTGTGTGTGTGTGTTTTTAAGGGTGGGTGGGGGAGCTTCTGGCTTCAAGTCGACACCCGAAGAAGGTCCATTCGATGCCTAACACTGCCATCTATTGGCCGACAAAAGCCACCGTTCTCCCCCACTGCTGCTCGCTGGCTTTTTCGCTTCCGATCTACCACTTCGACTTTATTTTTTTAATTCCATTTATATCCCGCCCTTCTCCGAAGACTCAGGGCGGCTTACAAGCTTAGCAGTAGCCTTCATTCTATGTATATGCCTGCTTATTAGGGCTTTCACACACACCCCCAAGCGGCATTATTACAAAGTCAGCTTATTGCCCCCAACAATCTGGGTCCTCATTTTACCTACCTCGGAAGGATGGAAGGCTGAGTCAACCTTGAGCCTGGTGGGATGCTAACCTGCACTAATTGCAGGCAGCTGGTGTTACTTAAGGAGGCATTAGCCCACTGCTCCACCAAGGACTTTGACTGTGGCAGCTCCGCCACCAGCTTCGGGAGGAGAAAGCGCTCTCCCCACCCACACCACTTTATTTCTTTCTTTCATTTCATGTCATTTCATATATATATATTTATATATTTTTTGGCAACCCTCACTTTCCGGAGCGCACCCTTCCCCTCCTCCTCCTCCTCCTCCTCCTCCTCCTCCTCCTCCTGGCTTCCTTCGCTAGTGAAGGAATTGAACAGAAACGAAATCCAAGTTGACGCCGCCGCCGCCGCAGTTCTGGCCGGGACAGAAGCAGCTCGGCATTCAAGACCGCCTTCTTGGTCCTCTCCTGGCGCAAAGAAGATGCTAAAGGGCTGGCGCTGCGCCTCGGAAGAAGGCCGGCTCGGGGAAGCCAAGGCCGGCGAGGTTGCAGGGCTTTCGCTCGGCATCCCCTTCTCCAGTTAAGGCGGGCGAGGGAGGCGGGGGTGGGCAAGCGGTCGGGCTGGTCCGAGGTGGCATGCAGCAGGGCAGGGCGGAAAGGGAGAGCCCGGGGGCTCGGCCCCACTTGCAAAGGAGCCAACGGAGGAAGCTCCGGCGAGGGAATCGGCGAGGGCAGCCGCCGCCGCCGCCGGGGAGAAGGGATTCCCTGCGCTCCGGTCGCCAGCCCTACCATGTCCAGAGCGCGCTGCAAGAAGAGGAAGAGGAGGCTTAAAGGGGAAGAAGCTTGCCGGATTCAGTCTTTCGGGCCCGGGTTTTTCGAGCACCCTCTGACCCTCAGTCCGGGGCGTTGGGAGATGGTGCGAGGACGGCGAGGAAACGGCGAGAGTTGAGAGTAGGAGGAGGAAGAGGAAGAGGTGGTGGTGGAGGAGGAGGAGGTGGAACAGGGCAACGGCTCAGCCGCCGCTGAGCCCGGAGAAAGTTGACCTCTTGCACGGAAAGTGTGAGTACCGCCAGCGGGCTGGGAACTGCTGGCCCATCGGGCGCTTGGGGATGCCGCGGAGGGTGCGAGAGAAACGAGGCCGGAGGAAGCGGATGTTTTTGGGATGCACTGGCGCTCTCTCTCTCTCTCTCTCCCCCTCCCATTTAATCCCACATCTGGTTTTTTTTTCTTCTTATGTTTCTTCCACCCCCCCCCTAGCGCGTCACTTCACGTCCATTACAGTGACCCCCCCTTCCCCACCCCCCCACCCCGCAGGATCCCGTCTCTCCGCTCTTTGGGAGCCCATTCGCTCACCCCCGCAGTGGTTCCTTGGACCTTCCCACGTCTTCCTTCTCTCGGTCCCCGACGCCCCCTGTAGTTCACACGCACACCCGCTTAGACACTCGCAGTCCCTTGGGGGGGGGGGGGGTTTCTAGTCCGTATTAACCGGTCGGCACGTAGCACCTTAATATATAGGGAGGGAAATGGGGTGCCAGTATAGGATATGGAGATACCGATAGATAGATAGATAGATAGATAGATAGATAGATAGATAGATAGATAGATAGATAGATAGATAGATAGAGATATTTTTCTCCATATCCCTATATAATCTGCACGCACACACACACACCCCATTTCTTAGGCCCCACTCACGTCTTTCCCTCCTTCCCCAGCTCCATCTCTCCCACCTCACCGCCAACTCTGACCCAAATCAGCCTGGTTTATAGGTCTAGATTCCAGGACTTCTTTCCCAAACGGAGCACCTTAAGCTCCCAGCTGTTGACGCCTTTAGAAGAACATAAGCCACAATAAAAAAAAAAAAACCTCGAGTCGTCCCCCCGGGTCTCCGTGTCCCCCTTGCGCCAGGGGTCAGCTTCGCTTAGCATTTACCCTCTCCAGACCTGACCGCTCGTCGTTCCCCTGCTTGTCATTCAACTCCACACACACCTTCCTTAACCCACACCACCCCTCCCAACGCCACTCGGCAATTTTCTTTGCAACACCCCCCCTCCTCCGTTTCTCCTCCCCTTTCCAATCCACCTCCCTTCTCCCCGCCTCGCCCTTCCCCGTCTCCCCAGCTTGTCGCTCCCCCCCTCCCCCCAATTCCTTCCACTTTCCGCTTTGGAGGAAAAAAGCGCTTCGGGAGGCAGCCCCCCCCCCGGCACCGCCGCTGCGTCTATGTGTGTGCGCGACCGGGGGGGGGGGGAGAGAACTGGAAAGAGGGCGCTTCAGCCTGTGTGCAAGACTGTACGTGTGTGAGTGTGAGTGTGTGTGTGTGCGCGCGCGCGCGCGCGCCCGCCCGCGCCTATGTGTCCCTCGCTGGCGAGGCAGCTTTTGCGACTGCATTCCTCACTCACCGCCTTCCTTTTCGCCTCTGCCTGGGCGGTTTGCAACACCGAGCGAGCGAGCGAGCGAGCCGGCGTAGCGTTCGGGGTTGCAACAATGCTGGGTCTCTGGAGATTTCAGCCTCCGTAAGTAGCGGGGTGGTGGTGGTGGTGGTGGAGGAAACGGGGTGTGTGTGTGGGGGGGGATGGGGAGCGTTGATCCGTGTCTCCTGGTTGCTCTTGGTTCCCCTTCCCCCTCCAACCCCCATCCTCCTCCCCCCCCAACCAAACACCACCGTTGCTCCCAACTGCCACTGCTGGAGCAACTGGGAAGGCAGCTTTCGCTTGCAAGCCGAACCGCTGCCACTTCAGTGCGGTATCCAGAGGGGAGGCATTCGATTCTTCCCACCCGCCCTCCGGGGTGGGGAGGGGGGCATCGGAAAAGGATGGGCGACGAGGAAAAGGGACGACCCTTCCCCGTTTCGGAGAGATCTAGAAATAGAGGGAGATCGAATCCAATACCCCCGTTCCAGTTAGCGAGCTCCTTCCTCCTCCTCCTCTTCCTCCCCCCCCCTTTTCATTAGCCTTTGCTGCCTGATCTGTAGGCATCCCTTTCTGGATGCTACATTTTTAACTTTTATTTCCCACCCTCGCAACTGTTTGGCAAGTGGGAGAGGGCATTTACATTCTTGAGTAGTTACTTCATTTAATGAATATTTGCAAGGGGGAAAAAATCAGGAAGGGTTGCTTGGCTGCTGATTTATTTGAGATTTATTTCTCCTTTGGACCAAGGGGATTAGTCACTTCATGGATGAATGACTGTAGTGGAGCTGGGAATTGTCTTAGAAGTGCAGGATTGCTTCTTTTTTCTTTTTCTTTCTTTCTTTCTTTCTTTTTGCAACCCCTTCCCCGTTATCTCCTTGCTTGATGCAGAGTGTCAGCTGTACCTTTTTTTTTGCCAAACCTTTGGCAAACAAAATACTTCTTCCTTTCCTTAACCTGGCTGGACCTGATGCTACAAAATCCTTGAACTCAGCCTGTAAACTCAATAATAGGAGCCACATGGCTCTTCTGTCTAGCTACTCCAAAGAAGGCATGGGAAGAAATTTCCAAGTCCTTAGCTGGGGGGATGTAGGAGACTAGGACTTAAGGCAAGATTTGATCTGAGCAAATGCCATCTAGCCCTTGATCTAACAAATCACAACAGTCAACCCACGAGCCAGCCGCAAATGCATGAAAAATAGGAAGATGATTTATGATGGGGTGATTTATGATGATTTATTCACCCATTCCTACAACATGGCATTCAGAGAGTAGAAGTATTTGCCACTGGGAGGCAGAGAAACTGGGAGGAGTTAGGGGAATAGGGCATGCCTATTTGCCAGAATGCAAGTCAGTGACACTGGCTATGTTAGTGGGTCAAAATGGGGGCGCAAAGAGATGGATTTGGGTGGAATTACTCCATCCATCTGTCCTTCTCTAAAGGACAGCAACTGAGAAAGCTCCACATTTCCAATTCTTGGTGGCCATTCTTGGTCCCCTCAAAGTGACTTAGAGCATTGCATGGTCATTTGAATAGCGTATTTCCAAAACTACAGGAAATCAGATGCTAGTTGTGTTTGAGGCCACAGGGATAGACCCAGTTCTAGCATGCTTGTGAAGTTCTGGCTGATCAGTTAAAGGACAACACTTGTGTGTACATGCATATAGTCTCTGTGTGCCCCTCTGTGAGTGTGTAGTATTACTGTCTTTTAACCAATACCTTTGTGAAAATAACTTACTTATCAGCCAATCAAAGCAGAAACAAGTGGGTGGACAATTTGATTCTGCTAAGAATTCACAAGTATCTCATCAGTGGCTAGACCTGTAATTTTTTATTTTTTTAAAAAATGAGATGGTGGAGATCATAAATTGAATTACTCAGTTAAAGAATCCCAGCTCTGGTATTTTCCTTTATTATGAATTTTAAATTAAGTTTTAATCTCTGAGCATTTTTTTTACAGTATATAAACACTCAGAGCAAAACTGATTAGGAATATCAGGCGTTTGAAAAGCTACTTCTGTTCCAGGCTTTCGGTGTTGTTGTTATAAAAAGCTATACACATACAGAGAGAAAAAGAGTGAGATTCTCTGAAATATTACAGCAGGATGCTTGCAATGGCATTTAAATGATTTCTTTTAAAAATGGGGAGGGGAGAGAGAGAGAGAGAGAGAGAGAGAGATTTGTCTTAGCAAAAAAATGCAGACTTTTCCTTCGCAGAGAACTGTTCGGACTGAAGGATTCTGAACAGGAGCAAAATGACACGGATAATAGGTGAGGATGAAAGGCTTGTAAAATGGTGCTTCTGTTCTCATTAGAACTGAGTAACTAAACTGACAGCCATTTTATGTATATTTATGGACACATTGTAGATGGGGGGAGGGGTGTGTGTGTGGCAGAGAGGGGAAAAAAGAGTAATGATGTAGGAAAGCACTCCTAGGGTTAGGAAGCCAGAGGGTTTCACCCTACCGTGTCTTTCCTTTGGAAAATCTAGAAAAAGCTGTACTGAGAAAATCCCATTTAACAGCCCTTGGTCTAACAGTTCTAAAATCAAAACTCTTGGCAATTTCCTTCTTCCACCTGTGTTTTGACTTCTAACAGTGTCATGATTAGATTTTCCTGCTCACTCTTTTGACAGCCTGGTATTTGTGTTCTTCTCTTTTTGCCTCTTACAGGAGATAACATGTATGCTTGCTGCTCTACGGTGACTCAGGAGCAGGATCTCAACAGAAAAATGCGTATCTGGATGGTGCAGACCATCACTTTTGCTTTAACATCTCTTGTCCTGGCCTGGGCAGAGAGCATCCAATATTATGGCGAGATCTGTGACAATAAATGCCCTTGTGAGGAGAAAGACGGCCTCTTAACAGTGAGCTGTGAGAACCGGGGCATCATTAGTCTCTCTGAGATTAGTCCTCCCAGATTCTCCATCTATCATCTCCTGCTGTCTGGGAATCTTCTCAATAGGCTCTACCCCAACCAATTTGTGAATTACAGTGGGGCTTCAATTTTGCACTTGGGGGGCAATGATATTCAAGACATTGAAACAGGAGCCTTCCATGGTCTGAAGGGCTTAAGGAGGCTGCACCTGAACAACAATAAACTGGAGATACTGAGAGATGACACTTTTGTAGGCCTGGAGAGCTTGGAGTATCTTCAAGTTGATTACAATTACATCAGCGCCATTGAACCCAACTCTTTCAGCAAGCTCCACCTGCTACAGGTGCTGATCCTGAATGACAATCTCCTCTCTTCATTACCCAACAACCTGTTCCGCTTTGTGCCCTTGACTCACCTTGACCTAAGGGGCAACCGACTGAAACTGCTGCCGTACCTGGGCCTTCTGCAGCACATGGATAAGGTTGTGGAGTTGCAGCTGGAAGAGAACCCATGGAATTGCTCCTGTGAACTGATCTCTCTCAAGGATTGGTTGGACAGCATATCCTATTCAGCCTTGGTGGGGGATGTAGTGTGTGAAACTCCCTTCCGGTTACATGGGAGAGATTTGGATGAGGTTTCCAAGCAGGAGCTTTGCCCTCGGAGACTCATCTCAGATTATGAGATGAGACCACAAACTCCACTAAGTACTACAGGGTATTTTCATACTACTCCAGCCTCTGTAAACTCTGTGGCTACTTCCTCTTCAGCTGTTTACAAAACACCCTTGAAACCCAAAGGGACACGCCAGCCTAACAAGTCTAGGGTGCGTCCCACCTCTCGATTGCCCTCCAAGGATCTGGGATACAGCAATTATGGCCCTAGCATTGCTTACCAGACCAAATCCCCGGTGCCTTTGGAGTGTCCTACAGCTTGCACTTGCAACCTACAGATATCTGACTTGGGACTCAATGTCAACTGCCAAGAAAGGAAGATTGAGAGCATCTCAGAGCTCCAACCCAAACCATATAACCCCAAGAAGATGTACCTGACTGAGAACTACATTGCCCTGGTGCGCAGGTCAGATTTCCTGGAAGCTACAGGGTTAGATTTGCTGCACCTAGGCAATAACCGTATCTCGGTCATTCAGGACCGGGCCTTTGGGGATTTAACTAATTTGCGGAGGCTCTACCTGAACGGGAATCGGATTGAAAAATTGAATTCAGAGCTTTTTTATGGGCTTCAGAGCTTGCAGTACCTTTTCCTGCAATATAATATCATCCGGGAGATTGAGACAGGCACATTTGATCCTGTGCCCAATTTACAGCTCTTGTTTCTCAACAACAACTTGCTGAGATCTTTGCCTGTGGGAATTTTTTCTGGCTTAACTCTCTATAGATTGAATCTGCGGAGCAATCATTTCTCCTACCTTCCTGTAAGTGGGGTGCTTGACCAACTGAAATCCTTGCTTCAGATAGATCTTCATGAGAATCCATGGGATTGTACATGTGATGTGGTGGGCATGAAGTTATGGCTTGAACAACTCAACACAGGAGTCCTTGTGGACCAGGTAATCTGTGAATCCCCTAAGAAATTTGCTGAGAATTATATGAGGAACATCAAACCAGAGCTGCTCTGCCCAGACTATTCTGACATTGTTGTTTCCACACCCACTCCATCATCCATGCAGGAACCGGCAAGGACCACCTCCTTCTCCAGTTTGGGGCAGTTCAATAGCACCATGGAAGAGGACAGTTCAGCATCACCTTCTGGTGGCTCTTCTTCCTCCTCTTCCTCTTCTTCCACGGTGCCTTTATCGGTGCTGATTCTCAGCTTACTGCTAGTCTTCATCATGTCTGTGTTTGTGGCTGCAGGTCTTTTTGTGCTGGTTATGAAACGTAGAAAGAAAGTTCAAGGTGACCATGCCAGCACCAACAACTCAGATGTGAGCTCCTTCAACATGCAGTATAGTGTATACACAGGAGGGGGAACTCCCCATTCTCACCTCCACACCCATCACCAGCAACATCCACAGCATCTTCACCGTGGAGGAGGAGGAGGTGGTGGTGGTCCAGCTTTGCCTAAGGTGAAAACCCCTGCAGGACACGTCTATGAGTACATCCCTCATCCTTTAGGCCACATGTGCAAGAACCCCATCTACCGCTCCAGGGAGGGCAATGCGGGTGAGGATTACAAAGATCTCCATGAGCTCAAGGTGACCTACAGTAATCATCACCTCCAGCCCCAACCCCCTCCTCCCTCACAGGTTTTGGGGCCACCTCCAGCAGCTCCAGGGGGACAAGAGGAGTCCCTCCGGAACCCCACATACAGTGTCAGCACCATTGAGCCTCGGGACGAGTTGCTTTCCCCTGTTCAGGATGCTGATCATTTTTACAGGGGCATTTTGGAGCCTGACAAACACCCTTCTTCCACCTTGGGGGGCAGTAACCTTCCTGAGTACCCTAAGTTCCCTCCAACTGCCTACACCTATTCCCCTAACTATGACATTAGGCGCCCACCTCACCCCTACTTGCATTCCGGCTCGGGGGACAGTAGGCTTCGAGAGACAGTGCTCTACACTCCCCCAAGCACTGTTTATGTAGAGCCCAACAGGAACGAATATCTGGAGCTAAAAGCAAAGCTAAATGCCGAGCCAGACTACCTCGAAGTATTGGAAAAACAGACCACATTCAGTCAGTTCTGAGATCTTTTTTCCTCCCGTCCTTTCTCCTAGAAGCATTTGTATTTAATAACCACACACAAAGAAATACAATGGTGATCTGCTTCCCTCTGTGTCCTTTGCCTCCCCAACCTGCCTTTGGTTCATTTGTTGGAAGGCAAATTGCCTCAGCACAGGAATTTCCAGCTTTGGGGGGAGGGGGGGAAGTATTGAAAGGAGTGTTCATAGTTCACAATTGCAATTTCTCTCTCCAATAGGAACCAATTGATCGAGTGAGATAGGCACAGTTTTTTGTTCTCTCATCCCTTTATATGGTGTGTTGTTTTTGCTAAGAGGAAGCATTGGCATCTGTAAAACAAAAGGCTATCCTTCAGCTGGATGTCAAAAAAGGTCACTTTATCCTGTTATTTTATGTTGGATATGCACTGCTGGCAATTTAATTCTTCTCCCTTGGTTGAAAAAAAAAATGCAGGGCACCAAATCCCCTTTTTAGCCATGAATGGGTCAGATTGGTATTTGTGGGGAGAGGGCAAGATTAGCACACCCTGAATTTAATACAAGGCATTTGTTCTTTCCCTTCCCATTTTTTTAAAGAAAACAAAAAAAGGATGTAGTTGTATATTTCTGGAGTTTTGATTAAAAACCAATATTATGATCTCAAAAGAATCACCATAGATGTGGACAAATCAATAAAGAGTTCAGAGATATATGGTCCATAACTGGTTAGTCAAATAACTTATTGAAATATATACAAAAAAGAAATATTTTATTGTAGCTCCTATTTTTATATGCACACACACACGGTAGCATTTCCTTCAAAGTTGGAAGGTCCCTTGTGAATGGAAGAGTTTTCTTAGCCATAGACTAAAATGTGATAAAAGAAATCTTTAGACATGCATATCATACAACTACACTCAGCAAGCTGCTAGGAAGGAGGGTAGTTCCTTGTTCTGCAGAAAACTGATGGCTCATAGTGGTTGTTGCTGTATAATGTGTGTGATGGCTAGTAGAGAGGACAGTATGGATAAATTCTGCTTGCTGTCCTGCACAATTTCATCTTCCTAGTATCTGTGGTGACCAGGAGGATGAAATCTCTATTAAGGGTTAGGTGCTCTTCATCCTTAAAAGAGATTTTAGCTTTCTGGTGACTACAGATTTGTATCCTGAGGCATATATGAAACATCTGACTATGACTTTACCTATGACACCTACTTCCACATTTTGTGAGCAAAAAGATTCCTCCTTGGCCAAAATACTAAGGTTGTTGGGTTTTTCACTCTCACACAAGGATGTAGATTCATCAGAGTCTACAATTGGCTCAGAAGAATAGTGTGGCATTCTCTGATTTCCGAAGCAGTCAGAGCCCTGGCCAATGCCAGATGTGTTTGAAAAAAACAACTAGAATGATCAAACCTCACTGACAATCTTAAGGCCAAAAATAACAATAATAATAATAATAATAATTCAGGGAAAATTAAAAGAAAGCTATATGAGATTTATTTAATTGTGGCTGTTCATTAATACTTACTTTTAAGAGTCTCGCAGTTGGGTCAATAATTGGGCTAATTAAATGAGGGAGGTGTAAAATAATTGCTGTTATTAGGATTATTTTATTAGCCAGATGTTTAGACTGGATTTGGCATTTGTATCAACCTATTGAGTCCTTCACCAGAACCTATTTTATTATTGTTGTTATTATTACTTGAGCAGGAGGGTGGCAGAGTTACTTTCAATTTTGTTTAAATGATACTGGCAGTTGCAGTTGCTGAAGCCCATTTCAAATCATTCAAGTAGAATTGCCTTTGAAGCGATCTCTGTTGCCCTGGCATCTTGAAAGCCCATACAGTGGACTGTTCAAATCTATTTATGATGTATCCATTCTTTCTTCTTTGAACACCAAGCAGTGGCAAACATATCCATAAATGCAGAATCAACTGTATGATGGGACAGGATGTCTTCTATGTATTCCAGCACATGTATATTTTTTTTAAGAAAAAAAAAACAACTTTATAAATAAATACTTGATAACAATTTCAAATGGAAGGAAATGAAATAATCTTTACCTGATGTTCAGTTATTTATTTCCAGTGACATGTTATCCAGAACAAAATTATCTTCTCCCCCCCCCCGCCGCCACTTCCAATGCTATAAAAGGATTAAAGTCCTGTCACTCTGTGTTGTAAGCCTTTACATTCAGCTATTTTAAATGGATACTTGTGAAGTTACATGTAATCGTGCAGTTTCCACTTTCAATTTTATTTCTTCTTGACAATTTCTTATATAAATTGGTTAAGTTATTTCAGGTGCATTTTTTAACTGTTTCCAATTTTTGACTTCTGAAAGAGAAGATCATTTCTTTGGATTATTTTTTCCCCATAAGAATTGTCTGGCTGACGTGCTGCTTTGATGCCTTTCTTACAAATCAGGTTCATAAAATATGTAGTTTTTTTAAAAAAAGGATCTATTATTTTCTTTTGTAGAAATAATTCTGCATTCTTCTCCTTTTCCTTCCTGACTGCAAATCAGAACCAAGCAATCTATCATGAAAATATATTTCTGGAGCCCACACATTTAAAACATGATTCTGGGAAACTCGCCTGACCAGAATATTTTGCTTGTCAGAGGCCATGAATGAGATACCGTTTCTTCTTTTTTTTTCAGGATGTAGATACGAAAAGTTATTGGAAGCAAAATTTTGAGAAGACAACTACAGCTTTTGTGTGTTCTTGGCTTAGAATGCAAGACATAAGGGTGATTTGATAAAAGTGTTTAATGTTATACTTGAGGTGGACAATGCGAACAGAAAGTTGTTTTTTTTCCCTTTGCAGATTTATTCACTGAAGCAAAATTTAATGAAAAAAAGTATTCTGTGCACAGTGCATGGGTTTAACTGTGAAAGTTGTTGCCTTCTAGAGTGGTGATGGCTATCATTTCAAATAGTTTTAAAAGGGAACTGGATTAAATTAAGGAAAATCAGGTTGTCACATGTTGCAAGCTTGATATGTCTGGCAGGATTACTCAACAGGCTGAGAATGCAAAAGATCTTCTGAGATTTCAAAGGCATCTCCTGCATGATTGTCTGATGCAGAATGCTAGCTTGAATGGGACCTTAGTCAGATCCATCAATTGTTACACTGAAATGTTCTTATTCCATGCAAAAAAAGCCCGAATGTTTTTCGCTGTTGACATTGCAGTTCTCACTGATTGTTAGGGAAAAAAATCACAACTGAAAACAGTATGGATGCTTTATTTTGGTTGAATGACTGAAAAAAAAAGATGGAAAATTGATAAAGGATATGTTTCATTTCGTATTGGGTGCTGAAGGTCAGTTATTGACTGTAGAGATGAGAGATGCTGATTTAGGGATGCTGATTGTTGACATTGTCATACCTGATTTATCACTGAAAACATATCCCAATAGCTTTCTGGAGAACAATAATCTTTTGTTACATTTGATTTTGCTAATTTATTTCATTCAATATTGCATACTCAGTATGTTCTTAGGTTTATAAAATCAGTGTGGGTGGATTTAAATAATTTGTAACTCATGCAGTGGCATCTGTGGAATTGTTGCCTTTTGGTGAGGGATCAGTCTTCTGGACCTTTATGAGGGAAGGCTTATATTCAAGAATCCCTAGGTGTCCATGTGAGGGAGAAAGATCTGTGGGGAGGAAGGGACCAATTGCAATGATTTATGTTTGTAACTTGATTTCATCATAACAGAATTTTTTTGGTTTGCCATAATTTAGTGAGCACTTGATATCTTAGCATGAAAAAGCACATCTATGATGCAAATGCTGACATGTAAAAGATTTGTTAAGAGGCTTTCTTAATCTTTAGCTAAATTAAGGCAGTCAAAGGCACTCATGTTGGTGTTACTGAAAGGAAATCACAATAAATCATTGCTTGGGAAATCTTAACCAAATAAATAGTAAGTAGCAAAATAGAAGTCTCAAATTGTGTTAGGTGGTTACATTAGAACATAATGGAAGTAACTAGAAATACATTTTGCAGCAAATATATTGAAGTCTCTAAAGCACAGCAGTGTATAGAGACTTTTGATGTCTGCTATTCTTTAGAGAAGGAAGAAGGAGAAGAAAGAAGGAGAAGGAGAAGAGAAGGAGGAGGAGGACTCATGGATACAGAAGGAGCTTACAATTTGTAAAAAAAATGAATACAAACAAGTACTGTACGTGTTATGGATAGTTGCATAAAAAATGGAACTTACTGGAAACAGTGGCAAAAGGCACATTTTAGGGGCATCATATTAGAACCAGTGTATTACAAAAAAAAATTCCTTGCCAAGATCGTCACTGCAAGTTGTGCATCACAATAAAATCTGGATTTTCTTTTTATTAAAGAAACCACAGAAAATGTCATGGAATGGAATAAGTGAATGATTTCCTCCAAGACTAATGGCCCATTAAATATGAAATATTTGTATGCATTGCATAAATAGGCTTGTGTAGACCTCAGCTTTCCTGAAATCAGTGTCCATAGGAAGATGCTATACATAGCATTGTGTTATGCTTATAGGCCTCTGCAGCTAGCTATGATAATGGGAAAAATGATGGTCCATGTTTGTGAAGTCCTACTACAAGACTTTCCATTATGTACTTGCATCTTGATACTCTGACATGCATTTTGTCATTGGCACCCTGGAAGCCAATGTATATGTGAACTAGCTTAAAGCAGAAATGGAATAACAGCCTTGTTTGCTTATTTTTGTCCCTTCAAGTCAATCTTGATAGGAAATTCCTGTATTTTTTCAGAAGTGTTTGCCATTGCCTTCTTCCTAGGAAAAAATGATTGTCTCAACTGACTTTGTGCCTAAGGCAGTACTAGAATTTATGGTCTTCTGGTTTCTAGCCTGGTGCCTTTAAATACTACACCAGATTGGCTCTTAATAATAAGTTTATAAAACAGTATATGCTGGTTCTCCTTACTGCATACCATGTGTGCTGCCTATATATTACTTTGCTGCAATATTGCATTGCAAAAAAAAGTATGCTGGAGTATCCATTGTGAAAGAGTGCGAAGTGGATAGAGGGAGTCCTTAACATGCAACCACAATTGAGCCCAAAATTTCTGTTGTTAAGTGATTTTTTCCCCATTTTATAACCTTTCTTGACTTGTGAAATGAATCGCTGCAGCTGATAAGTTAGTAATCTGGTTGTTAAGGGAATCTGCCTTCTCCATTGACTTTGCTTGTCAGAAGGTTGCATGATCTCACTGACCTTGGGACACGGCAACAGTCAGAGATATGAACCAGTTGCCAAGCTTCTGAATTTTGATCGCATGATCATGGTGAAGATGGAAAGGTTGCATCTGTGAGAAATGGTCTTAAGTTGCTTTCTTTAGTGCCATTGCAACTTTGAACGGTCACTCAATGAACTGTGGTAGGTCGAGAACCACCTGCATTTCTAAGCATATGCAGACCACATGACCAACTTCGACTAAGGCAAATCTTTTTACAGATCTCATTCTTTCTGCCTTTATGTAGTGTCAAGGAGTGCCTGATCTCATTTGATCAGCCACCTTGATTCAGTCATGATCGGTGTACATAGCAGCTACTGTTCCTAGCTAAAAACCAAAAGGACAGCTACTTCATTCTGAACTTTTGGAATTAACAGTGCTGCTCTGGAACATTGTTTCAAGGGTGATTTGATCAAATTGTCCCCTCCCTCTCCCCCTTAAAAGATCAGTGATTTCCTAATATCTTCAGGTGAAATATATAGACTAAGAGCTGTAAGAAATATGGAAAGAGGGGAATCTTTCAGAGTATATACATCTCTGGAATGCCTGTTCACTGAATTTCATTGTGGGCTCTTCCCTGACACCACTGGATGACATTGCCAGGGCTCGTTGCCTTGGAAGAGTGAAGAAGATTCTCAGGGATGACTCACACCCTGGACGGTATCTCTACTCTCCTACCATCCAGTAGGAGATATAGGAATATAGCCAGCCGTACCAACAGGCTGAAAAATAGCTTTTATCTGTGGGCTGTTAGGCTTTTAAATGGGACATAATCTTATGCAGAATTGACTTGGGAGGCCGGTGTGTGGTGTAGTTGGTTCACATGGTGTGGTAGGATGGAGGGTTTGTTGTCACTGTGTGTTGGGGGGAGAGAGCACAGGGGGAGGCTCAGCTAATCTCAATGTACACATGTTGTACTTTGACAATAAAGGTTTATTTATTTATTTCTATTGAAGGATGTGAGACTTCTGCCAAAGCAAGTTTCCCACTGATGCAATTTTCCCCCACCCCGAATTGTATATTGTGGCACAATCAGAAATATTTACCGGAAGTATTTCCATCCTCTCTTGGCCAAAGAGTTTCCCAGAATCATTTAGAAACTAAGTTAGATAAAAACAAAACAGCTGAGATTTCTGCAGAGGGAGAAAATGGGGATGGGGAGGGGTGAAGAGGAGTAGAAAAGGAAGAAAGACTACCATAAACATTTATTTAACCCATTCATCCTCGGAACCAGATGATAGTGACAATCATTTTTTTCATATTAGAGAAGTGAAGTGGGAAAAAATTAGTCTAATAGGTTCCCTGTGAAGGAAGAGGTTCATGAACAACCTTGTTCAACCTCCATTTTTTCCTAATCTGGGTATTTTCCAGATGGGTTAATTTTCAACTCCTAGAAGTCCTTTAACCAGGATGGTGATCATTGAGAATTCTGAGAGTTCACACATCTGGAGGATGTCCAATTTGGGCAAGGCTGGACCAATCCTGATTTAACATTAAAAAGTGGGCTATTTGAGCTGTCTCTTAAGAAATGCAAACATCCAGAACTGACTCATGCTAAAATATGGTCAGATGACAGTAAAGTTTAATATGATTTTTTTAAAAAATCCTTGTTTGAATCATAGCTGATACATCTTGATTTTATAGATTGTTATGTTATGTTCGGTGAGCAAAGGCAATTATGGCCACTTCTACAAATCAAGCATAAATTGTCATGACTAAGTATAATACATGGATATTATAGGAGTATGAGAATTGGTAGGAATATCAATTTTAAATTAAAACAAGATAATAACTAGGAATGTGATAGGTCATTTTCTAATAAATATTAAGAAGTATAAGATTTCATGAGTTGCAACTCTTAAAAGCTTATGCCTTTTAATAAACTGCTTTCATTGGAAAAGTGCTATAAGACTGTTTTTTGCTACCATACAATATCATATTTATCTTTTTGCAATATCTACCAAAAGTTGAGGATATCCAAAATTGGAGAATTCTGAAAATATATTAATGTTCTTAAATTAGAAAATCTCATCTTTCTCCACATTACCACATCTTTTCTTGATAATTGGAAGGCAGGTAGGTAGGTAGATATATAAAAACGTTAGAAATTATTCAGAGTGTATAATTAAATGACAGCAACAAATTTTAATTGGAAGAAGCAAATGTTAATGGACTGAAAGGAATGTCTTTTTTGTTACAATTATGGCAGACAATTAGAAAAAAAAGAATTCTTAAGGAAGTCATAATTTAGGATGACTTTTTAAAATTAAATTTTATATTTATTGCAATGTGTTCGATGTGTTTTTAGAATATCAGTGCAAGTATTTTAGTGCTATGCAATAATATTACATTGTATTAATGATTGGGTTGAAAAGAGAGATGATTTTGTCAAGTAGTTCAATTGGTTGACAATTTAGGTTTTATACCGGTTAACTAAGATGCTGAGCTAACACTGAACAAAAGTGAAATTTCATTAGTATACTATTTATTTTAAAGAATGTTTAAACCTGGGAAGTTTTGGTTTTTATGATCATTTGGGTTCATCTGTATATATCCTTTTTCATTTCCCCAGTCAGTTTTTGCATTTAGGGTGCAACTGGGCACCCTAAAATGTGTATGTATTCTATGCATTGAGAAGGATCTGAAAATAAATCTATCAGGACAATGAAAATTGAGAGAACAGAAAAGAAATTATGGTTGTTTGATTGTACAAACATATAGACTGGATTGCCATATTCTCCTTTTTTGAATGTGGCAACCAATGGATAATTTTACCTTCTTGTTTTCACATTGTGAAATAAACCATAGGCATTTGCTGTTATATAGCAACTACTAAGATATACTAAATTGTTGGGAAAGCAAATTGGTATGATAAATGCTGTCACCATGTGGGAGTACAGTACATTCTTAAGTGTATTTGAAAAATTAAACTGAGGAGATAAAAAATAGTAAGGGGTTTACCATATATCATCTGTTTGGTTAACATAGATGACCTTTTATTATGGAATGTGTTTTAACCAAACTCTGTTTAAAGTCAGCCCACAGTTAGCGTTTTTGAATTCAGGTTTCATAAGTAGGATTTCTTGATGAGGTATTACTAGATCCTGATCTAAGATGCTTTTGTATAGTCATATATAGCTACTTTCTCCATATTTCTTTGTTGGGATTCTAAATATGGCAGTTTAGTACCTCCTTTATGGTACATCATTTATTTGAATGCATTTGATTGATTGTCCTGGGTACATTATTATTGTTGTCATTAAAATTCTATTTATACATGTAAACTATAAATAGTTGGGGTTTTTTGGCTTTATTTACAGAATGCAGATCCCAGTAGTTTTTGCTGCCATCAATCTAAGCTCTTCCTATGGTTGTTACTTATGTTACATGGAATGTTATATATAATTCAATAGCATTTATTTTTCATTGTATACAGTATTTGATTGAAATTGGTTATAAGATGACTTGGATTTTCCTATAGGGATAAGGAACCCTATGGCACATTTTAATTTTTGACTTATTGTGTTCCAGGCTTCCATTGAGTGCAGCACACTGGGTTGGTGTTACTGCCATTACTTTTGTGGCTCTCAAAGACCTTTATAAGGATATAGACCTAAGAACAATTTAGCCCCACTCCTTCCCTCTCTTCCTCTTCTTTGGAGAAATAGAAGAGACATTCTTTTAAAGAATCAGATTGAGTCATCTTTGAATACTGGTCTGTTTCTATTGTAATAAAATTGAGGGCTGTCAAAAATCTGCATTTCGTTCTACACTTTCAGTGCTGAAGGATGCCATCAGCAGTCAGTCAAGTTATAGCCCAGTGGTCTGACTTAAGACATGACAATTTTATATATGTTTCTTCTATACCTGCTAGAGGCTGATTCAGCCTTTATCTCTAAAGTGTGTGCAGCAATAATTACTAGCCTCAAAATGGCCAGGCAACCAGGCAATGAAAGACCTACCTCTTTTTAATGTACAATGCACATTAATGACCTATTTCTTTTTCATGTGCAACATACACCTTGCACTTACTTAAAATGGGCCAGGGTTCCACTTACAGTATCTGACTGTTCCTACCATTTTGAAAAATAATGACTATTGCTGTTAAATGTTTCTTAAAAGTTTCTCTCTCACAGTTTCTCCCCAAGAAATTTATCTAGAAATATTAAGCATTGTGCTTAATATTTGTAGTCTGCAAGGTGAACATGGACTGTTATTACAACACAATAGTTGCCTTTTGTCCCAGATATAGGGCTTTATGGATAAAAAGAAAACTCTCAGTAGCCAAACTCAATTCTTGCCTGCTAACAAAAGACATCCATGCAGTTTTCTCTGCAGGCGTATTAAATGGTTTGGCATTGCCTTCTTCCACAGCCCTAGAATTTCCTGTATATAATAATTTATGTATTTAATAACCAGGTCCAACTCAGCTTAATTTCCAAGGTCAGTGAGGTCAATCACAAAATCAATCAGCTACTTACAGATAAGAGTGTCCTGCTAATGCCATGTCCATTTCCTGAGAGGACAATAGTGAAGCTTGTACCTGAAAGGCATGTTTTACTCAAGGAGCAACGCATATCAAATCTAAAGATGTTGGTTTATTATATTTTATGAAATCAATGTCATTTTTAAGTGGAGGGGGAAAAACTTACTGTATGGAAATAGCTTTTTGTTCATCAAGATGTCAGTGTTCTTACTAGTTGGTTTTTTTTAAAGAGTTATGTTAAAAAGACTACTTACTTCCATTGGACAGCATAGAAAAAAATTGGCAGTTGAATCAATATTCCTATTGTCATTTTGGAAATAAATAATGTGCTTTGCTAAAACATTTGCAACCAATTCTAACCTACAATCAAGAATATGTCAAACTATTGAGAAAACTGGTATCCACGTGGTACATTCTCATTGAGAATGAAGTTGTTTGAATTCATTTTGTAATGTTGGTGTCTTATGTATGTTCTAGTACATTTTTTTTAAAGAAAGGCAACAGTTGAGCTACTGTATCTGGTTTAAAAATATCCAGGTGACCAATAGATAGGGAGAAAAAAAACCTTGTTATTTGTTTCTGTGTAATCCTGATTACAATAGCTCAAATAGAAGAAAACAGTGCATCTACTTTTTTTATTTGACTGCAGGGTGATTCTCTTTAATGCTACATTTTTATGAAAAATGCTTAATTCTTTGTTGACAGTCAGAACTGTGAACTTGGTGGTTTCTTGGATGTAATGAATGGGTCCATGCTTTGTGTCACGTTATGGTTTCTTCATTTGGGATGATCATGTTGTGCAGAGCCAACTATTGTGATTTGTAAAAAAAACAACAACCCCAAAAGTATTTTGAGTAAACACAGCCAATCATATTTCATTCATTAACAATGTCTAAATGAAGCGTAGTTTCTCGCAATTAATCAGCCTGATGTATTAGAGTTGAAAACATTTGCAAGAACTGTAACAGTTGAATAAATAACAAAAAGTAAGTACAATTCTGTGAGCCTTTACAGCCATCTGGGGTCACAAAGATTTTTGCACCTCTGATATGGTGAAGAATGTATGGCAGATGTTCAGAATTCAAGAATGAAATTAATAAATAATTCACAGGATTACACTACAAAAATGAGAGTCCTTCCTTCCTTCCTTCCCTCCCTTCCCTCCCCCCCTCCCTCCCTCCCTTCCTTCCTTCCTTCCTTCCTTCCTTCCTTCCTTCCTTCCTTCCTTCCTTTGCAGATTAGTAGAAAACAAAATGGTGCAGCTTTTGGGAATGTCTATACTCTTCTTTGCCTTTCAAGATGATCTGGTATATTTCTGAATTGTCAAGTTGCCTGCAGTAGTTAGCCACTGACAATGGCAGGAAAGACAGTTCTACTTGCTTGCTGGCATCTGGTGATAGTTTGTATTTTTACTCTGGTAGAAAAAGAAAATAGAGAGAAGAAATGGCAGGAGTAGAAATATAACAAAATATGTTGGATTAATGCATGCAGGCTTTCTTCGCAAGGCAATCCGAAGAGAATAATTTCAGGATTATTGTCTCCATTCTTTCATCCCTTTAATTATTTTGTTTCTGAGATTGTATGGAGTTAATAGTGAGGTTTTGAAGCTTCTTTCTACATATATCATTCTTATATGAGTGTGTGTGTGTGTGTGTGTGTGTGGTTGCGCGTGCACACAGGCATGTGTGCATCTTTTCAAAATTCAGAAGAGGAAAAGAAATCAAGTGTGCCTCTCATCCAGTCAGTATTGATATTATCCTGCAGTCATTTTTTTCATGATTCATATGAATCTCAGAAGAATAACTAGTTAAGCAATAATACTGCAGAGCTGGCCCGGATTCTATTTATAGCAAGGTCTGTTTCTATTCCTTCCAGCAGTGGAAAGGTAAATTACATTTATAACACCTGAAGGTCTCCTTACCCTCCCACAGAAGTGCCCTGGGAGTTTAGAATAAAAAAGATTGCCATCCTGTTTGCAAGTGAAAATCTTTTTCCTCCCTTCTCCTTACCTGCCAATCAGTCTAGCAGGAGGTAAGAAATCACAAAAAGAGATGCATTCCTACTGCAGGAGTTAGAAACAAATAGTTTATGGGGTGTTAGGAGGAATTCAGTGGAATGAAAGCAGTAGTTAAACTGTTATCAAATGAACTAATTGCTTTACAGTGAATGCATCCGATGCATACAAAAGATTAAATCTGGAATAATTTCAGAAGAAAGATAGTATAATTATGCTGGTGTAATTGGATACAGGCTTCTTGGCTTTGTCATTTTAGACACTCAGTTTTGTTAAGGAAATAGATATTCCAATGCTTAAACAATTTATCTCTGCTAAGTCACACACGTGCAAAGATAGATACTATTTGTTTATCAGGAAGTTAATTCAAAGCAATTTATAGTTTAAATGATGTCTGTACAAGAGTTCTGATCAATGCTTGAATGTCTGAGAAGGAGATGAAATAGCTTGGGAAATACTGCTTGTGTGACTTAATAAAAATGGTCAAAATAGGACTGCTGCTTTTTTCCCCTAGAGTTTTAAAGGCATGAAACTCTTATAGTTTATAGTTTATAGTTTATAGTTTATTTGATTTATATACCGCCCTTCTCCTTGGTAGGGACTCAGGGCGGTTCACAGGGCATATATAAAAAGAAAGACAATACAAAAATTTAAAAAAGGATTAAACCCATGCCCAATTAAAAACAGTAATACAAATTTAAAAAACAATTAAAAACCCATAATCCCCCATCAGGCCAGACCAGCTAATTCGAACAGGTGGGTCTTCAGGCCCCGACGGAAAGTTCGGAGGTCTGGTGCCATCCGGAGCTCCACCGGCAGTTGATTCCATAATGCCGGAGCACCCACAGAGAAGGCCCTCCCCCTGGGGGCCACCAGTCGACATTCCCTGACTGGCGGCACCCTGAGGAGGCCCTCTCTGTGGGAACGCACAGGGCGGAGGGGAGTCTTGAGCAGGAACAGGATAAAAAAGGAGAAAAGCCAAGAGAATATTTAATTTTAACTGAATAATTTACTGGCTGGATATTTAATCCTTCTTCATTTCTCAAACACTAAAAATCACAGTTAGGCTGTAACTTTGGAAGTTCTCTGGAAGTAACAGTGAATGATTTTGGGGAATATGAGTATACCTGAATAATATTAATAATACCAAGCCCAAAGAAATTCCAGAATTGTATAGAATCTCCTGCCATGGGCAGGGACTAGAAGACCTCCAAGTCCCTTCCAGCCCTATAATTCTATATTCTATAATGCTACAAAATTTAAAGAACAGCCAGCAAAATAAAAGAATTTTCCTCTTTAAAACAGATTAATGGGGAGAAATACAATTTTTTTAAAAACTGTCCTAATTTAAATAAACATTGAACTTATTTAGTATGGGGAATTTCACAGGCATATTCAAAACAGCAATTTATAAAATGTGTTATAAGGGTAATGTTTAACCAACAATATTTCCAAACTTAGTTGTCAAAACACATATGTTATAAAAAGGAATGTTACTATCGTTTTGATAAACAAGTTGTGGTTTTGGAGGCATTTATTCATTTGCATTCATTTTAAAGTAAAAATCCTGATTCGATTGGATGTGATTTGATTAAGAGCTATTTTGTGATCACTGAGAGATGCAACAATCAAGAATAACCCAGCACTAACAGTCCTTTTAAAAGATTAAAGTCTTCCAGTCCATAATTTGACAGGCAGCTACCTACATGAAACAACCCGTTCTGTGGCTAATTTTCACCGCACAAATGGCTCTATTGACTTCCATTTCCTTGCTGCATTGGTACATGATTGACAATAATGGCCAGTGTTTACATCAAAAAGTAGCATACTTAAAAAAGACTATGCTGAAAACATTACTAGCGCTGGCTGGCTTGCTTCAATTTCAAGCTACTACTGCTGTTTTAATTGCTTTATTGCTTTTGGATTTCTTTGTCATGCCGCAGAAAATGAATTTGTGCTTTTCAATACTGAAAAAACAACCTTAAGTAGCTTTGAAAAATGGCTTTTTTTAAAAAGAGCAGCTAATAGCATTACATTATTTTTGTTATTATTTTTGAACCAAGAAGGACTGGTGTCATCCAGAATGTTTTATGAGACAGAGACAGACAGACTGACAGACAGACAGGCACACGCGCGCAGGCACACATGCGCGTATACACACACACACACAAACAGAGAGAGAGAGAGAGAGAGAGAGAGAGAGAGAGAGAGAGAGAGAGAGAGAGAGAATGATTTAACAGAATAAGATAATAAAAGAGTTGTAAGGGACCTTGGAGGTCTAGTGTCCAACGCCCTTTTCAGATAAATGACTGTCTTTATAGCACCTGGATCCTGTCTTCAGCCCCCAATTTAATAATATTTAGCTTGTTACTGCTTTATGAAGATTATACAGAATACAGAATAAGAGAGTTGGAAAATCTGGAGGTCTTCTTGTCCACCCACCCCTCATTGGGGCATAATTATTATATTATGACCCCCTCTCCTACTCCATTGTAAAAGTTGACATGGAGTAGGGTCAAGACATCATGAGTATGTGCCTAGGATGTCCCTGTATGTGTGCATTAGGTATGGGTGGTAGTCCTTCAGGTTTAAATAGGAGAGACTTGTGTTGTTCATTTGTGGACACAGGTGGCCCTGCAATTCCAGTCGGAAGGCAGAGTCTAGCAAAATGGAGACATCATAAGTCCATTGTTGTAGTAACTGTAGTGTTATTCTGTGATGCTGCTCAGGTTGCATTATATGTTGCATTATAGAAGGCTTTCTGGTGCTTGGTTGCATAAATGTGTGCTTCTAATGTGTGCTTCACTGAGCCGTGGTGGCACAGTGGTTAGAATCCAGTATTGCAGGCTAACTTTTGCATTCCCACTGCCAGGAGTTCGATCCTGACCAGCTCAAGGTTGGAACAATGAGGAGCAATGGAGCAATGAGGAGCAATGGGGGCAATTTGCTGACTCTGCTTAGAGAGGGCTGTAAAGCACTATGAAGTGGTATATAAGTCTACTGCTATATAAGTGAGTCCAACTGAGTAATAGTTTGGCTGATGTAAAAAAAAATAAGCAAGATTTCAACTGATACTGTGAGATGGTATTATTAATAAACTACTTCTTGGTGGCACAAAAAATATGTGGATGTTTCCATGAAATCCCAGAAGCCAAGCTCAGTTTGATGCAGTCCCCCCACTTTTTATGTACTGAAAATATTTTTTTGTCCTACTTTTTAAATTAAAATGCATTTGGAGCATCTTGCAAAAATAATTAAAAACATAGATAATCATCTGCTTTCATAGCCCGAACACTTTATATGTGTTAAAATGGGAAGAAGCAAATAAAGCTCAACTAAATATGGTCAGCAAAAGATAGGAGAAAAACCAGGTCTTCATTTTGGGGAGAAAAGTGAATGAAGCAAACATTTTAAGGAATTCCACTCAACCCCCCTCTCCTGGGCCAGTTACACCACTACACAAATTCATTGTGATATTGAAAACTGAACAGAGAATTGTGAATGTTTGTTACATTTCAGGAGAGCAATAACACAGTCCATTTGGTTAGAATGCAGTAACTATATATCCTGATAAAGTGAAAAACATCAGAGAGAATTTTCTTCTCTAGATTTGATGCTGAATGGATTTTTGCTAGCAAAATATAGCAGCATTAGATGCTTTAAACTGTGTACAAGGGGCATCATCTTTGATTCTCATTTGTGTAATCTGCCTAGATTCTAACGTAGATTCTAATGTAAATGCAATGTGCTGGTTCATTTAAGATTATTATGCTACCAATGTAGTCAAAAGGCTTTAACAGGTTCAGTGGCCAATGTCTTTTAATGCCCTAATTACTTTCCAATGGGGGAATATTAATCTATTTTAAGAAGATTCATGCTCTCCAAGAACAGGTGCATAAGGTGTTCCTCTCAAAACACACATTTTATGTAGCTTTTTCTGTAAGGCATAATTGAAGACTCAGGGAATAATGCTACGGGACCTATCCTTTACTTCTCAATCAAACCATTTTCCAAAAAATATCCAGTGTAATTGCTCTCAAATTAGAACTTGCAGTAATGTCTTACTGACTCATAAGCTCCACAGCCACATCTGTACATTTGCAGTGCTTGAGTAGGTAATGAAGTAATTAATAGGTCTACATAGATGCACACATTTCATTTTCAAGCAGGCCTAGACATGGAAATCACTTCCAGGCATGATCTTTTGAGTGGATAATAGAATGTGTGAAATGACCCTTCCCAGTGGAGTATTTCTTATTTTCAATGACTCACAAACAGTCCAATCAAGTTAAGTGGGCCCAGAAATGAGTACAATTGTTCAATTGCAGGTTAAACATATTAGAATATCTCTGAAAACAACGAGGAACCACAATAGTGAAACTACTTTTTTTTTAACTTCAGTTTCTAAATTGTGAATACCTTTGTTTCCTTTTAAATGCTATGAGTCTGAGTGAATTCTGGGTGGAGAGATATGTATTCAAAGATATCCCCAAAAACATCTATAAATGTAATGGTTGCTATCCCCTATTAGAGTGAATTAATGCCAGCATTTAAGGGGATAGAGCTGTTTTAAAAATTACTCTGTGGAGTGCGGTGTGGTGGTTAAGAGGCTGGATTAGGAGCAGGAAGACCTAGTTTCTAGATCTGTCTTAGGTCTGGCAGCTGACCGGGTGATTTTGGCACACAGTCATTGTCTTTCAGCCCTAGAACGGGAAGTCAAAAAATAATTATCTACCAAACTGTACTGGAAAAGTGTAGTAGATAATAGTTCATCCTTCAGTGGGTTGATTTGGGATGATTATGATGATATGATGATCATGATCATCATCATGATCATGATGATGATCATGATTGATGATGAGTGTTTGAGAGGGGCTTTGAAAAAGAGGGGGAAATGATATGGATTTGGGTTGTTCTACAGCCCAGAATGGGGTTGGAAAGTGAGAATATTGTGATAACGTCCACTGACTTCATCCAGAGAAGATGAAGAGGGTGTGTTTGTATTTATGCCAAATGTCTCTAAAACCATTTTACTTTGCTAAGTGCAGTACCAGATCAACAACAACAATAACAAAATAACACAGCTGGGTGTACAAATGGCTTCATAGAAATTTCTATTATTTAAGGTAGACTGATCTCCTTTTATTCTATGTATTGGTTTTTTTTGGGGGGGGGGCAATGCTTATGTGCACACCCATGCATACATTTGAAAATAAAATGGTTAGCAGAGTCAATTGTTACAAACAACTGTGATATATTTTTCCAAAATTCTGAGGCATTGTAAAATTGTAATTGTATTTAAATAATTATCTTCCCATGCATGGCAGAGCAATGAAGTCTGCAAGGCAGGATCAATAGATAAGGATATTGGCCAAGCCAATAAACATATGTCATTCAACATATTGCTGTTGTTGTTACAGATATGTTACTTAGTAATTAAAGGTAAAGGTAAAGGTTCCCCGGCACATGTGTGCTAGCCGTTTCCGACTCTAGGGCCCGGTGCTCATCTCTGTTTCAAAGCCGAAGAGCCAGCGCTTGTCCGAGGATGTCTCCATGGTCATGTGGCCAGCATGACTAGACACCAAAGGTGCACGGAACGCTGTTACCTTCCCACCGGAGTGGTTCCTATTTTTCTACTTGCATTTTTATGTGCTTTCAAACTGCTTGGTTGGCAGAAGCTGGGACGAGTAACAGGCACTCACTCTGTTACACGGCACTCGGGATTTGACCCGCCAAACTGTCGACCTTCTGATCAACAAGCTCAGTGTCCTAACCCACTGAGCCACTGCGTCCCTATTTAGTAATTACTTAGTATGAAATGCATTTTGGTACATTTTATATTCTTACAAATAGTGATGCATTTTAAAATGATCAGTCTTAGGTGAAGGAGAACAATTAGAAGGGATTTTCTTAGATTGAGCAGCCCCAAATGACTTTTGGTACAAGAATGGCTATCTCTGTGAAAAACCTAGTCTTGATCATCTCTGCTCACATTCTAAAATCCTTATTGACATCTTTCATTGTGATTGATATCCTACCCATTTCTTAGCCTGCTATTTCACAGACCCAGCTTGGTGGTTAGTATTCATACCTATAATTTGCTGCTTTCAGCATGTTCCCATTTTCACATCAACTCTTTAACAGTTCTATTCATTCATACACAAAACCCACTCATGCACCAAAATTGTACCTAACATTACCTCAGTTCATGTTGGCTGGGCAATTCTGAGTATTGAAATCCAGACATCTTGAAGTTGCTGAAGTTGAGAAATACTGTACTACAGTAGAAGCAAAAAAAAAAAAAAGGCAGCATCAGCAACATTCTTGAAATCTCTGGTTGACTGTGCCTCTTTATTTGTCAGGTTCTTTCATCCATTGAGTTTACGCCTGACAGAGGGAATTTAGAATACTAATTTGATGAGACCTACCAGACATGGTATGATAAATATTCAGACAAGCATTAGATGATCAAAAAAGAGGTTCAGAGAACTCTTAAGTCTCTGGTGCCACTTGGTATCTGTCCATATTTGTGATAAGGTAGACCTAAATTGGAAGCCACAGCAGGAATGAAAAAGTTATTTGTGAAATAGTTATCTACGTATCCAGTTATTCATGAATTATGAATCTGTGAAGGTAGCAAATTTGACAGGGTCTTCTACACTCCAGATACTTAAGCTTTTAGAGATAAATTTGCTCTCAAATACTCATAGGCACACATCTGCATAAATGTGCATGCTCATTTTTCTAATTAGCATTTTTTTCATGCAAGCGTTTCTTATTCTTTTGCTTTCCAATGGCTGCTCTTCCTTACATCTTTAAGAATGTTTAGTTTTTGCTTTCAAATATATATCTAGCAGTCAAGATATTAAGTTTTATATATACTTGATATTTCATGGTCATTTGCTAGCATTTGATAAAGTGACATACAGATATTTGCCCTTCAAACATTTGTATTGCTGTGATGTATTTCTTACTTAATTTTTAGGTCCCTGGTTCACAGGAAAAATGAGAGTGAAGTTCAAACACAGATGCTAAATTTACAGAAGGCAGCCAGGGATGATAGGGATATAATGTTGTTCACTCACTGTTAAATAACTTACTTGTTTACTCTTTAATAAAATAATTAGACTGCAAACCAGAAATTTAACCCAGTATAGTGCAGTACATTAAATTATGCCTGATTATAACCCATTGTTCAATATTCACTTTTCCTTTGTGTTTGGTATAAAATTGTAAATATTTAGGGCAGTAAATTTTTGTCCCAAATAGCCATACAAATTAACCTATGAAATAGATCATAGCAGTTTCGAAGCATAAAAAATGGTCAGTCTTCTAACCATGTTTTGTTGGATTAAGTATTAAACTTCACATAAATGCAAAACCCCCTCCTTTTTATGACCCTGTAATCCTTTAATTCAAGCTAGAGTCAGGGTGACTGGATGGAGCTGAGCGTTTACTGGCTGGATGCCCTTCCTGACTCCACATAAATGCAAAAAATGTGTCTTAAATAACTGTTGTATGTTGTAAATTTTCCCAGTGGGTTGGGACGCTAAGCTTGGCGATCAGATGGTCGGCAGTTTGGCGGGTCAAATCCTGAGTGCCGCATAACAGAGTGAGCGCCTGTTACTCGTCCCAGCTTCTGCCAACCTAGCAGTTTGAAAGCACGTAAAAAATGCAAGTAGAAAAATAGGGACCACTACAGTGGGAAGGTAACAGCATTCCATGTGCCTTTGGTGTTTAGTCATGCCGGCCACATGATCATGGAGACGTCCTCGGACAAGTGCTGGCTCTTTGGCTTTGAAACAGAGATGAGCACCAGCCCCTAGAGTTGGAAATGACTAGCACGCATGTGCGGGGGAATTTTTACCTTTACCTTTAATCTACTCTTGAAGTGTATGGTTAAACTATGGATATAGATATATGTCCAAGGTGTTCAAAAAGTATGGTGAACATATGAAGATGATGGACATGATAGTACTTCACCATGAAATGGGTGGACCTTTGAGGATGCCAACATGACTTTTTTCCACTATGTCTAGCAGACACCTCTGAACAGGTGAATAAAATAAAAGATTGTGTTTACAGTGCTTCCAGTAAATTGTAGTACAAAACATTCTGAACTGTATTTATCTAGTTTTGTTTTTATTGCTTTCAGCTGGATTTGGTTTGTAATTTTAAGCCATGATAAAAAGCATGTGTGTGTTTATATCTGTGCATGTATTTAAATATACAGCATCACATTTTCCCCACTGATTCAATTTCAGTACATTTCAGATGCATTTCTTCAGTCTAAATTTAGTAGAACTAATGAAAGTATGGTCAGTCCTTGGAGTTATTCTAGGTCAGGGGTGTCAAACTGCCGGCCCGTGGGCCAAATGTGTCATCCGGAAGCTGTGCCCACCCCATTGCCGACAGTGGCAAGAAGGCTCCGATACATTGTGCAATGTCACATGACGTTGTGAGTTTGACATGTCTGTTCTAGGATGACATACTGAATGCCAAACCCAGTACCTAACAACTAGGTTCATTGTTACAGAAAATAGTCACAACAATAGGAAAACTTGCATGTAGAAGAGTTTCCGATGATGTGCAGAAAAGCAAATGGAAAGGACACTCATTCTAATTGTTATGTGCCCCCAAAATCTTGTAATGCATGTGTATCTGTTTCAGACATTGGGATGATCAGTATCCAAAATTAGACCATAATTGTTAGCATACATGGCAGAAATTTGGTAGATATTGATACTTTCCCTTTTCCCTCTCTCTTTTATATCCTGGTAAGTGATGGAAAACAAAATAATCTTTACCTAATGTATTCAGTTAAAGTTAGGATTTACAGATGAACATCCAGGGCTCCAAATTCTCCCAAGACACTACTAAAAATTTTAAGAATTTTTTCACATTGTCAAAAGTAAGAAAATATTGACTTCAGTCCAGCTACCTGCTAATTCAGTTCAGTTATTTCCAACCTCCTTGTTGTTTTGCAGAGGTTTATACGCCCAGCAGTTTGATTAGGAATAACCTCAGATAATAACCTCATATACTTGCTAGTATATGCAATTATAATTTTTCAAAGTTAATGCAGCCCTTGACTTTTGAATACATATTTGAAAGCACCATCCCAGAAATGAATGGGGTCAAGGAGAAATAAAACAGGCAGACCCAAACTTGATCTAATTTAAATTTAGTTAAATTGATTGATTAAAGTTAATATTATTCTTGACTACATATTTTTCATAATTTCTCCACTCCTACCTATTAACATTTGGACTTAACAGGACTTCATTCCAGAGATCTGGCAACATACCAGCTGAGAAGGTGAGGCTGTGCATTCTGATGTAGATTTTGTTTGGATCAGCAAGAATGCACAGAGCATGGTGGGAAGGGGATTGCCTATAGATATTTGTTACCTGTTCTCAGGTTCCAGAAAAAGCCACTTCCACAGATAAACATCATCAGCGGTATGTCAGAGTTTATTACTTGTCTTCAGACAGACACATCCTTTCCGTATGCTGTTACAAGAGGAAATACTCTCTATTGCATTTTAACTCCTCTTTACTTTCATTTTTTGTGTCATTGTCTGGTCTTCCTATAATCAATTTGATAAATCATGAAAGTTCATTTTGTTCAGAACTATAATAGTTTTGGAATTTTTCAGAAGCATGGGGAGAAAAATTCCTTCCTTCCTTCCTTCCTTCCTTCCTTCCTTCCTTCCTTCCTTCCTTCCTTCCTTCCTTCCATCCATCCATCCATCCATCCATACTTGATTATGTGTGCAGGTTGGCTCATGCCAATAACCTAACTTAACATAGATATAGTTTTCAGTTAAGAAAAGTAAAATATAAATGAAATGGCAAAGATCTGTTAGCAAAACAAGTGAGATCTTCTGCAGAAGCCTCTTTTTAGCAATTATCTAGGGTGCAGAAGTATGCTACAGCCAAGCAGCACCAATTGTATTTATTGTTAATAACTTAATATCTTGCAGAAAATTTCTTTCACAAAATTGAGGAAGTTTGGGAGTAAATTCAGTGTTTTCTGGTTTAAGTGAAAAGGAACAACAAAAATGCCCAGGGTTCTTGATTATGGCCATCAAAACAGTAACAAACAATAGTGGCTTCCTTTAATGCTTTCTTTACCACAGTCATGCTAAGCAGGAAGACTAAGGGAGATTAATGACTCAAAGTCATCAAGTAGTTAGTCCAATATCTTAATCTTTACAGAGTACTGGCAGTGTGCAAAAGTGTATGCATGACTCATTAGAGAAAGCCCTGTACCAATATTGGTTCGCAGAAGTGTTTGGATGTATATTTTGGCCCATGCAATCTTTTGTTCACTTATAGACAGCCATGGATTAAACAATAAGGATGTGCTTAGGGTACCAAGGAAAAAGATGCACCACAGAGTCCCCCCCTTTGTTACTATGTCCTTAACTCTCTCTTTGTCACACTTGACTTTAGATGAATTCTTTTCAATTGTCCTTTCTCTGCCATGTTCAACATTAATCTGTATTTTTTAAAAAAAGAATAACTTTCTTTGGCATTGTGGGTGACTAAAGTTTAAGATTGGGTCTGAAAATATCATCAGGTATCATTTTTGTTTTATTTCTTATGGTGTGAGAGTTTCACTTCTTTCAAGGGACACAATTGCTGGGCTGTACTTAGGGCATAGAGGGACACAGTGGCTCAGTGGGTTAGGACGCTGAGCTTGTCGATCAGAAGGTCGGCAGTTTGGTGGGTTGAATACGAGTGCCGCGTAACAGAGTGAGCGCCTCTTACTCATCCCAGCTTCTGCCAACCTAGCAGTTCGAAAGCATGTAAAAAGGCAAGTAGAAAAATAGGGACCACTCTGGTGGGAAGGTAACAGCGTTCTGTGCACCTTTGGCGTCTAGTCATGCCGGCCACATGACCACGGAGATGTCCTCGGACAAGCGCTGGCTCTTCGGCTTTGAGACGGAGATGAGCACTGGCCCCTAGAGTCGGAAATGACTAGCACGCATGTGCGGGGAAACCTTTACCTTTTACCTTACTTAGGGCATCAAAGGACTTTCATTTGGCCTTGCTTGTGAGTTACCAAAAAGTTTGCAGAGTTCCAGCAATATAACACATACTGCAGTATAACAGCGGTAAGTAACTCTTACCTTCAGAGAGAGGTGAACATTAGAAGTGCCTTCTTTTTCTCCAGTGCAGATTAAAATCTAAGGTAGAATAGATTTCTAAGTTGACCACAGAGCATAAGGGAAGTGATCACATGCTTTCTATCTGCAGATTTCTGGGGAAAAATAAGCCAAAGTGATATAGATTTTCCTTCTTTTGCAGCTTGCCTAGGGATTTTCTATATTGCTGCTGGTAAAAAGTGTTCTGGACATAACTTTTCTTATTTATGCCTCTTTTCTGAGTTAAGCAGTGACATTTCTTCGCTTAACTTCAATCTGCATGCCACAGGGCTGTGTGCTTAGCCCCTACCTGTACTCTTTATACACTTATGATTGTGTATCATCTGACCCATCCACTGCGATAATCAAGTTCGCAGATGATACAACTGTGGTGGGTCTTATTACAGGTGGGGATGAGACAGCATATAGGGCGGAGGTACAAAAACTATCCATATGGTGTAGTAGCAACAACTTGCACCTAAACATCAGCAAGACGAAAGAGATGGTGTTAGACTTCCGGAGAAAAAAAGAGGAACCTGCCCCACTTTACATCGGGGAGGACTGTGTAGAGAGAGTTCCCTCCTTTAAATTTCTGGGAGTCTACCTCTGTGAAGATCTGACCTGGAAAGTTAACACAACCCAGGTGGCTAGAAAGGCCCAACAGCGGCTTCACTTTCTTAGGATCTTGCGGAAGAACAGGGTAGAACAACAGCTAATGACCCTCTTTTACCGGTCTACCATAGAGAGCGTCCTCTCGTATGGTATTGTGGTTTGGTATGCCGGTCTGACAGCCGCGGATAGGAAAGTATTACAGAGGGTAGTGAGCACAGCACAAGACATTGTGGGCTGTTCCCTGACACCACTGGATGACATCGCCAGGGCTCGTTGCCTTGGAAGAGTGAGGAAGATTCTCAGGGATGACTCACACCCTGGACGGTATCTTTTTACTCTCCTACCATCCGGTAGGAGATATAGGAATATAGCCAGCCGTACCAACAGGCTGAAGAACAGCTTTTATCCGTGGGCTGTTAGGCTTTTGAATGGGATGTAATCTTATGCAGAGTTGACTTGGGAGGCCGGTGTGTGGTGTAGTTGGTTCACATAGTGTGGTGGGATGGAGGGTTTGTTGTCACTGTGTGTTGGGGGGAGAGAGCACAGGGGGAGGCTCAGCTAATCTCAATGTACACATGTTGTACTTTGACAATAAAGGTTTATTATTTTATTATTTCAGCATCTTTCCCACATAGTTAGAAACACCACTGCTTCCCTGGTTGTACAGTAGTAGGAAATGAAGAATGTGTTTATTTATCTTTGCAATAGTCTAGGACAAGATGTTTTTTTTTTTTAAAGTGTTTCATAGAATCCTATAGATGATAAAGGTGATGATGATGATAGTGATGATGGTTTGTTACACAGTCAACCAGATGTTCAGAATGAATTTGGCATGTTTATCTACCTATTGATTCCTTCCCAAAGGACTAGGGTAGGTAGATGTTATTGTCTGTTGGTGTTAAATATATCATGATAGGATGTAAGCTGTTCCAGGTAAAGCTATCTTTTACAATTGTATGATGGCGATTCTGTCACTACTGATTGTATTCAAGGGGTGCTCTAGATGTTTGGGAATTGCACCCAAGGAACCCATCACTATTGCTACTATGCTTTTTTTCCCATTTCTATTTACAAGTCTTTGTATTTTTTGTGATTTTCTCCAGTTCTTTCCTTTCTATTCTGCTGGCCCAGATACTGCAATGTTACCTATCCAAACATGTTTGTCTTTTTTATCAACAATTGTTAAATCCTGAATATTATGTGGCAGGTGCTTATCTGTTTTGGATTCTCAAGTCCCACAGCACTTTATTTATTTATTTATTTTAATTTTCAATTAATTTCTCTATTTTGTGGCCCCACCTTGCTTGCAGGCAAATAGCATTTCTTGCAGATAAACTAATGCATTCATTGTTGCTGCTTTGTCATGCTTTTTCTTCTAATCAGTCTGCAATTTTCTTACACTGTTTCTGCAGCTTCTTTACAAAGGTGGCATATTCTGTCTGTTGCTATATTCTCGTTCTGGCATTGTATCCATTTGTTCTTAAGGCTTGATCTTATGCAGCCAAAATTAGTCCCTTTAACTCTTTCTTCACTTTTCCTGCTCTTAGCCATTGCCAAATATTGTTGTTGTTATCTGCTTTGTCTGCTATTCTCTCTCTCTCTCTCTCTCTCTCTCTCTCTCTCTCTCTCTCTCTCTCTCTCTCTCTCTCTCTCTCTCTCTGTGTGTGTGTGTGTGTGTGTGTGTGTTTGCCTTGCCATTTGTTCTTCATTTGGTCTTGTAGATCAGTTTGGTGTTCATAGTATACTATCTTCAGTGTTTCTTCTTCATTGCCTTTGAGTATTCTTCTAATATTCTTTTATCTTCATCAATTGTCTGCTATAATTGCAATATTCCATGCCTACCTATTTCCCTTGGTAAATAGACTCCAACAACATCACTGCTTGGGTGAATGGTATGATTCATTATCATTATTTTTTCTGGTCTTGCAATATTGACCTTTTAGTTCTGTGTGAATCTAGTCCATTATTCCTACTGTGTATCTAATGACTGGAATTACACAGATGTTAATTTCCCAGGTGTTGATGGTATTTCCTCCAATGAGTTTGGACATTAATATCTTCTTTACTCTTCTTGTTGAATTCAGTGTGCTTGATATTGTCAGCTTGAAGGATGCCCAGGTACTTGTTGTGATTTCTTCATCCAGACTCTTGAAGTCATTGCCATAGAACATCTTGATTCCACAGTTTTTGCTTTTTTTGTCCTGTTGGTGAGGATAGCACATTTGTCCATCCAAAGTCCATTGCAACATCTTGACTGTATTGAGCAGCAATTCTGTTTCAAATGGTGTTTTCCCAAACAGTTTCAGATTGTTCTTATCAGGGAGGTGAGATAGCCTGGCAGATGTTTTTGAAGTTTGATAGCTATGTCCTGACTTGTTCAGTATTGTCAACAGAGGAATCATTGCAATGACAAACAGTAGTGATGATAGTGAGTTTCCTTGGAAGATTCCTCTCTTGATATTAACCTCTGCCAGACTATCATCATTGACCAGCAACCACGTCTTCTGTTTTGCCATTGATATTTGCACAAAATTTCTGAGATTTCTATTATCTCCTATTATTTCTAAGTGCTTCATTATCCAATCACATGACAAGGAGTCAAACTCTTCTTGTAATCAATCCTAGCTACATTCAAATTGGTGTTCCTTCTCTTACAATTTTCCAAAATGGTTTTGTCAGTTAAAAACTGATTTTCTGTTCCTTTGCTTTTTTGGTCAATCTCCTTGGTGTTCATAAAAGAACTTGTTTTCAACCAGATGCTGTTGGATCGCAATCTCTGGGTGAGATTCAAGGTGCTGGTGATGACCTATAAAGCCCTGAATGGCTTCGGTCCGGGATGTCTGAGGGAACACCTGCTGCCAGCATCAAGTTCCCTTCGCCCAGTGCGCTCCCACAGGGAGGGTCTTCTCAGGGTGCCGCCGGTAAAAGATTGCCGGCGGATAACACCCAGGGGGAAAGCCTTCTCAGTGGGTGCGCCTGCCCTTTGGAACCAGCTGCCCATGGAGCTCAGGACTGCCCCCGACCTACGTTCATTCCGCCGGGACCTGAAGACTTGGCTCTTTGAGCTCTCTGGCCCAGGCTGAGAATTTTAACTGGGGTTTTATTGTCAGGGATAATTTAATCTTTTTAATTGTCTTTTAACTTTTGTATTTTGTATTGGTGTGATTTTTAAAATGCCCTGTAAACCGCCCTGAGTCCTTCGGGAAAGGGCGGTATATAAATCTAATAAAATTAAAATTAAAATTAAATCTTATTTTCCAGCCTGATCTTGCATTTTGGTGATGCACTGTTTGGCTTTTTTCCTTTGTCGTTTTTGTATCTCAGGCATTCTGTTGGTTTTTTTGTTTTGCTATTCTAGTTGCTCAGTTATTCTTTGTTTCAATTCTTCCTCTTTAGTTAGATGGTTTTGTTCTTTCTGAGGAGAAGACAGAGGAGAGGGTGCCTGGTTTGGGAATGAAAATGATTCAATAAATATGCTGGCTTTTTCTATTGCTGATTTCCCCTACTTGCTTTTACAGCCTGATCTACGTCTGGCAATGTTTTGATTTCTTTAGACTCTTGCAGTTGTTCTTTCCAGAATTAGTACATCCTTTTCAGATATTCTTTTCTTATTGGGATTGATTTATAAAAACAAATCATTATTTCTTTGTTTTTTATATTTGTGATGGATAAACACTTTTTTTCTCCCAGTAGTCCTACAGCTGCTGGCCCTTATTGCTCAACCAACAGTCCTATATCCTTTAGCCCATTGTTGTTCTTATTATTACAAATAGGTTCCATGGCCTGAAAAAGTTGCAAATCACCTGATTTATCTTTCATTACATAAGTCTCTACTTTCATCATTCTTATGATTTTTCTACCTCTTTCTATTTTCTATCAGTGAAAGAAACTATGGGTAGTATACAGATACTAAAAATAAAAATAAAGCAAAGCTCCTCCTCCTCCTCCTGCTCCTTCATTGGAGGGTACAACTACTACACTGCTCAAAGTTGATCAAAAGCCTTTTTGACCATGACCTGCATACGTTTCCAGCAGAGGCTATGGGTCCAAAACAATCACTGGATAACAAGGTTGTCTGTCTGGGCAATCATCTATGGAGATTCTCAGTCAGCCAGGCCATATCCCAAAGATGCTTTTTCATGAGGCAACTGGACTTTCTTGTTTTTCTTTGAAGACAGTTCACTTCTCATCCAAGAGGCTTCTTCAGCTCTGAACTGCAGGTTTGAAAGAGGGGTCAAAGAAGCCATCCATGTCAAAAGTGAATCTGTCTCTCAACAGATGGGGAGGGATCCGACATCATCTATCTCCAGTCTACAACACAGTCCTTTCAACAGTTCCAAGAAGGCTCCACACCCATTTGCACTATTCAGGTGGCCCTGAAGACACAGATAAGCTTCCAGGGGCTTCAACAGCTCGCTAAAAGAATGCAAATGAACAGCCTGTCTGCAGGACTATAAATCTTTCCATTCACCACCATTCAGTCAGAGCTGAAGAAGCTTCTTGGATGAGAAATGAAATGTCTTCAAAGAAAAACAAGAAAGTCCAGTTGCCTCATGAAAAAGTATCTTTGGGATCTTTGGGCAAATGCACCAACACTGAAAGTAAGACTAAGAAATCCCTTAGCATCAACAAATTTCTGAATGAATAGGATAAAACAATAGGTTTATGTTTCAAAAGTTTCTCCTGATGGTCTCCAGATACTGGACTAGAACATGTACTGTACTAAGTTGCTAATATTGACAACTATGCTTACTTAACTTATACTGCAATTTATAGTGCAAATCTAGGCAGGTTTTAGGAAGTAAGTTTAACATGACTGGTTTTCAGAACTTAAGAACAGTCAGACCTGGATAGTGATTGACTACAATGGAATCCCAGGGTCTGACTGGGAAGGTGAAAAAAGTTTTTAGGAGCAGGCCATAGCAAACTGTCCTGGGGATTGAGCTTGATGTAAAGACAACCTTAACTCTTCAAGTCTAACTATATTAAATAGGTCTAAGAAATAGAATCAATTAGACATAATATCCCATGGTATGTATGTATGTATACATATAGATACACACACACACACACACACACACACACACACACACAAGTAGCGGAGGGGAGGAGCGGGGGTCGGTCGGTCGCCCCCGGGGCTCCAGGGCAAGTCGTGGGAATGCCTATTCCCATGACGTTAGGGAATGGCAGCAGGTGCAGGAACAGAGGGCCGTATCGATCTCAGGGAAGGCCTCTCCGCTACTTGCAAGCGGTGAGGCGTTCCGACCCTCTTGTTCTACCCCGAGGTCCCGGGAGTGAGGATGTGCAGCCGCCTGAGCTCCGGCTGGTGTACCTGAATGCCAGGTCTGTCGTTAATAAAGCTCCTCTCGTCCGTGACTTGGTCGAGGGTGAGCAGGCGGACCTGGCTTGCATCACGGAGACTTGGTTGGGCCCAGAGGGCGGTATTCCTCTGGCTGATCTTTGCCCACCAGGTTTCTGGGTGCTACACCGGCCTCGGGCTCAGGGCAGGGGTGGGGGAGTGGCTGTTGTTATGAGGGAGACCTTAGCTCCGCGGGAGGCCACCGTTCTGCAGATAGTTGGGTGTGAGTCTCTCTTTTTGAGATGCGGCCCTGGTGCGCAGTTGGGCTTGCTGCTGGTGTACCTTTCGCCTAGTCACGCAGCAGCAGCCCTGCCTGAGCTTCTCGATGTCCTCTCTGGGTTGGTGGTTGAGTTCCCGAAACTTATAGTTTTGGGGGACTTCAATCTACCGTCTCTGGGAGGATCATCTGAGTTGGCTCGGGAGTTCATGGCTTCCATGACGGCCATGGACCTGACGCAAGTAATTTCAGGACCAACTCATGAGGGAGGCCACACCCTTGACCTAGTTTTCTTATCTGGTCGGTGGTTAGATGATCTTGGTGGGGGCTCTCCAATTATTATGCCCCTGTCATGGACCGATCATCATCTCCTGCGGCTGGTCTTCCGTTTTGCCACCCCCTGCCATGGGTGTGTGAAACCAGTTAGATGGTACCGCCCCAGACGCTTAATGGATTCCACGAGATTCCAGGCAGCACTGGGGTCCCCACCTGCCTCCCCCACTCACAGCTCGGCAGATGCCTTAGTGGAAGCTTGGGAAAGGGCAGCCACTGAGGCTCTTGACCGAGTTGTACCCTTGCGGCCCCTGACCCGATGCAGATCCCGTCGAGCTCCATGGTTCTCCGCGGAGCTCCGGGAGATGAAGCGCCGGAGACGGGGCCTAGAGAGCGGTTGGAGGTCCAGCCGATCCGAATCCGACCGATTGCGACTAAGAGCCCACATTAGGTCTTATGTCACCGCGATAAGGGTGGCGAGGTCTAATCACTTTGCTACCCTTATCGCGTCCGCAGATAATCGCCCGGCCGCTCTGTTTAGGGTGACTCGCTCCCTCCTTAATCAGGAGGTGAGGGAGGAACCCTTGCAGGGTCGTGCCGAGGAGTTTAACAATTATCTGTCGGACAAAATCACTCGGATTCGGACCGGTCTGGACTCTGACTGGGCAGAGTCTGGCGATCAGGACGCGGGTGGTCTTGTCGATATCACTTGGGAGGAGTTTGATTCTGTAACTCCGGAGGAAGTGGACAGGATTATGGGGAGACTGAGCTCCACCACATGTTTATTGGACCCGTGCCCTTCCTGGCTGGTTTATGCAGCCCGGGAGAGGACACACAGCTGGTTCCAGGCAGTTATATCAGCTTCTTTGAGTGAGGGTAGCTTCCCTGCCGTCTTGAAAGAGGCGGTGGTGAGGCCCCTCCTCAAGAAGCCTGCCTTGGACCCAGCTGTATTGAACAACTTCCGTCTGGTCTCCAACCTTCGCTTTCTTGCGAAGGTTGTTGAGAGTGTGGTGGCGCATCAGCTCCCTTTGGTCCTGGATGAAGCGGATTATCTAGACCCGTACCAATCGGGTTTCAGGCCCGGGCACAGCACGGAGACGGCATTGGTCGCGCTGGTGAATGATCTCTGGAGGGCTCGGGACAGGGGTCATTCCTCTGTTCTAGTCCTATTAGACCTCTCAGCGGCTTTCGATACCATCGACCATGGTATCCTGCTGCGGCGTCTCAGGGGATTGGGAGTGGGAGGCACGGTTTTACAGTGGTTCTCCTCCTATCTCCAGGGACGCTCGCAGTCGGTGTTGACAGGAGGGCAGAGGTCGACCGCGAGGTCTCTCGTTTGTGGAGTTCCTCAGGGGTCGGTTCTCTCACCTCTCCTGTTCAACATCTATATGAAACCGCTGGGTGAGATCATTCGTGGCTTTGGAGTTGGGTATCATCAGTACACTGATGATACCCAGCTTTTTCTTTCTACCCCAAACCACCCCAGTGATGCCCTCAACGTGATGTCCCGTTGCCTGGAGGCGGTTCGGGTCTGGATGGGGAGGAACAGACTTCGACTCAACCCCGACAAGACCAAGTGGCTTTGCATACCTTCATCCCGGGTCTATTCGGATATTCCATCTCTTTCTATGGGGGGTGAATTATTACCCACCGTAGATAGGGCTCGCAACTTGGGAGTCCTCCTAGATTCGCGGCTTACCTTGGAAGATCACATGGTGGCTGTGACTAGGGGGGCTTTCGCCCAGGTTCGCCTGGTGCGCCAGTTGCGGCCCTATCTAAGCCGGGATGATTTATGCATGGTCACTCACGCGCTCGTGACCTCTCGTCTAGACTACTGCAACGCTCTCTACATGGGGCTTCCCTTGAGGACCACCCGGAGGCTCCAACTGGTACAGAATGCAGCTGCAAGAGTTGTGTTGGGAGTCTCCCGATACTCCCATGTGACACCTCTGCTCCGTGAGCTGCATTGGTTGCCAGTTGTCTTCCGGGTGAGATTCAAGGTGCTAGTAATGGTGTTCAAAGCCCTCCATGGCATGGGGCCGGAGTACCTCAGGGAACATCTGCTGCCGGCATCAAGCTCCCTGCGCCCTGTGCATTCCCACAGAGAGGGCCTCCTCAGGGTGCCACCGGTCAGAGAATGTCGACTGGTGGCCCCCAGGGGGAGATCCTTCTCTGTGGGCGCCCCGGAGCTATGGAACCAGTTACCGGTTGAGCTCCGGACGGCGCCCGATCTGCGCTCCTTTCGCCGCGATCTGAAAACATACTTGTTCGAGCAAGCCGGCCTGGCCTGAGGGGGGATTGGTGGGGTTTTTTATCATTTTTATTGGGGTTTTTACTATGTATCAATTGTATTTTAATCAGGCATGTATTTAATTATCTTTTAGTTTTTGTAAATTTCTGTGTTTTATTCTTGCCCTGTACACCGCCCTGAGTCCTCCGGGACAAGGGCGGTATAGAAATATTAATAAATTAAATTATATATATATATATATATATATATATATATATATATATATATATATATATATATATATATATATATATATATATATATATATATATATATAATTTAATTTATTAATATAATAATTTATTTTTATTAATTTATTAATATAATAATTTATTTATATTAATTTATTAATATAATATATATATACGCGGTGGCTCAGTGGGTTAAGACGCTGAGCTTGTCTATCAGAAGGTCAGCAGTTCAGTTTGGCGGGTCGAATCCCGAGTGCAGCATAACAGAGTGAGCGCCTGTTACTCGTCCCAGCTTCTGCCAACCTAGCAGTTCGAAAGCACATAAAAACGCAAGTAGAAGAATAGGGACCACTACAGTGGGAAGGTAACAGTGTTCCGTGTGCCTTTGGCATCTAGTCATGCTAGCCACATGACCACAGAGTCGTTCTCGGACAAACGCTGGCTCTTCGGCTTTGAAACAGAGATGAGCACCGGCCCCTAGAGTTGGAAACGACTAGCACTCAGAGTGGCTTACAAAATCTATAAAATATAAATGTGCAACAACAAAGACAGCCTGCACTAAAACATCCAGTATAATAACAAAGAATTACAATTGGGACTCCACAACTCATTAACCTGAAGCTTGAAATCAAGATAATTATTTATTTCTTTCTTTGTTTAAATTTGTTGTTGCAATTGTATAAAATAGTCATCATGAACAACAAATCTGCTCACTCATTCCTAAGCAGTATGGACATTGCTGCTACTTAGACTCATAGGATTTTTAATCCAGTGCATCTGGAGAGCACAAGGTGGGGAATTAATATAATTCATAATTTAATAGGAACAAATAATATTTTTTGCAATATAGAAAGCATGCGTATCACTGTCTCATTTTTTTCTCCTTTAAGGTGACTGGTAATTGATTTGAGATACAACCTATCCTATTCTGTGAAACCATTCTCCTTCTGTACAAAAATAATAGTGCCAGATGAATGCTGGTTGGGAATTTTGAGAATTGTAATCATGTTACATCCAGAAGGCATCAAGTTTGAGAAGATGGAATGGAATTATGGAAGAAAACAGTGAGCATAATAATAGACAATTAGTAATGTCACAATGGAAATGTGGCAATTGCATATAGTATGTTCATTGCCTGACAGAAACATGTAAGTTATAGCATTTGTCTGCTGATATTTCCCCTTTCTTAAGAATACCCAGATTTAGACTGGAAATTACCATATTTTTTTTCCATCTATAAGATGCACCCTTGTATAAGATGCTCTGGCAGGTGAGTTTCTCCATGCCAATCAGCTGTTTGGCGGAGTGCCAAACACCTGAGCCGGCAAATCTGGAAGTTTGGCTGGCCGACGATCTTGCCCCCTCTCCCCTCCTGTTAGTGGCAAGCCCACAGAAGCTTGACACCTGTACCAGGCAGCATGGCAACCCACATAGGCATGCCCTGGGCTGTGGAGGTTACCATTATTTTTCCATGTATAAGACACACCTGATTTCTGAACAGGGTGTTTGCAGGAAAAAATAGCTTCTTATACACAGAAAAATATGGTAGTCATTTTTTCCACCTTTAAAGTTATCCTTATTTTTGTCTATATTATATTAACAAACTCTGATTTTTTATTTTGGTCATAAAGATGCATTGGAAGGTGATTCTCTTTTTAGTAAATGTATTAAACGTATTAAAGTTTAATGAAAATGAAAATAGTAGGAAAAGGGGGAAGGGAAAAGGAGGAAGAAGAAGTATATGGTAAAGAGGACAAACAAACAAAAAGCATTGACTACAACTGTTTTTAACACATTAAAATAAAATATCACAATCTCAATTTTTTACTTTTACATATTTAACATATACTAGCCATTTCTATCACAACAAAGTTACCTAATCAGCAACAATGTCCATTGTCTTAAAATTTATCAGTTTTTATCATGACATGCAGAAGTATTCAATTGTTGTTTGATATTTAGTTGCTTTCTTCCAAAAGTATGATTCTAGTCAATTAGATGGTCAGTTTTGTAAGTTTAGGAAACAAGCCATACGTTTAGCAGGAGGAAATCAACTTTCAATAATCTCTAAAAATTCATCAGTAATCCCTTCTCTGAAACCACGTAATGCTTGCATGTTATTTGACTACAGCAACTATTCTAATGGAAGTATCGTGGCTCATCTCTATACCGAGTCTCTCAGAGATCAAGCGTCATGCAAAAAGGTATGACAATGAAGACTCTGAGAATAAAGATGTTTTTCATAGGAATGAGATTTTTCAGGCTCCCAAACCTTGCCCTTTGAAAGATAAGTTCTAAGCCAGGGGTCTTCAAACTTGGCCCTTTTACAACTTATGGACTTCAACTCCCAGAATTCCTCAGCCAGCGTGCCTGGCTGAGGAATTCTGGGAGTTGAAGTCCACAAGTCGTAAAAGGGCCAAGTTTGAAGACCCCTGTTCTAAGCAAATGTTAGGAAAAGATCAAAGAACACAAAGATGAAGAAGTACCTCTTTCCTTAGGAGATCTGAGCATTAAAAGGAATTTCAATGCATGTTTGAAACATAAGAACTTCATTTCTGCATTCATCATCTTTGAAGGCATGAAGAGGATGAGGGATGGACATATTGGTTTATATTAAGCTGTCCTACCTTAATGTTCCAGCAGAGTTGCCCATCCACTATGATTAGCTTGAGTCTGAAAAAGAAACTTCAGCATCAGAGACTGCACCAGAACAGAAATTATGGCTTGAAGCAGAGTTGCAAGTGCAGCTGATCAGTAACTAAAGTTTTAACATTTTCACTCAAGGAGTAGAATTAAATTCCATCTCTGAAAACATTTGCAAATTGTCTTGTGATGGGCTTAGTGCATTTTGTTGAGTCATCCATTGGAATCTGGACTGCAATTCCATTAGTCTTTGGTCTTGTCACACTTTCATGGCCTCTTTGGCATTTAATTAATATGTCAACCATGACATTCATTTTGGAATAGACTTTGCCATTCTATTAATTTCATTAACCACCCTACTCGGAAGTCTCACATACTTTTGAAAATGAGCATGAGTTTCTGTTCTTTCATTCGCTATCCTGAGTCTTTATGCATGCAAACTCTTGCTTTCCATGCATGAAAATTCACCATATTTATTTATTTATTTATTTTATTTTATTGGATTTGTATACCACCCTATTCCCATAGGACTCAGGGCGGTTTACAGGGCAGTTAAAACCATGAATACAAAAAATTAAAAACAATTAAAACAATTAAATTAGATTCAAGCCCCAAGAGTAAATCTAAAACCCAGTTAAATTAACAACCCCACAGTCTGGACCCAACAGATCGAAGAGCCAAGTTTTCAGGTCCCGGCGAAATGAGCGAAGGTCGGGGGCAGTCCTAAGTTCTGTGGGTAGTTGGTTCCATAGGGCAGGCGCACCCACAGAGAACGCCCTTCCCCTGGGAATAACCCGCCGGCATTCATTAACTGGCAGTACCCTGAGAAGGCCCTCCCTGTGGGGGCGCACAGGACGATGGGAAGATGATGCCGGCAGCAGGTGTTCCCTTAGATAGTCCGGACCCAGGCCATTTAGGGCTTTATAGGTCATTACCAGATATAATTACATGCGGGGGGGGAAGGGTAGGTGAGAAATTTAATTTTCAAATATATAAAGTAGTAGTGTGATGAATGATGCAATCTTTTGGAAGCATATCCATTCAGATCAAAGTTGAAGAGAAAAGTGTAATATTTTTTAATGAACATCATTCAGAAAATGAAATGCTACTGTGCTCTTGGTAGTTTCTTTTTTTCTTGCATTTTATATCTTCAGGAATTCATCAGCTCTGCATATTTTTGTATATAAATTTCAGAGATGGGCTTCTCAGGCATCAAAATTAGCTTTTTAAGATGTTTAATGAGTAATTAAATATTGATGGTTCACTTAGCTATAAGAATTTTGTGCCCAATATATGGAGTATATTTGTGGTGCCAGGGCAAGAATATAGCAATGCAGAAGAGCAAGCTATGCTGAAGAAGATGCTCTGGTTTGTTTGTTTTTTTTTAAAGTAGGCAAAATATATTTTATATTTGGGGTTTTCATACAAAACTCAGCAATATAAGTCTGAAGGCGAAGATAGTTTCTCTCTGCATCTCTCCCTTAAACATTACAGCATCCTTTATTATGTTGATTAAAATGAGTTTTCAGGAGCGAATTGTGCATACTTTTAAAGTTCAGATTTTTTTATTGTCCTGTTGATGTTTTTCATGTATGCCTACATAATGATTGAATTCTTTGTTATTTATCCATGATTCAAGCTTGTCCTTTAACGTCGCAGGCTTATGTTTGTATTAACGGAAGGCAATCCGACAACCCAAAGGTGATAAAAAATGGAGCTGTCCATAATTTCAGATAACATTAAATCAGGCTTACTAATAATAAGATTGTGGCTAAGTAAGGTATTTCAAATCAAAGATTCTCCTGCCTGTCGTAATTGCTCAACTATGTAGGTCAGCTTTCATCCAAGATGAAAAGCAGACAGAAAGATTTGTGCCTGGACTTGTGACTTTTGCACTTTTTTGGCAAAGCAAAATGTAACTTCAGATAGTCCCCAAAGGATAGGGATAGTAAGCAAAAAAAATTTCAAAGTGAGTTGACAAATTTGACTGCATAATCATTTATATCCACCATAGTAAAAAGGTAAAGGTTCCCCTGCACATGCGTGCTAGTCGTTTCCAACTCTAGGGGCCAGTGCTCCTCTTCGTTTCAAAGCCGAAGAGCCAGCGCTTGTCCGAGGACGTCTCCGTGGTCATGTGGCCGGCACGACTAGACACCAAAGGTGCACGGAACGCTGTTACCTTCCCACCGTAGTGGTCCCTATTTTTCTACTTGCATTTTTACATGCTTTTGAACTGCTAGGTTGGCAGAAGCCGGGACGAGTAACAGGCGCTCACTCTGTTACGCGGCACTCAGGATTCGACCCGCCAAACTGCCGACCTTCTGATCGACAAACTCAGCATCCTAACCCACTGAGCTACCGCGTCCCTATATATCCACCATAATCCTTCATAATTAAGACTTTTATTGCAGTTCATAAGCATCATTTGCATGGTCGTATTTATATCAGTGGAGCATTTTCTTAGGCAAGACTAAAAGGAAATCTAACTCAAGCTGTTTTCTTTTCCAACAGGAATGGTAGGTTTACCACACAGAAATTTTGTTTCCTGAAACTTTGAAGGATGCCAAGGAATTTTATATTGAAACAACTCTCCAGAAAAAATGTCCTTAATGGTCAAACTCTCTTCTTATATATTTTATATATTCATTTCATATTTGGGGAATGTTTTCTTTTTCATGAATCATATTGTCAGGGAACCCAATTTGCAAACAAGATTATTGTTTAATAGATAGGATATCAGCTTTTTATTCTGAAATGTGTTGTTTCTTAAAAGTGGACTCTCTTTTTCTTCTTCTTTTAGCTGCAATTTGATGCTTTTCATTCTTATTGCTGAGTACAAAACTAGTTTACTATCTGATGGGTATGTCATTATGAGTTATGTATGTATTATAAGAAAGGTGCATACAGTATATTGCTGAAGCAGTTCAACAATGACTGATATGCAAGGAAAACCTTTCAGCAGCTCTTCAGCAGCTATTTTAAAAAGCTACTCATCCCAGAATGAATATGGATTTCAGAAATGACAACCACAAAACCTCAGAGAAATGGGAGGAATTTTACTGAGGAGCTGCACAGGGAATGTATATCAGTGGGGAATAGCAAGGACAAAAAACATAGCAATCAAAAGTAGCATTAAATGGGCGAAGCAACATTTAAACATTGTTAAAGGAATGTGCCTTAGCTGTGAAAATTTCAGTGGAAAAGGGAGAGAAAAGAGGGCTTTAAGGGCAGTCCTTTTGTAGCAGAGTGGAGAAGAAAAAATGATATAAGGAAGAACATGAGAGGGAAATATGGGTTGAAAAAAAATCAAAATCTGAATTTCAAGACGGGACTAGGAGGAATGGGAAAAAGAACCTGTGTATCACACTTTTCGATGTCTCCAAAGTGCATTGAAGAAGGGAGGCAAGACATCCCAAACAATAGCTGTCCACCTGTTCTCCAAGTCTGTGAATTCAATGCATTCTTTACTTCAGATGCCTCTGGTACTCCTCTGATACTCATGACTCAGACTAGTTCAGTAACTCATCATTTACATACCTCTCTTGTTTGATATGGACCCAGTTATCCAGTCAACACTGCCTGATTCTTTCAGATTATGAAACCCATCTCAGCAGTGAGTGGTCCAGGTACCTGGAAAGATTGTATTGCTGAGTTCTGAGAGATAACATACAGTATATTTCACTTTCTGCAGGTCTCAGCCCCTTTATCAGGCTGTAACTGCAGGTCCAGATGTGTAGAGGAACCCAACAGAACCCTGTCTCCAGACTGCTAAGAAGAGCTGTCTTCAGATGATTTACAGAGAGTGCATGGAATAAGCAAAAACTTGCAAGATGGTAAAGAACTCAGAGATGGCTGACCATCTTGAGTAATTTCTCTTGGTACTAAAAGAATCATTTCCTCCACTTCTGGTTGGCCAAAAAAGAAAACCATACCGGGTGAATACTAGAGATGCAGCTGAATCATCCCATTACCAAAGGGTAGGCTCGCAAGTTCAGATGGTTAAGAAGAGCTTCAAGTAGTCTTTGCAAAATGCTGGAAAGTTAGACATTTGCAGAGCTATGGGCTGTGATCAGATTTCAATCTCGGGACTGAGTTATCCTTGAGTTCAGTACTGAGTGTGGTATGGCCATGTGTAGTCTACAGGAAACAGTGACTCATTTCTGCTTAAAAGGAGATATGTTTAGGTGGGAGGTAAATATGACATGAACACGTTCACTTTCCCTGTGAATTCCAGATAACACTGTCCTTTTCAGGAATTATTAAAATCAATGACACTAACCATGTGAGTTTCAACGTTCAACAGTCATCTGTGATTTTATTTTGTCTCTCTGTAAAGTACCCTTGTCTGGACTATAGAAACCCTTCACACATTCTCTTGAAAAATACATGTAAACTTTCCATTTAGTTCAAACTTTTTGGGAGGGATGGGGGATGTTTTTTTTTTCTCCTTGATTTTTCTTCTTTTTGGAATTACTTACTTACTTAACTTCCCAGGTTAACCTCTAGCTTTGGAAAGCCCTAATTATCTCCCAGTATGTTGGTTAATATCCCAGTCCTAGCCTTGCCCAAGTGCTTCTTAATAGGGCTATGCAAAACTAGATTTGAAGGCAGAAAAGAATTTCAGATATCACAGGGGTGCAAACATAAATTTATCTGCATTTTCTTAAAAACAGCCACACATTTTTCCCAATATTGTGTAGTTATCTCTTGCAGCTTCAAGTGCATATATAAGGAATATTCTTTTCCTCTTCACCAATCTTTCCTGGTAAATGCTCAATCTACTATTACAGTTTGAAAGGTCTTTATATTTCATGGGTCAGTGGAATGAAGCAATCTTTTTGCACAAGCCTAGTTTGCAGCCCCTGTAAAATGACAAAAGACTTGAAGAAGAAGATCATTAAACAATAATTTATTGCAATCAAAGATAGTTCAACCCCAAAATCCTGAGCTGCTACAGCAATTTACTGCTGGAAAAGTTCACAGTTATACTTGAAAGATTAAGAAGATGGAAAATGTACACAGTCTAGTGATAGTATAAGGAAGAAACTGCCTACTGATATACTGTTAATTCAAGCACATACTTTAAATCCTATTTTTCTTAATAATGGTTTTGAGTTCAGTTTAGAAAAGGTTTGTATCTAGCTCAAGAGTGAACAATTTGTGATCTTACAGATGTTTAATCTACAGCTCTGATCCCCAGCAGACCCAACAATACGGCCCTTCATGAACTCTTCTTGGAACCAAAGAACTTCTCAAACAGAAGAGAAGAGTTCATAAAGGGCTGTATTGTTGGGTCTGTTGGGAATCAGAATTTTAGACAGTAACATCTGGAGGGCTACAGATTGTTCACTCTTGAGCTAAATTTGGACATTTATAAACAGAACTAAAAATAATTTGGGCCCCTACCATTCCGTTCTGTGTAAATGTAGTGGTACAAAGTGCTAGCTTTCCTGCTGTAAAGTATCTGTTGAGAAGAGATGTTTAGAAAACTGTTCAAGGTGTCAATAGTTGGCAAGACATTGCAGTAAATATATCAGCTGGCTGAATGCTCTTTGCAAAAGAGGAATACTATGGTAATTGGGATTTCCTTCATACAAACTGGTATTTGCATGGAATTTGCTTCCTAAATGTTCTGCCTACTGGCTAGCATTTATGTATGGTATGAAATGATATCCTATTCCCATATATTTCCTGATTATTCCAATAAGAAAATAACAGAATAACAGAGTTGGAAGGGACCTTGGAGATCTTCTGGTCCAACACCCAGTTCAAGCCTATACCATTCAGGACAAGTGGCTGTCCAGTCTCTTCTTAAAAGCCTCAAGTGATGCAGCACCCACAACTTCTGGAGGCAAGCTGTTCCACTGGCTAATTGTCCTCACTTTTAGGAAGCTTCTCCTTATTTCCAGGTTGCTTCTCTCCTTGATTAGTTTCCATCTGTTGTTTCTTGTCTTGCCTTCTGGTGCTTTGGAAAATAGGTTCACCCTCTCTTTTTTGTGGCAGCCCCTCAAATATTGGAAGATTGCTATCATGTCACCCCTAGTCCTTCTTTTCACTAGCCTAGACAAACCTAATTCCTGCCATCGTTCCTCATATGTTTTAGCCTCCACCCCCTTAATTATCTTGTTGCTTTTTCCTGCACTCTTTCCAAGAGTCTCTACATCATTTTTATAATATGGTGACCAAAACTGGGTGCAGTATTCTGAGTGTGGCCTTACTTTTATAAAAAAGTGGTACTAGTACTTCACATGATTTTCATTCTATCCCTCTGTTAACGCAACTTAGGATTGTGTTGGCTTTTTTGGCAGTTGCCACACACTGCTGGCTTGTATTTAAATGGCTGTCCACTAGAACTCCAAGATCTGTCTTACAGTTACTGCTATTCTGTATCTGTACATTTGATTCTTCTTGCCTAAGTGTAAAACCTTACTTTTTGCTGCTTCGAGTCTCATTTTGTTAGATAGGGCCCAGTTTTCAAATCTGTCGAGATCTGGATCTTGAGCCTGTCTTCTGGGGTGTGAGGCCAGCTTATTCCAATATTTATTCCAATCCAGCATTTGAAAGCCATTTCTCAAGGAGTAGGAAAAGGAAACAATTATTAATTGTTGTATATCAGCTTTTACTAACTTTGTGTCTCCCAAACAGCAATCCCAATGCATTTTGAGGACAGTTTGTTTAGAAAGATTACTTTATCTCCAGGGTAACCATACTCAAAGCTCAGTACATTTAAAACCAGTTCTAAAACTGTGTAAAAGTACTGCTTGAACATCACAGATAATCTTTGAAAGGCCATTTTTTTAAATATGACATAAATATCCCACGCTAGAAAACAAACTGTATGTGTGATCATTTTAACTGGAGGGATTCTAATGTACATATAAAGTTCCCAGCAGTCTCTCTCCTGTCATTTCAAAGCATGTGAGGAGGAATTTAATTATATTCACACTGAGAGTACACACTTTATCCAGGAGAATCAAATCCTGCTATCTAGTATAGATTGACTTTGTCACCTAATATACAATGGCAAGGAAGGATTAAAAGGAGAAAAGAGCAGAATCTTTACTATTTGAGAAAAATGCAAACTGGTCATAAAGGGTTCTCTGTCCAGTTGTGTTTGACTCCAGAGGGTCCTGCTCATCTCCATTTCTTAGCTGAAGGCTGAGGGAACAAGCCTTGTCTAAAGACACTTCTGTGGTCATATGGCCAGCATGACTATACACCTTCCCACCAAAATGGTACCTACAAAAGAAGACCGGTCTTATTATCCTTTTGCTTCCAAAAGAGGCACCATGGCTTATTTTTGAGTTAGGCTCGGGCAGGAGGTCTTTTCTCTTGCTGTGGTGGCACAGACCGCCCAGCTGGGCCTCTTCTTCTGTGGCCGAAGGAGTAGCTTCATTCTGCAGCTGAGAATGGAGCTCCAGCCTGCATTTTGCAGTCAGAAGCCTTTCTGCAGCCAAGAACCAAGCTACAAATTGAATCCATAGCTTGGTTCTTGGCTGCGGTGGCCTTCTGGAAACTCCATTCTCTGGCAGGCTGGAACTCCATTCTAAGCTGCAGAAATGTTGAGCTCAGTTGTGGTTGTAAGTTGAGGATTACCTGTACATTTGAATTAGTGCATAAAACATTTGAAACTACTAGTCTGAAACTCACTTTGGGGTCAGGTATTGCAAAAAAGTACAACACATTCCAGTCTTGGATTCATTTCCTTTAACAAATACTTGTATTTGTATTTGAACCATGTGCATATTTGTTTCTATCCCTCCTCTGTTTTATCTCTGACTTCCTTTGTTTGCTTGACATAATATTCTAGTCAGTCTTCATTTCAAAGAATGAGATTTAGAAAGGAGATGGCATTTTTATACCAGCATCTTTAGTAATAATGTTCAATTTTTCAATATTCACACAGGGTTTTTTAATCAAATGTGTGCTTTTGCTGTCTTTATTCTCTAAAATAAGCAATATTTTATTTAAAATAAATGCTAGCTACTCTCTCATGATTAAAAACAAATGACTCTTAAAAATTAGCATTTTCTTGTGGAAAAGATTGGCCACTAGAAGGGTATAACCAAAATCTATATCATGAGAGAGTTGGACCTCAAATTTTATTATTGACAAAATCCTGGAGTTAATGCATAATAGGAAGATTGGTTGTTGAATTGCTATAATGTAGCTATCCCTCCAGAGGATGAATTAGTTTATTGTACTGAATATTGATTCCTGCTTTTATGCAGTTATTTACAATGCACAGTTGTAGTGTTAGATTTGATTATTTCATCTGTTTGATTTTAATCGGTAATTATAGAGTTAGAAGGTCTATACTAAGTTTGTTGAATGGTCTATAAATCCTTTGGATGGATGGATGGATGGATGGATGGATGGATGGATGGATGTAAAGACATATGGATAATACAATAGTACCCATGAGCAAAGAGACTGGAAGGACACTGTGTGACTTCTGGTCATAATAATCAGTAATAGGTATCTGATTACATTACACTTCAAGAGTTCTACTATGCCAGCTTCATCTCTCTCTCTCTCTCTCTCTCTCTCTCTCTCTCTCTCTCTCTCTCTCTCTCTCCCTGATCCCATTCAAAATCCTTAACTATCTACTCAGAAAGTGTAGGAAAGTCTTTTCCTTTCACACTGCTTCTTAAGGATCCTTTTCAAGCAGACTTAAGTATACCTTTTCCCAGATGGTGAAAATGCATAAATGGCTGAGATGATTTTGCTCTGCTCACATAGTTATAAAGCAGGGGTGTCAAATCGGTGGCCCTCGGGCTGGATGTGTCATGTGCAGGCCACGCCCAATCCAGCTCCGCAAAGGAAAAAAAGTCACAAAATGTCATGATACATCACATGACGCAATCGAGATTGACATCCATACTTGGCTGAGACATAATTTATTACTCAATGGCAAAGTGGTAGAACTCTCTTACACAAAAGGAAACTACTCTGGTATCTTAGGTGAGAATAGCTGCTAACCTGAAGCCTACAAAGCAATCTTGACTTCACAAGAGAATCATACCCAAATTCTGGAGGATTTATCAACATTACATGTGCAAAGGGGCCAATTAGATCTACAAATTGGATTGCAAAATAGCTCTTGCCTTTTTAGAATACCTTTGTAATAGTTAAAAACAGTTTAGATGAGGGATTAAGCTGAACACAACCCCTGTTCCCACCAATTACGTACATGTTTAGAAAGGAAGCCTCCAAACAGAGTTTCTAGGGCAGGGGTCTTCAAACCTGGCCCTTTTACGACTTGTGGACTTCAACTCCCAGAATTCCTCAGCCAGCATGCTGCACTGAGGAATTCTGGGAGTTGAAGTCCACAAGTCATAAAAGGGCCAAGTTTGAAGACCCCTGTTCTAGGGTATCACGAGATTCGGACAAGATTTAATTCATATTCCAAATGTAAACACAAAAAGCTTTGATTCAGAGTTCTGATTCATAAAGACAAAGCATGAATTCCTTCAAATGAATTCATGGTTGTTGTTTTTCCCAAAGGCTGTAAAGGGCAGGCATCAAAATACCTGAAACTGCTTGCTTGTTTTGCAGGATGAAATGAAAATAGCCAAGACAAGGCAGCAAAGAAAAGAAATTGGTCCCAGTAGGTTTCACCTTAATCATGTCCACATTTCACCACATTACTACATGAATAAGGACAATACACAAACCATCCTATTTTAAAATAAAATACTATCCAAATACTGCTTAGAAAGTAATCTGTGACTAAAAATGGTACATACATCCTACATCTTTTGGCTATTTACTTCTTTGGACTGGTAGACTGATAGGCAAAAATAGCCTTTTCTGATAATGGCATTACAGGATGTCAAATGCCAAATCCATCTATAATTTAACATCGAGGTTTCTAGTTTCTTTAAAAAAAATGTGAATCCACATTTCTGTACTCCGACCACTTGCTTTTTAGTTGTGTCATTCCCCATGCTTTTTTTTTTAGACTTTTAATTAGATGAAGCAGAAAAATGCCAAGTAGTAGTCTCATTGTGACCTAAACTTCCATCGTTGTTGCTTTCTGAAAATACTATAGTAGAGAAAAAGTTTGTGTCCATAGTTATAAACAGGTACCAAGGTTGCTGACAGGTCAAAGTTTGTTTCTGAAACAACTTTCTTGAACTGAGCAACTGGTAGACATATGCATAAAAATGGCAACCTTGCATTTCTGCAGAATCTCTCATACTTGGGAGACTATACCAGGTTATCATACATGGAAGGACAGTTGTACCTCTGTTGGAGACTTTGCAAAACCAGACAGCAAGTAATATCTTTATTTCTAAATTTGTCTGAAGCAAACTGAATATACAGAATTCAATTCAGTGCCTTGGAGATTTGATTCAGCTGCCTGATTCAAAGGAGTGATTTAATCAGCTCTCTTTTGAATTGAATCATTCCTTCAAAAGTTCATACAGTCTACACTTCTACAGCAAGTACACAAGACCAGGAGTACAATTGGCTGAACAATACTACAATAGGATAGTGAGGATGGTAGGTGTTTCATCTGCAAAACTTCAAAGGGGTTCTTTGCTTTGATGAATGTTTGTGACAGCTGCTCCTTTTAAAGCTGCTTTGCAAATAATTTTAGTTTCCTCAGTTTGAAAAGTTAAGTGGCTGAGTTCATTTTGCTTTACTTCCGAGGCCTCCTTTAGCACTTGCAGTAGCTCGATGAGGCTTCTAGGCACACCCTGCCCTGTTGGAAGCCATCTTCTGCTGCTTCCACTTACAATCAACCCACTTCTTTGGGGTATTTGAACTGCTGAAAGAGTGAATACATGAAATGCCTAGTTGATGAAGGTCAGGTCTTTTTCTTGCCACTTTGGAAAAAAACAGAATCACATCCTCCACATAAAATGATGTGGCAAGGAAGAAAAGAATAATCGAGGTGAACCCAATATTTTTACAGAAGCGTAATAGTGAAAATTCTTATGCTTAAAGCAATATTTTCTATACTATACAGTCATCTTATGTACCTCATTCTTTCCAGCCAGATGAACATCATTCCTACATGGTGGAAATATCAGGAAGGATTCCCAGATAAACATTCAAGTATCTTATACCCTTTATTCTGATGTTTAGATTGAAGCACATGTTTGTTCATTTCAGTCCATTAGAGAAAAAGAAGTGTTGAGAAATCCTTTAATGAGTTACTTAATGGAACCAATTAACACAGCATGAATACTGAATTTCTATTTCAGCTAAAGGGATTCAGAACTGCAGAGAATCCAAAAGGGTCAGGTGGGAGGTTTTCACACATACATCGCAATTTCACCCCATAACACACAATATACATCTTGCCACCCCTGAATGGCTGCTGTTCCTAATAACCAGGGAATCTTTTAGAGCTGCATTTCCAGCATTTAAGGAGCAAAACAACAATAGCAATAGCATTTGGACTTATATACCTCCCCACTCTCTAGGCGGTTTACAAGGCAAGTATTATTTGCATATTGCCCCCAACAATCTAGAACCTCATTTTACTGATCTCCAAAGGATGGAAGTTTGAGTCAACCTTGAGCCCCATCAGGATCAAACTACTGGCAGTGGGCAGAGTTTGCCAGCAATAATGCACTTTAATCACTGCACTAATGTGGAAAAGATGAAGAGTTTCAAATTCAGTTTTTTTTAAAAAATCTATCATCGTGATTCAAATTGTAAGTCATAGCCGTATTGGAGACAGTAAGAGTCATTTACCACTTCTATAACATTTCTGTTTTCTGAATGATAAAATTGTTAAAAATAGTGCGTGGTTCCAAACCACGTTTTGACATTCCCCAAACTGCAGATGGAATACCAGGAATGAAGATTCTAATACAGGCTTTTCCAAGCAGGTAGTTTTCAGATCTGTTGAACAACAGCACACATAATTCCAGAGTTTTGGGAATTATGGAGTTGGTATTCCTGCATCTAAAAATTGTCTGTTTTATTGGTACATAGCTCTTTGATTACAGATTTAATTGATTTCAAACACACATTGTTCTTCTTACTGAGTTGTTCTTTATATATATATAAAGAATGACCTATAAAGCCTTAATGGCATGGGTCCGGGTTATCTTAGGGAGCACCTGCTGCCAGCATCAATCTCCCATCGTCCTGTGCACTCCCACAGGGAGGGCCTCCTTAGGGTGCCGCTGGTCAGTGAGTGCCAGCGGGTGATCCCCCGGGGGAGGGCGTTCTCTGTGGGCGTGCCTGCCCTGTGGAATGACCTGCCTGTGGAACTCCGGACCGCCCCCGACCTTTGTTTGTTTCGCCGGGACCTAAAAACTTGGTTGTTTGATTTATCTGGCCTGGATTGAGGGGTTTTAAATTTTTAAATTTTAAATTTTAATTTTAAATTTGGGCTATTGTTATTTAATCCTATCTTAATTTTAACTTTATCTTAACCTTTGTAATGTTTTAACTGTTTTTAACTTTGCCCTGTAAACCGCCCTGAGTCCTTCGGGAATAGGGCGGTATAGAAATCTAATAAATAAATAAACAAAGCTGAAGTCACCAGCCTGAGGATGACAGATGAGATTTCATCGAAACATTGTCCTGATACCTCCAATTCTACGTGGGAAAAAACCCGAATGACCAAAGATATACATACAAACACACACACACACACACACACACACACACACACATATATATATATATATGTTTTCTGAGGTTTTCGCGGGTACCTGTATGTGGATCCTTGGTTTTTCGGGTTTTTCCCCGCGTAGAACTAAAGGTGTAGGCGCAACGTTTCGACGGAATCCCATCCATCATCATCAGGCTTTAGCTTCCTTCTCCCAGAAGAAGGAAGCTAAAGCCTGATGATGACGGATGGGATTCCGTCGAAACGTTGCGCCTACACCTTTAGTTCTACGCGGGGAAAAACCCGAAAAACCAAGGATCCATATATATATATATATATATATATATATATATATATATATATATATATATGCATATGCATATACATATATACATATATACATATATACATATATACATATATACATATATACATATATATATATATGTTTAAGTATTTGTCAAGGCTTTTTGAATGGACCTTGCTAATTAACTCTTTCATTCCTGTTTTGGCCCGGCTCAGGGCTTATCCACAGGAACTAGTCAACTTATGACAGCTCATTATTTGTGCAAATTATTCAAATTGCTAATAAAGAATTTGGGAGGCTAAGATGATCATTTCGAACTCTTTATGTTCTCATCAGTTAGTCATACCCTTTATCTGAGATTCGAACCCGGGCTGATTATATATCAGGCAGTGTTTTAACCTCCTGAGCCACGGGTTCCTTCTCTCTTATATTAGCTGGAAGGCAAGGCAAATGTATGTTTAAGTATTTGTCAAGGCTTTTTGAATGGACCTTGCTAATTAACTCTTTCATTATATATATATATATATATATATATATATATAATATATATATATATATATATATATATATATATATATATATATATAATGTCAAAGGTTAACTATTTAGATTACCTTGCTAGGCCCCAAACATGGGGCAAATCTTTATTTCCTGTTTTCAGCCTATCTTGAAGGCCATCGAACAAGCTGTAGTCACACCGGACAGTTCATATATTTGTGTAAATTACTAACAAAGAATTAAGGGAGACTGAGATGCATTTCTGACTCTTTAGTCTTCAGAAGGGTATGGCTGACTGATGAAGACTAAAGAGTCAGAAATGCATCTCAGTCTCCCTTAATTCTTTGTTAGTAATTTACACAAATATATGAACTGTCCGGTGTGACTACAGCCTGTTCGATGGCCTTCAAGATAGGCTGAAAACATGAAATAAAGTTTTGCCCCATGTTTGGGGCCTAGCAAGGTAATCTAAATAGTTAACATTTGGCACATATCTCCCCTTGCAGAAAGCTAACAGAGCGAGAGAGATCCTGTGGCTCAAGAGGTAAATATATTGCGCTCTCTCTCTCTCTCTCTCTCTCTCTCTCTCTCTCTCTCTCTCTCTCTCTCTCTCTCTCTCTCTCTCTCTATATATATATATATATATATATATATATATATATATATATATATATATATATATATATATATATATATATATATAAAGTGTTATTTGTGCCTTTGAGTCTAAGTTGACTCTTGGTGGCTGTCTGGACTGGTCCCTGCAGTTTTCTTGGCAAAATATTGGGTCTTCCTGGAGCTGAGCGAGAGACTGTCTCAAGCTCACCCAGTAAGGCATTGTGCCTAAGGCAAGGTCATAGCCTCCCAGTTACTATTAATCATTAGACCAAATTGGATCTCAAAATATAGAATTAGATTTTTTTTTCAAGAAAACATGCCGTGGGGATCTAACGTTGGTGTTTATTACTGAATGGGAGAGGGCAGGAATATAATGTTTATTATGTTTGGGAATTGTGAAGACAATGGAAATGATGGTTGAAATTAACATGATAGTGTTGGTATTGGAGTGAACTCTGGCAGAAAGTCCTGAGTTACCACAGAGCTAGAGCAACAGGCCTATTGTATGGCTATCTCTGGAGGAAGATTTTGGCTGGCTAGCTGTACTGGGATGATCCTGTGGAGATGAGCCAACCTGGGCTTCACAATTACTACCCCAAGGGCTCGGAGAACAGCCAATTTTCAAAGATTCTGGAATATCATCAGGATGAGAAATATACACAGAGAACAGGTACCATAACAGAAAAGACAACCTTTCTGAGTCTGATTAAAGGCATAGTTTAATTGAGGTGATATTGATTGACTTGATGAGGCAATGTGGCATAGCTGAGACAGTGTGGTGCAACTGTCCTGCTGTCTTTGATTTCTCAGAGGCTTTTGATACTACCAATTATGGTATCCTTCTGGACAGCAATGTGATTGGAAGTGAGGGACATGGTGCATTGGTGGATTTTTTTTTCCTTTCTCCATGGTTGGTTTCATTTATTGTTTTTGAAGGAAAGATCAAGTCTGAAGTCCCTCAACAGTGGGGCATCACACTTTTGACATTCTTGCCCCTTCTGTTTAAAATATACAGTGAATGAGGTCATCAGTAGACAGGGGATCACATATCATTAAAATGCTGATTATATTTAGGTGTATTTTTTAATGATTGAATGATTAAATGTTTCCATGAAAGTCTTTCCCCAGTGTTTAAATTGTGAGGGTTTGAGCAGAAAGAAACATTTAAATGCAAGGCTAGCTACACGTAGAGGCTATGGTTGTAAGGATCTTAAAAAATGAGGACTCTCCCTCTTTAGTTCTGAATAGGGTGGAACTCTCACAGATGGAAATGATTGCTGGACTGATGGCTCCTGCTTGAAGAGCAGGTGACATCTTTAAACAGGAAAGCTTTGTCCAAATTCATCTTGGGTACCAATTGCATTTGTTCCTGTATCAGCAAAACCTTCTCACAATCACTCATGCTTTGGTCCCCTCACATATGAACTGTTATAATACACTCTGCATGGGGCTGTCTTTGAAGACTACTCAAAAGCTTCATTTGGTTCAGAATGCAGTGAAGTGAGCTTCTGTAGGAATGCCTTTATTAGACCCTTATAGCACTTGTTCTTTGGGAACTTTGGATTGCCAGATGCTTCTGGGTTTGATGCAAGGTCTACAAAGTCATATATGCCATAGGTTCTAGTGAACTGATAGACAGTCTCTCTCTCTCTACCTTTAAGTTCAGGCAAAACTGGCATGCTCCAGATCTCATACATTAAACCATGTCATCTAATGGGACTCTGAAAACAGTCCTTTTCTCTCAAAATGCCCACCCCGTGGAACAGCATTCCTCAGAGATTTGAATGGCTCCTACCTTCCATTTCTTGAAATGAACTTTGAAGACCTAGTTCTTTTCCAGGCTGGGATGAGTTGTTAGCTCCCTTTTGAGGGTCTCTTATATTTGTTTTATCAGCTTAAATATTTTTCCTTCTCTGATGTTCTCTTTTTTTGATTTTTAATTTATATGCCATTTAGAGTTATCAAGACACTGGGCACCTTTAGAAGCATGAATTATTTATTAATAAATATATACTGTACGATCTAGAGCATGCTCATTTCCACTTTTGCATTCTATGTTCAAAGAGGCTATGTTCAAAATGTATTTAAACATTTTAGAATGGCATTAAAGTAGTGCTTTGCAATAAGCAGACCTACCACCTATGATCCAATTAACTAATATATAATAAAACATTAAAATGAATTTCTGAATTGGCTTGCTCCACTCTGGAGTTTAGGACAATTTCCTACCAAGACAAAGACGCTACTAGATGTGATGTAAAAAGTATTTTTTAAGCATAGACTTCAACTCTCCCTATGGATCTTAAGATGGTATAGTGGTAATGAAAAAAAGAACAGAAAAGATAAGGGAGCAAAACAAAGCTCATAGATGAGATATATATCCCATAGTATGTAACAACATGGCTTTCAGGATTCAATGGGAAGATTTCTGAGTCTGTGTGAACAATTTGTATACAGTTAGCCCTATTGATGTAGAAACAAACCTCACATTTTTCAATTTGTCTGTATTATTCATACAAACTTGAATGTGAATTGGGATTATGGAAACAAGCCAAATGAATTATGGACTATTTTTGAAGTGAAATGGGGTGATCTATTGAAACTGGATGTATTGTGATAAGAACAGGAATGTCTGCCTGTTGATGTCTGCCAAAAGACCACTTGAAATATTTTTTGACTAAATGGTTATTGAGCCATTCTTTTTTGTAAAATGTATTGTTGACAGTTGGGTCATTTATAAACATATATGTATTTTAAGGTGTAATTTTTTTTATTTTTGTTCTTAAGCACATCCACAGAATGGAATAGAATTTTGCTCTAACAATGTAACCCACAATAATAACATGGATCAGTTTAGACTTTGGCCAATATCTACTTATTTTTCTTTTTATTTCAGCAAATGGATCTTGTGAATAGTTATTTTTTAAGTAAGTGTTATGCACATCAGTTCATGTTCAAATTGTTAAAGTTTTGTAATTCATTCCTAGCAAAATATATCCTTATGCTCTTGTTAGACTCCAGAATAGAATTTCTCCGAATTGCCACACGATCATAAAACAGCAACTACTCATTATTTCTCGGGGACAACTGGAATGAAGGTTGACCTGATTAATCAGAAGGGAAAAGAAATTCCCTACAAATCAGGATAGGTCTAAGTAGCAAAAGTAAATTTTTCCAAAGGTAGGATCTTTTTTTCAGCCGTAGCACCTCAATTCATTACTTGATAATTTCAGTTCTGTCAGAATTTCCTGTGTTGTTTATTTGTTTGTTATAATTCACCCACTCCTGAAATCCTTTCTCTATCTATCTTTCCCTATTTAACAAAATGAAATTCAAATGGTGAGAAAAGTAAGGTTTACACTTAGGCAAGAAAAAAACAACAAATGTTGGCCTGGCCCAATAGCAGTAAATATGAGCCAGCAGTGTGTGACAGCAGCCAAAAAAGCCAATGCAATCCTAAATTGTATTAACAGAGGGATAGAATCAAGATAATATGAATTATTAGTACTGCTTCATAATGCCTTGTTAAGACCTCATTTGAATATTGCATCCAGTTTTGGTTGCCACGATATAAAAAAAGATGTTCAGACTCTAGAAAGAGTGCAGACAAGAGCAACAAGAATTATTAGGAGACAGGAGGCTAAAGCATATGAAGAAAGTATGCAGAAATTGGGTATGTCTAATTTAATGAAAAGAAGGGCTACGGGTGACATAATAGCAGTCTTCCAATATTTGAGGGGCAGCCACAAAGAAGAGGGGGTCAATCTATTCTCCATAGCACCTGAAGGCAGGACAAGAAGCAATGGATGGAAACTAGTCAAGGAGAGAACCAACCTAGAAATAAGTAGAAATTTCCTGACAGTTAGAACAATTAATCAGTAGAATTACTTCCCTTCAGAAGTTGTGGGTGCTCCATCAGTGGAAGCTGTTAAGAAGTGATTGGAGAACCATTTGTCTGAAATAGTCTCCTGCCTGAGCAGGGGGTTGGACCAGGAACCTTCAAGTTCCCTTCCAACTCTGTTATTATATTAAGTAAAAGAATGAAATAAGGACAAGCCTGAAACATTGCCTTGACTTAATTTGCATATTTCCAGCCAGCCCACCATAACTTTTCTGCTTTGTCAGAGGTTGTGAAAGAAAGTCAAGTTCCCCTTGGAAATAAGAAAGAAATGAACCAGCCAGGAAAAGAGGGGTTGGTTCAGAAAAAAAAAAACAAAGCAGGCAGCCTTGAGAAAAAGGATTTGATTTTGCTTAATATAATTTGGGGCAGAATTTGGGCAGGCTTTCAAGTTTCTGTTAATTTATACAATAAAGAATATTTCTGGAATCCTTGCCTTGTCTGTTCCTTGACCTATGTTTATCACAAAATTGCAAATCTGAAATATTCTTCTCAACAAACTATAGTTTAAAATATATAAAACTATTCACAGCCAATCTTGCCTGAATTTTGCCAAACTAACCATGATTGGTCAAGGATCCTCAGGGAATAACGGGGCTGTAGCTAGACAGGGAAGTAAGAAAAACACATCTCAGAGTTGCACAACAAACCACACAGGTACTGTTGCTAAGAAATAATACATGACACTGTCTTTAAAGTCACCAGAAGCTGACTCTAAAGGAGCTGTTTTAAAGGTTATTCAGCAAACAATTTGTACCCATTAAGTTCATTGAGTGCATTATCTTCTACCTTGTCATCTGTATTTTGCTCTTTTAAACTTAAACAGGAGCACCAATGTCCTCCAAATTGTCATCACGTCAACACTGCTACATTTTCAATGGCATATTAGGATAAGGTAGAGCTCTGGTATTCAATAATCATAGCTTGCTAATTAATTCTGGGCATACGTGCATGGGAATGAGCTCACAATATTTATTACTTTTAAGTAAATAAACATGCATGACTTTTGTTGCACGTTTGGTGAACTGAATTGATTGGCTGAACACAAAGGGCTTGATCCTATTAAAATGCAAACTCCAAACACACACACACACACACACACACACACACACATGAGAGAGAGATATATATTTTATGTAGGCGAAACCTATAAGGTTTATTGGTCAAACTAGTTTAATGCTATCAATGGTCAGATGCTATCTAAAACAAAGGGATCATAATAAAATAAACAAGGGGTTGGGAATGCATTGTCACCTTGAGGAAAAATCCAAAATAACATTTTTGGAAAAGGCCAACATCACAATTCACTTAAAAAAAACAACCCAAAGCTTTCAATAACTTATTGTTCTTGCCTGAAATACCATCAGATCTCAGGGGTAAGATTTAGCCATTTCAGAAAATATAAGCAATTTCATTTTTAAATTATTTGTATTTTCTCTTGTGCAAGATTATACAATGGGGCCTAGTGTCTGAAAAGAAATTGATGATCCCTGAAGATATCATCGGTGGAATGGGAAAAAAAACAAAAAACTCTGAACCTAAGAGATTCTTGCCATCCATGAGGTAGGGGTACAAGCTCAGACTTATATTTGAAAATCCTCAAAACTATTGGCTTGGTGATGCTATTGGATTCTCTTTCCTTTCCTGCTATTAGTAGATTAACAGTAAAATTTTAACAACATGCCAGCTGCTCTGCATAGACTTAATTGTCTATATATTCTCCCAAATGCAGTTGCAAGTCATTGGCAGTCCTGCCTCTGGTGAAAAACAAGAACTAAATCTGATTCAGATTTTTCTCCTTTTTATTACTACTAGAGATAACAAAAATGTATAGAGTAAAAATAACAGTTACAATTTCTTCCTATTTCAGTAAATGACTTTTTTAATATTATTTTTTTCATGTTAATCCAACATCTTGGTGGCTCGATGGTTTAGATGCTAGGTTTGTTGGCTGGAAACCTGGCAGCCCAGGTTCGACACCCAAGCGCCATGCGATGGGGTGAGCTCTTGACCTCATCCCAGCTCCTGCCAACCTAACAGTTCGGAAGCATGCAAATGCAAGTAGATAAATAGATAAAAATTCAGTGGGAAAGTATCAGCACTCCATGATGTCATGCTGGCCACATGACCATAGAAATATCTTTGGACAGCACTGGTTCAATGGCTCTGAAACAGAGATAAGCACTGGCCCTTACAGTTGGTGACAACTAGCAGTGTAAAATCTGCAGGGACTCCTTTATCTTCTTTAAGGGGTGGAGATCAAATGAATTGCTGTAGGGCAGGCATGTCAAACACATGATGTCATGTGACATCATGTGACATATCGGGACTTTTTCCCCATTGCTGGCAATGGGGTGGGCGAGGTTTCGGCATGATGCATCTGGCCCATGGGCCAGCAGTTTGACGTGCCTGCTGTAGGGCAAACTATTGTTTTGTTTTTTTTTCTATTTTACTAGTTCAATGAGGTAACAACAATAGCAACCCTGAAGTATTTTTTACACACTTTATCAGTGTGGTGGCACAGTCCTTAAAAAAAGAAAGAAAGAATAGAAAGAATGTCATCAGAATGGTTGAGATGGTTGTATTGGATAGCAATATGGTATCAAGTCTAAAATTCCTTTTAGGTTTTTAGCCTTTATTTTTAGCCTTTATTTCTTTTTTTTTTTATTCTGCCATGTCAAAATGAATAGTGTTCAGTCTAATTTTCCTTCCCCAGACAATAGTGATATTATAAGTTGAGAGTACAATCAACAGTTTAATAGCTTTTTGCCTCTTTCCCAAGTGAGCAGCAGAGCTAGATGTCTGATCTTGACCTTGGTCAAGAGAAATTGTAGAAGTTACTGAGAGCAAAAGCAGCCTACTCACATAGCACAGAACATTCTTCATGGCATTATTTCTGAATAGGCTGCTTGCTGAAGAAATAAAGATTAAAAAAAAGACATTCATTCAATTTAAGGATTGACATGCTATCAACTCCCATTAGTCGGCATACAATGATTCCTATTCAATAACAATGATTAAAATTCAACTTCAAAAAGAACTTAACATCTTTTAAAATTTCTAGTAGGCTAGTAAAAATAAATAAATAAAAAGAAATAGGATCAGTTTTAGTCCTGGTGTCTAGTTGCTCCATCATCTAAGGCAGGGCTAGGCAACCTTGGCTCTTTTATGACTTGTAGATTTCAACTTCAAGTTGAAATCCATGAGTCATTAAAGAGCCAAGGTTGCCTACCCCTGAACTAAGGAAAAATTAAATTAGCTGGTAGGTGTATCCGTGGGAGGGCATGCACAATGTGTCCTGTTGAAAAACTAAAAGTGCAGGGTAAATTGCATGTTTATATACAACTCTACAAGCAGGGTGCATTCAACTTATATAGAGTTTTATACTCCATATTGAACACCTTGGATGGATCTCAGCAATTCACCAGTAATTATTTTTTATTTTTTTAATTGTATTTTAATTCCATTTATATCCCGCCCTTCTCCGAAGACTCAGGGCTGCTTACAAGCTTAGCAGTAGCCTTCATTCTATGTATATGCCTGCTTATTAGGGCTTTCACACACACCCCAAGCGGCATTATTACAAAGTCAGCTTAATTGCCCCCAACAATCTGGGTCCTCATTTTACCTACCTCGGAAGGATGGAAGGCAGAGTCAACCTGGAGCCTGGTGGGATGCAAACCTGCACTAATTGCAGGCAGCTGGTGTTACTTAAGGAGGCATTAGCCCACTGCTCCACCAAGGTTCTAGTTTACTGTAGTTTATAGGAGTGCCATGGAAATTCATAAAAGGACCATTGGTCATTATGCTGCATAGTTACCTATCTGAAGTTTATAAACTATATTCAAGGTCCATTCCACAAAAGGTACTTTGCATTAACCAATTCTTGAAGTTACCAGCATTTAGAACATACCTTTTATTTTTTAGGAATGGGTGCTGCTGATTTCTTAGGCAAAACCCTTTAAAAAAGAGAGAAAAAAAACACTAATATATCCAATACCAATGCAAGATTCAGGATAGCTCCCTCTCCTTCTCTCCCAGGTTGTGAATATTAAGGGGAAATATAATCTGATTCATATAAGAGACATCTTTCAAACACTTAAGTGCTCTGTTAGAATTAATAACAACTCCACGTTATCCAGATTTAAATTCAGTTTGTTCCCATACATCTAGTTGTACATGTAGAGCATGTAGAATCTTTCAAAACATGTACCTGACTCTCGTAGGATAACTCCCAAATGATCAATAAATTCATACTCATAAACTCAGAGCCATAGAACTGTGGAGTTGAAATGTACTATAAGAAACATCTAACCAATATAAAAGTTAACAAATCAAACCATTCTTGACAGGTGGGTATCTATTTTTTTTAAAACCTCCCGACATGGAGAACCCAAAACCACCATAAGCACAATGTTCCATTGCTATACACATCATGCTATCAGGATGTTTTTACTTAAAGGAATCATGCGTAGCTACCAGTCACAGCAATTATTCTATGGTGGTGGAAGCTAATTCCTGACCGTCTTCCCTATGGCCCTCTTTTATGAGCCTGAAAACGTTTGTCAAGTCTCCCCTTAGACTTTTCTCCAGATTTAACCTAAACTTCTAAGTTCCTTTGAATTGTCCTCAGGACATGTCTTCAAATCCTGGGTCCTCTTTGTTCCTCTTCTCTGAGCCTGTTATAATCTGTTAATAACCTTTTGAATTTATCCTGTAAATCTATTTCCTCTAAGAGTTGCTTGAACTGCATTGCTATAGTCTTCTCCACTGGTCTTCCAGAAATGGAACAACAGTTGCTCAGATCAGTTACATCCAAAGATGCCTTTTTAAAGAAGGTGTAAACAATGCCTTTTCTAAGGTGCCAGGGAATCTGTGTGTGTGTGTGTGTGTGTGTGTGTGTGTGTGTCTGTGTGCGTGTATTTGTGTGTGTATATGTTTATGTTTATATCTCAGAGGAAAGACTCTTCAACCCTCTTAGTCTTTTGGTTTCACACACACACAAATACACACACACACACACACACACACACACACAGAAAGACAAACACACAGAAGTTGAAGAGTCTTTTTTCTGAGGAAAGAAGCTATTTGCCTTAGAAAAGAGGACAACTGAAACAGCTCATAATAGAAGTCTATAAAACATGGTGTACACAGAGCAGTTAGAGAGAAATTTATCATTTTTCATTGTATCAGAGTGCAAGATTATGAAATAGACTGGCTGTAGATTTAGAGAATATAAAAATAAATGTTTCATATAGTACCCAGGAAAGACAATGTAGTCATGGGAATGACTACATTGATTTTATTCTGGTTTTGTGTCAATCTGTTTCATTAGTCTGTTATATATGTATATGTACATGTACATAGGGGGGGGAACCATTTCTACTTCATATTGGTTTTCTAGTTTTAGGGTTTTTTTAAAGGTGAAACTTACATAAGGAAAATTCTAGTAAATGCAGAATTATATGAATAAATGGGTTTTGATTATCATATATGAGTTTTGAAAGTGCAAAGTAGTCTCTACCTCTTTCTCATTTACTCTGTGGCTCTCTTTCTCCCCATGCCCCTCACACATCAGAGATATACAGTTCCTAATACATACATACCTCTCTTCTAAAAAATTCCCTTGTTGATGGGAGATACATGTTCACATTCTCTGCAATTTGGTTTTCTTTAAAGAACTTTAATATCAATTTACCTACACAAAGGAATTCTGAGTAGACTGGGGAAAAACCAATAGCAAATTTATGTGTTGTTGTTGAAATGAATGAATGAATCAATCAATCCAACCTCCCTCTTACATTTAAATTAGTTTGAATGCTAGATAATAAAACAACACACACACATGCATACACATACATGTTCAATAAATGAGGATTTATTTCCCCAAGTTAGCAGTGTTTGTCATTGATTCAGTAACTCAGCAGAATCCAACAATGTTTTGCATAATCTATGAATTACATTTAAATATTTGCATCCTCTCACTTCATTTCAAATCTGAACCCTGCAATTCTATGACATTCAAAATTTGTGAATCCCACTGTGTGTTTTTGCTACAGGACTGAACTCTGAAATCTGTGCTTCCTGTTTTATTGTTCCTCATTTTAATATAGTAGCAAAAATATAAAACTAGAGATAGATGTAGATACATTTATGGCAGCGCATGAATTATTGTATGCAATATAACATACATACCTCTGAAATACATATAGTTGCTAATACACAGAAAATATGGACAGTCTGATGCTCTCCAGATAGCCCTATAATGCCACCATATCTTGGACAATGGCAAGAGCTGAACTTGAACATATCCTATGAAATCCATTGTGCAAGTACAGTATACAGTATGTTGCACACAGGTGTTTCCCAAAACAAACATTTAAAATGTAGAAATAAAATTTGAAAAATCTGAATCTGAAAAATCTGTTTTGGTTTCTAGATATTAATATAAATGTTTTTAAAGTGAAAAAATAGTACAATTCAATTTCCAGTTTATAATTCTTCTCTGTTTCTTCATCAGTTTGTGCTTTAAAAAAAATCCATGCACATTTAATTGTAGTGTATTCCTCATATTTTCCTTTGAAATGCCCATTATTTTTCTTTCCTCTGAACAAGCTTGAGGGTCCAAGAAAGGTAGTGTCTAGACAATAAATTATGATACATATAATGGTGCAAGTATAAAAATGCTGCGTGTTTTGAATCAACATCATTGTATACATATCATTCTGATGTTATCATGTGCTACAAGAATTTGGGCAAACTTGTTGGGCATTAGATGTTGAGCAGGACAAATGTGGAATTCACCAGGGCTGTAGGCTATGCTGGGAATTTGAAAGATGTTCTGGAAATGAGTAAGCAACCGACTTCTGTATTCTATATTTCCACCTATAAATTGTCATGCATATGTCAATCAACCTTAAACATTTTGGAGAAGGGCACTTGAGAGCCATTTCAAAGAGTTCACACCCACCCACATCGTGAATATTTGGGTTTAAGAAACATGTGGAATGTAAATAATTACATATCATGTCTGCACATTGTTTGGTGTGCTTCAGTAGTTAGAAATGTCTAAATGTATTATCATCAGGAATTGCATTTTACTTCTTGCAATTTTATCCTATTTATGCAAAGCTACTAGTGGAAAATAGCTCTGCATATCCTCAAAAGCCCTTGCATTATTATTATTGTAAAAATCTCCCAATTGGCCTAAAACCAATTACAGAGATAAGGCTCTGTGATCCCTTGTTCACCTCCTGCACTCGATTATATCTGATCCATCTATTTCAACAAAGAAACAAACAAAATTCTGTTTCAAGTCACATTTTTGCAAATGAGAAAACGAAGGCACCGGCTGGTGCAAAGCTGTGTGCTCTATCAGTGTTGCACATTCCACAGTGAACTTGAAAAAACCGAACTATTGTTGCAATATTCAAAAGGATTTTGTTTTAGTGTATTTATTTTTTTGCTACCTTCACTCTGTAAGTAACTGGAGACTTCTGTCTCTGAAGACAGCAATGAAATATTCCAATCTTTTTCTATCATTTTCATTCATGTCTTCTGCCTGATGCCCCAATACTCATGATAACATCACATGACATCACCACCACACAACCATTCAAAAAGCAAATCCGAACCCACAACGATAATGACACACAACCACAAAACAGAAACCTAACTACAGCTGCAACATCAGCCACTTTAAACCCGTCCAAGCCACACAATAAGCAAACTGACACCCACTATAAAAACATGGCACCACCACAAACACGGAGCCGAACAAAAGCAGCACAACTCACCAGTTCAGGTCTAAGGCTGGCAGCTGAGACCAGCCCATCCACTCAAAACACACTCCCACCCAATCAGAACACAGCTAACCCCTCCACCCAATCAGAGCACACCTCCACCCACAGACCACACCCACTCTGGCAGTTTAAAAAAGAAGAAAAAAACAGCCACTACCACACACTTCTCCCAGAAGAACGAAGCTGAAGCCACCAGCCTGAGGATGATGGATGAGATTTCGTCGAAATGTAGCTCTTACACCTTCAATTCTACGTGGGGAAAAAACCCGAATGACCAAAGATCTACATACAAGCACCCGCGAAAACCTCAGAATATATATATATATATATATATATATATATATATATATATATATATATATATATATATATATATATATATATATATATATATATATATATATATATATATATATATATATATATATATGTTTTCTGAGGTTTTCGCGGGTGCCTGTATGTGGATCCTTGGTTTTTCGGGTTTTTCCCCGCGTAGAATTAAAGGTGTAGGTGCAACGTTTCGATGGAATCCCATCCATCATCATCAGGCTTCTGTTTCCTTCTTCTGGGAGAAGCATGTGGCTGTTTGTTCCTCTTTTTTAAACTGCCAGAGGGGGTGTGTTCTGTGGAGGTGTGCTCTGATTGGGTAGGGGACCAAGTGTGTTCTGATTGGGTGGGAGTGTGTTTTGAATGGTGGGGGTGTTCTGATTGGGTGGGGGTGTGTTCTGAGTGGATGGGCTGGTCTCAGCTGCCAGCTCCAGACCTGAGCTGGTGAGTTGTGCTGCTTTTGTTCGGCTTCGTGTTTGTGGTGGTGCCACACACAACCACAAAACAGAAACCTAACTACAGCTGCAACATCAGCCACTTTAAACCCCTCCAAACCACACAATAAGCAAACTGACACCCACTATAAAAACATGGCACCACCACAAACACGAAGCCGAACAAAAGCAGCACAACTCACCAGCTCAGGTCTGGAGCTGGCAGCTGAGACCAGCCCATCCACTCAGAACACACCCCCACCCAATCAGAACACCCCCACCATTCAAAACACACTCCCACCCAATCAGAACACACTTGGTCCCCTACCCAATCAGAGCACACCTCCACAGAACACACCCCCTCTGGCAGTTTAAAAAAGAGGAACAAACAGCCACATGCTTCTCCCAGAAGAAGGAAACAGAAGCCTGATGATGATGGATGGGATTCCATCGAAACGTTGCGCCTACACCTTTAATTCTACGCGGGGAAAAACCCGAAAAACCAAGGATCCACATATATATATATATATATATATATATATATATATATATATATATATATATATATATATATATATATATATATATGTATATATATATGTATATATATATATATATATATATATATATATATATATATATATATATATATATATATATATATATATACACACACACATTATTCTGTCGAAACGTCGCCCCTACACCTTTAGTTCTACACGGGGAAAAACCCGAATAACCAAAGATCCACATACGAACACCCGTGAAAAACCTCAGAAAACAAATATCTTACCTCTACGGGGAGGAAATCTACCAGCTAACCAGGACCTATGAAAAACTCGAAGTACGAAGAGCTTCCATTCTGTGTGACCTCACATTCCTACGCAACTGCCGAGATCAAAATTTAATCCCCACATCCTTCAAATTGAAATTCCACTCCAACTCTGCAGCCATGAAACGCATCCTGATAAGAACTGAACTGGCCCTAATCAGAAATGAACTCCACACAAAAAGATTCCTCCTGGACCGAATCAACAGAGACCTCCTCACACTTCACCACAAACTCAGCAACAAGATCCACCCCACACTTTGGGACAAATTCAAACAAATCGCTGTCTGGAGAGCTGAAACAGAGACTGCCTACAAAACAGACACACACACCAATAAACTCCGAAGACTAAAGGAACGCCAGAAACAAACCCCTCCTCTCCCACAGCAACACATGAAACAAACTGTGCACAACATCTCAGATAGGATTCTCACCAAAGCCAAAACCAACGTCCTGTCTAAAGGATTTAATTTTGCAGTCGCTCCCAAACACATTCCCACGGAAACCATTATATGCAGAGTCGAATCCAGCCTGACCAAAATTAACCCTGATGATGCCAACAAAATCAGACTCGAAGTTACCTACATCCTCTGCACCAGCAAACCACCCAAAAGCAACTTACCCAAAGAGGAACAGACAGCACTACTTAACCTAAAAAAATGACACCAGCATAATCATTCTGCCAGCAGACAAAGGCAACGCCACGGTGGTAATGAACTCATCTGACTACCATACCAAATTATCCAACCTACTCCGAGACTCCACATACAAACTCCTCAAGACAGATCCCACCACCTACCTGGAAAAAACCACAAAATCCAAAATAAAAGCCACCCCCATCAGTGAAGAGATCCAGAAAACAATCATTCCCAGAGAAAAATCATCCAGATGTCCTACGCTCTATGGTCTGCCCAAGATACACAAAGAAGGAACCCCACTCAGACCCATAGTCAGCTCCATAGGCTCACCTCTACAAAATCTAGCCAAATTTCTTGCCAAACAACTACAGCCTTACACAAATTCCATCACCTCACACGTACAAGATTCATTCCAATTCATAGAGATCATAAGTAAACTAAACTTACAGCCCTGTGACCTACTTGTGAGCTTCGATGTCGTATCCCTCTTCACCCAAGTGCCAATCAAAGAAGCCTTGACAGCTATCCTAAATAAATATAACCCCCCAAAACACATCCTAGATCTGACCAACCACTGCCTATCTAACACATATTTCATCTACAATGGACAAAGATACAAACAAATGGAAGGAGCACCCATGGGATCACCACTTTCACCTGTCATCGCAAACCTCTACATGGAACACTTTGAAACCCTCGCTCTAGAAAAATCCAACCACAAACCCAAACTCTGGCTCAGATACGTAGATGACACCTTCGTAATCTGGCCACACGGCAAAGAAAAACTGGATGACTTCCTCACACACCTCAATAGCCTACACCCCAAAATACAATTCACCATGGAAACAGAAGCTAACAATCAACTTCCCTTCCTTGATGTCTTAGTCTACAAGAAATCCAACGGCTCCCTAGGACACACTATCTACCATAAAAAAACACACACAAACCGCTATCTGATCGCACTCTCACACCACCACCCAGCACAGATCAACTCCGTAGCCAAGACACTCATCTCCAGAACAAAACACCTAGCTGACGAACAACACCTAAAAACCGAACTACACACTCTCACTAATGTACTAACAGCCAATGGATTCCAAAGAAACACGATTACCAACTTAATCCGAAGAGGGACACCCACAAAAACCCAAGACAGAGAACAAGAAAATGGCAAAGCCCTCCTCCCATACTTAAAAGGGACCACAGACAGAATCAGCAAGGTCCTCCAAAAACACGACATCAAAACAGCATTCTACACAGACAGAAAAATATCCACCATCCTAAGAAACCCCAAGGACATAATTGGCTTAGAAAACCAAGGAGTATACGAAATCCCATGCACCACCTGCCCCACCACATACATCGGACAGACCAACAGAAGAATAAGTGCACGCATTGAAGAGCACAAAAACTCACTCAGAAAAGGAGAACAAACTTCATCCCTGGTCCAACACTTTGAAGCCACGGGACATGAAATTGATTTTAAAAAAACCAAAACTATCGCCAAAATTGAACATTTTAACAACAGAATAATCAGAGAAGCCATTGAGATAGAAAAACGCCCCCACAGCATAAACAAACGAGATGATACCTCTCGCCTACCAACCATCTGGAAACCCACCTTGATTGACAGACGATTCCCAACCACCAAGAATGATAGACCCAAACTCATGATAACACATGACATCACCACCACACAACCATTCAAAAAGCAAATCCGAACCCACAATGATAACGAGGCACAACCACAAAACAGAAACCTAACTACAGCTGCAACATCAGCCACTTTAAACCCCTCCAAACCACACAATAAGCAAACTGACACCCACTATAAAAACATGGCACCACCACAAACATGAAGCCGAACAAAAGCAGCACAACTCACCAGCTCAGGTCTAAGGCTGGCAGCTGAGACCAGCCCATCCACTCAAAACACACACACACACAATCAGAACACACCCACCATTCAAAACACACTTCCACCCAATCAGAACACACTTACTCCCCCACCCAATCAGAGCACACCTCCACCCACAGAACACACCCCCTCTGGCAGTTTAAAAAGAGGAACAAACAGCCACATCCTTCTCCCAGAAGAAGGAAGCAGAAGCCACCAGCCTGATAATGACGGATGGGATTCCGTCGAAACGTCGCCCCTACACCTTTAGTTCTACGCGGGAAAAAACCCGAATAACCAAAGATCCACACATTATATATGTATATATATACTGTGTGTATATGTACACACACACACACACATCCTTTTTAAGTATAGGTATCATTTGAAACAAAAATAAAAATTTTGGCAAAACATTCATTTTTACTGCTGCAATTCTTCCCAGCAAGGTTAATTGTAATTTTTTCCAACCATCTAGCTCTTTTTGTATTTTTAACCATAACAGTTCATAATTATTTTTATAATATTTTTTTTACCCTACAACTTATGACTTTTTTTAAAAAAGAAAGGATAAAAAAATATAAAAGGTTTGAAATCTAAATATGTATACATTCTCATTGGTCATTTTGTCTCATTCAGTGGCAGTGAGGTTTCTGCTTCTTCTACCATTCTTGGAATACATAAACATACCATTTCAAGCCAAATGATCTGTAGGGAATCTAATTTATTTATTTTTTTACTTTAATTCCATTTATATCCCGCCCTTCTCCGAAGACTCAGGGCGGCTTACAAGCTTAGCAGTAGCCTTGATTCTATGTATATGCCTGCTTATTAGGGCTTTCACCACCCCCCCAAGAGGCTTTATTACAAAGTCAGCTTAATTGCCCCCAACAATCTGGGTCCTCATTTTACCTAGCCCACTGCTCCACCAAGGCTCTAAAGGCTTCTGTGGTGGATTACACTGTAACTTTTCCTCTCTGTACACAGACTATTCCCACACTAACATCTCCAAGGGTTAATAGAAACATACAGTTCTCCTAATGCATGGGTCGGCAACCCACGGCTCCGGAGCCGCATGCGGCTCCCAGCCACCCGATGCATGTGCACCTCTTCGAACGGGCAGTGGTGCGTGCGCACCTCTGCAAATGGAGAGTGGCACTGCCGGTTTCGAGAGGTGCGTGCGCACCTTTCCGAAGGTCGGAGGTGCGCGCGCACCTCTCCAAGCCGCCGCCGTCCCGTCCGGAGACCTGCCGCGTTCGTTAAACATTGACGAACACGGCAGCTGTTCAAAAGGGATGGCGGAGGTTTAGAGAGTGCACGCGCACTCGCCAAACCGCCGCCATCCTGTCCGGAGACCTGCCGCGTTCGTCAAACATTGACAAACACGGCAGCTGTGCAAACGGGATGGCGGCAGTTTAGAGAGTGCGCGCGCACTCGCCAAACCGCTGCCATCCCGTCCGGAGACCTGCTGCGTTCGTCAAACATTGACGAACATGACAGCTGTGCAAACGGGATGGCAGCGGTTTGGAGAGTGCGCGTGCACCTCTCCCAAGCCGCCGCTGTCCGGAGACCTGCCAATGTTTGGGGAGGTTTGGGGAGGTGCGCGCGCACCTATGGTCATTCGGAGAGGTGCACACGCACCTCTCGGAATGGGTAGTGGCGCCGCTTCTTGGGAAAGCTGCCGCGGCCCGTCTGCAAAGCTGTCGCTTTCGGCAGCTTTGCAGATGGGCCGCGGCAGCTTTCCCAAGAAGCGGCACCACTGCCCGTTCACGCGGAGGTACGGAGACCTGCCGACATTTGGGGAGGTTTGTGGAGGTGCGCGCACACCTACGGTCATTCGGAGAGGTGCGTGCGCAACTCTCGGAATGGGTAGCGGCGCTGCTCTTTGAGAAAGCTGCCGTGGCACGTTTGCAGGCTGCCGAAAGCGGCAGCTTTGCAGACGGGCCGTCGCCGTCACGCAACCGGGAACCGGTTCCATCACGCATTAAAAAAATGGCAACTGCGCGCATCTGCGCATGCCAAGAAAAACCCATTTTGCGCATGCGCAAAACGGTTTTTTGCACATGCACGTGCATGGACGCACGCACGCGGCTCACACTTTTTTTTATGTGTGATGGAACCGGTTCCCGGTGGCTCTTTTCCTTTTTCAGGTTGCCGACCCCTGTCCTAATATATTAAGCTGGTCGTTCCCCAGGAAGGATATTATAGAGGACCTGACCTCTAATTCCATTATTTCATCTCAGAATAACATAATCAGAATGTCTACTGATCTTTTTAACAGATGTACTTTGAAGTTGGGAAAAATATCTTCTAGCTGAGAGATCCTTAATAAGAGCTTTGCAGAACCAAGATTTTATTCATAAAAAAAATGAAGTCTTGCCTTTTAGCGTAAAAGGTGAAGTTCCTCTTCAAATGTTCACTTAAATAACTTATTTCAGATTTCATGCATTTTTACTTCATGGCTTGTCTACTATATTTTCAATGTGAAATTATGCATAAAGTAAAATAAAAATCATAGTAAAAGGCTAAAACGCCCAGCTTTTCTTTTAAATATAATGTGAATTTAACATATGAGTCTTGTCTATTCTGATTTAATATTTATCAGCTGTCTACAGTCTGTTTGATAAAGTCTTTCAAAGCTTGTTTAAAAGGAAAAAGAAAGAAAGAAAGAAATGTTCTTGGCATTTTAGTTTAACTAATTAATTTGGACCAGCTTTCTTTTTCTTTTTTAATCCATATGTATTTTTAAAAAATGGAATTTCAAAATTAGATTGACCATAGAAAAATTCTTACCATTTTGAAAAGTTTCAGATAGAAAAGGTAGATGAAAAAGGAAAACTTAGACCAGGTTATAATATTTTGCACTACAATGAAAAGTTCAAATTGTATTTAAGAAACTTCTTAATATTTCATTTACAAATAGCCACTTGGGAGCTTCAGAGAAATATGTAACATGGGTGTCCACATGGCTGGTCAAAGAAAATCAAACATGCAATCAAAATGCAATTTGTTTTATATGTATAGTACATTGCATGTATAATGCAATGTATAATCCCTATATAAATAAGATGGTACTTTGCTCATGGCTGCCTTTTTGACTTGTGTGTCCACAGCTGGTGGACAATTTATATTCATAGCACCACTTCAGAATAAGAGAATAACAGAGTTGGAAGGGTCCTTGGAGATCTTCTAGTCCAACTCCCTGCTCAAGCAGGAGACCCTATTCCATCTCAGACAGATGATTGTCCAACCTTTCTTAAAAATCTCCAGCTGGAGCACCCACAACTTCTGAAGGCAAGCAGTTCCACCAATTAATTATTCTAATTGTTCAGTTTAAAATAATCTATTTGTATTAGCTTGGGGCCGGAACCATCTGTGGGCGCGCCAGACCTTTGGAACCGTTTACCGGTGGAGCTCCGGATGGCTCCCAACCTTCGCTCCTTCCGACGTGACCTAAAAACATATTTATTTGAACAAGCCGGCCTGGTCTGATGGGTTTAGGGGTATTTTAACATTTTGTATTAATCTATTTAATTGGGCTACTGTATTTAATATTTCTTTTAATTTTTATATATTGTATTTTATTGTACTGCCCTGTACACCGCCCTGAGTCCTTCGGGAGAAGGGCGGTATAATAAATAAATTATTATTATTATTATTATTATTATTATTATTATTATTATTATTATTATTATTATTATTATTATTATTGATCAATACATCAGCTGTGGTGGTGCAGTGGTTAGGATGCCTTATTGCAAGCTAATTCTGCCAACTGCCAGCAGTTCGATCCTGGCTGGCTCAAGATTGATTCAGTCTTCCATCCTTCCAAGCTCAGTAAAATGAGGATCCGGATTGTTGGGGGCAATATGCTGATTCTGTAAACCACTTAGAGAGGGCAATAAAGCACTATGAAGTGGTATATAATTCTAAATGTTATTATTATTGCTATCCACATCACTTACCTGAGAAACATTATGATCAGTCCAAAAGTGCCCTCCATATACCCTTTGTAGATCTCAAGTCAGCCTTTGATTTTTATTCCATGAGAACAACTCTGTGGGAAATAAATCACTGCCTTAGGCTAATAATGCTATTTGCGCTATGGCCCAACCATTCAACTAAAGGATAATATCCTCACTGATTTAACTGAAGGCATTTTCTGTAGCAAGGGTGAAAAGCAAGGCTGTAACCACACCCCACTAGCATTCAACTTTTACATTCACAATATAGTTGAGATGTTTTCTAAACCAGAATACCACCTTCTTTTTCTTGACCCATCTGTCTTCTCCTTTCTGCTACTAATGCATTTATATTGCCTGTAACCAAGGCTGGCCTACAAAGTAGTCATAAAGCTCTATTCCTTTATCTCACTAGAGAAAAATCTCAAAATAAATTATTCCAGAGCAAAGTACTCATATTCTTTAGGAAATGTCCCTAATTGGATGGACTTTCAATGGGAAATTCATCAAACAGGTAGTAAAGGTAAAGGTAAAGGTTCCCCCGCACATGCGTGCTAGTCGTTCCCAACTCTAGGGGCCGGTGCTCATCTCCGTTTCAAAGCCGAAGAGCCAGCGCTTGTCCGAGGACGTCTCTGTGGTCATGTGGCCGGCATGACTGGACACCAAAGGCGCACGGAACGCTGTTACCTTCCCACCGGAGTGGTCCCTATTTTTCTACTTGCATTTTTACGAGCTTTCGAACAGCTAGGTTGACAGAAGCTGGGACGAGTAACAGGCACTCACTCTGTTACACGGCAATCAGGATTCGACCCGCCAAACTGCCGACCTTCTCATCGACAAGCTCAGCGTCCTAACCCACTGAGCCACCGCGTCCCAGGATCCTGTTCTCAATCTTCTTCCTGTTGGTTGAATTAAAAAGAGAAAGCTTTGGATAAAAGCCCACAAAGTATCCCTTGAAATTGCTAAATTTGAAGGTCTATTTGTTAACAGTTATATCACAGCATTTATTAAATTATTTAAGGGCAAAATTCTGGGTTTGACACTATACAGTACAGATTAATCTGTCTCCTAATTTAGAATCAATTCAAAGTTCTAAAAACTGTTATTATGAGTTTCTTATTCAACTTCCAATACCTTAATGTGACTAGAATTAGGATGCATTTCAGATTAATTTTCTAAATTCTGAAATGTGTTTATCATGATTTAATGCTGATGTATGTAATTTGGGACGTGGTGGCTCAGTGGGTTAGGACACTGAGCTCGTCAATCAGAAGGTTGGCAGTTTGGCGGGTCGAGTGCTGCATAACAGAGTGAGTGCCTGTTACTCATCCCATCTTCTGCCAACCTAGCAGTTCGAAAGCATGTAAAAATGCAAGTAGAAAAATAGGGACCACTACGGTGGCAAGGTAACAGCGTTCTGTGTGCCTTTGGCATCTAGTCATGCCGGCCACATGACCACGGAGACGTCCTCGGACAATCGCTGGCTCTTCAGCTTTGAAACGGAGATGAGCACTGGCCCCTAGAGTTGGAAACGACTAGCACGCATGTGCAGGGGAACCTTTACCTTTATGTAATTTGGTACTTCCTAGATTATCTTTTGAGGATAAGGCTAGCTTAAATCTAAATGACTTATGGTATCTTATCTGGAAACAAGAGTTGGATCCAGAGAAACAGTCACACACATTCATTCATTCATGTATGCGGTTTAGGCAGTTTACCCAGCACTTCCCTGCTGACAGACCCTGGTTATAGTTTCCAATCATTTACAAATAACAACCCTCACTGTACTTAAAGCTACACCAATAAATGCCTTCAGTTGGCTCAATGGAAGATCACCACAGCATGTGAACACTGCTAGAACATTAGCAATCCAATGATATTCAGGGTTTCAGGACCTCTTAATTTGTCACTTTTATTTTCCTTTCTTTCCAAGGTTCTTTTCCACTGCTGATATGCTTTTGAGTTGCCCAGAGGTTGACAGAAAATTATACCAGCATGAAAATTGGTCCTATATTGCTGCTCCCTATCCTGCTTTTGATGTGAATTTGTTGTGAGTCACTGATAAATGACTGCAGGAATGTCCCTCCCCACCAACAATAACCATAATCATGGCAGTGATGGGAAAATGGGGCAAATCTGGTGACTCTGTGTTTCTGTATAGTTCCTTAGAATATTATTCAGATGCACAGCTGTACAAACCTGAGAACTTTCTCATTCCTCAGTTCTTGAGTCGAGGAACCCTTTATGCACATTATTTCATTGTGTCAAATTTTAGCTGTGTGCAAAACCTGTTTGTTTTTTTTTTTTTGCTTAGTAGATGTAGAAAATCTAGGTAGCAGGTGGCAAGCCTAGCTGGCTAGACTCCGTTACCCAGATACAATTAATTGATTAAAGGATGGATTGATTAAAGGATGGATTATAACCATAAACAAATGAATTCTGAAGAAATGTGCACCAAAAATCACAAGGATACTGGCATCACCTTTTTGCCAATTAACAATTTTTATTAAAATACATAAACTTTAAAACCTAATATTTGGCTAACATAGGCTAACGTGGCTTTTCTCCTTCGATGTCTGTAAAGAGAGGTGAGCAAAATGGTTAATTCTTGAATAAACATTTGGCTGCAGGAATATGTGATCTGTGTGGTCTCTCTTTTAGAGAATTAAAAAAGCAAGCTGATTGCTAAAACCTGTCCTTAAGTATGTGTGCGTAACCCCCTTGAACTAAGCTGACTTCTGAATAGACTGCATTGAAAACTTATCAGCATTAATATCCTAACCTTGCCTGGCATTAATTTCCCTGTATAATAGCTTCTGTTCATGATAATTTCACTAAAAGTGTAAATATATTGTTAAGTCGTGGGCTCTTGGGTGCAGGAATGACGACACGAAGCTGAGTACAGGATAACTCATACTTTATTCTTGCTTGGAACTGTACTGAAACTTGGGCTGCAACCAGCCACAATATATAGTCTAGCCCCTAGGTGAAAACCAATGGGTTTGAACCTACTCTTGCCGCCTGGGGCTAAGCCAATTGCAGAACTGGAGAAAGCCAGTCTGGGTTGCTGGAGAGCCATTGGCTGCTCCAGCAACACACGTGGTGTATCACCACAAGCCCAGTACATAACAACCCTCCCCTCTTAGATCGAACTATGACAACTGCGATTAGTCTTGTCAATTGTCAAGAATTATTAATCAACTCACATACAACTGAAATTATAATAATAAAAATAATAAAAATAATAAAATCACTGTGGCTACAATGAGATTAAACAACGTCTAATGAACAGGTTCCCATTGCAGAAAAAAACAGTTTCAGAATGCACTAATTTCTGTAGTTAGTGGTAACAAGTTTTACAACAATATGCATCACTTTATTTTACAATGTAATCTGTGAGGTACACAGGAGGCTTGTGTGGCCTAGAGCAGACATGTCAAACACAAGGCCCGGGGGCCAGATCCGGCCCGCGAAGTGGTTTCATGCAGCCCGCGAAGCCATCCTGGAAACAGTGAGGGAACGGCCCCCACTGCCTTGGCCCTGGCCCAGAGACCCTCCTTTGGCCAGAGACCCTCAGATCTGTCCCACTCCTGCCCAGGCCCCCATAGGCACCCTTGATGCGAACGATGTAGAGCTGGCCACGCCCACCCAGTAGGCCACACCCACTCAGGCCATACCCACCTGGCCCCCTGAGGGCAACCGCAATGCTGATGCGGCCCTCAATGAAATTGAGTTTGACACCCCTGGCCTAGAGGAACGTCTTGGAGTTCCCATCACTTTGTGGTCTACCAGCTTACCCAGTGGGCTGGGTAGACCCATGTCCCTTTGTGCTCCAGTGTCAAGTGGATTTGAAACACTCTGGCTGACCTCACCAAGTTGGCCCACCCCAGAGTCAGTCTGTTCAGCAGAGTAGGCACAGTGGTTGCTGAAATTTGGTTGGCTCGCTTCACCAGGGGATCCATGTTGCCCTCCGGTGCTACCCAGTTCTTCCTCAGAATCCATCTCCTCTGAGAAGGAAAAACCCTGGTGGTCCAAGTGAGGGCTGGCTTGGCTGCACATTTGAGGACCTTGGGAGGGACTTATGATGCAGTCCTCACTTAATTTTAATTAATTTAATTTATTAATATTTCTATACCGCCCTTCTCCCGAAGGACTCAGGGCGGTGTACAGGGCAAGAATAAAACACAAAGCTACAAAAATTAAAAAGTAATTAAATACATGCCCATAAAAAACAATAAATACATTAATAAAACCCCAATAAAATGATAGTAAAAACCCCACAAATCCCCCCTCAGGCCAGGCCGGCTTGTTCGAATAGGTATGTTTTCAGATCGCGGCGAAAGGAGCGAAGATCGGGCGCCGTCCGGAGCTCAACCGGTAACTGGTTCCATAGCTCCGGGGCGCCCACAGAGAAAGACCTCCCCCTGGGGGCCACCAATCTACATTCTCTGACCGGTGGCACCCTGAGGAGGCCCTCTCTGTGGGAACGCACAGGGCGGAGGGAAGTGGCCATTCTGGAAACCTTTTCCTGAGTTGATTGATGTGTCTTCTGACAACTCACCCTCCCTCCAACCCCTGCTCAGTCAGGAAGCCCTATACTATTTCAGACAAATGGTTGTCCAATCTCTTCTTTAAAACCTCCAGTGATGGAGCACCCACAACTTCTGAAGGCAAGCCATTCCATTGGTTAATTGTTCTTATGTCATGAAATTTCTCCTTAGTTCTAGATTGCTTCTCTCCTTAATTAGTTTGCATTCATTGCTTCTTGTCCTGCCTTCAGGGGCTTTGGAGAATAGGTTGACCTCCTCATCTTTATGGCAAACTGGAAAACTGCTATCATGTCACACCTAGTCTTTCTTTTCATTAAACTAGACATACCTAATTCCTCCTTCATATGTTTTAGCTTTCAATCCCCTATTCATCTTTGTTGCTCTTCTTTGCACTCTAAGGTCTCAGCATCTTTTTATATCATAGCAACCAAAACTCTTGAAAAACCACAATGATGCAATTGTTGTGCCTATTATCTATCATCACCATAAATAAATTGAGCACAATGGCCCTGCAAAAACCTGACAGAACATTTATGGTAGACCTCATCTAACCCTTTTTCTCCACTTGCAAAAATTCTTACTGATTCATGGAATGTTAATTATTTGTCTTGATTGTAGTGTACAGGTTTAGCCTAACCTGTGATTTTTAAACAAATCATAGAGACATATGGCTGATGCTGAAAACTGCCTTATGATGATTTCCCCTGTGCCCTCAAATTTCCATTCTCAGCTTTCAGCCTTCTGCTTTATTTCGGTATTATCTACATTTAGGAATGTTTAGTTTTAAATATCATTATTCTAATCATTTATACAAAGAAATATCTGGATTCCAAAGCAGAATACCTAGAGTCTGTTAACGGTAATCTCTTCCACTCTCAAAAACGCAAGGATTAGAACTTAGAAAACCTAGAGAAAAATGAAATATCCATCTTTTATGATTTTGTTAAAATAACTTTATAGAAATTGGTCTATTTCATAGGCTTAAAATCCAAAGACATCTTTTCACTGGACCACCTGAAGCAGGTGTCTTAAGGAAATTACATTTCAAATAATTCAGTGTTGATTTACAGTTTGCAGGAATTATAGGCAACCCACATTCATTCATTGAGGATTCCAATATCTTCCTACTTTTTAAAGGCTTCTTAACAGAGGCTTCACAATTGCCTGCCTGTTAGTCTTAGTGAATATTCTGAGACCCTTAACTACAAAAATCTTTGAATTGTTATTTTCAAAAGTAAAGCCTCAGCACCTTAGTTCTTGACAGCAAATTTCTATAGTGGACATCGAATGTCACTGTTTTTATACTAATAAAAATGAAAGCAATGACACGTTCTACTAGTGTAGAAATAAGTTAACATTTATTCATTAAATTGAAGCGGGCATAGGATGGAAAACTGGATATGAGGCTTTAATCATGCTCTTTATTTCCATCTATCCATTTGTCTCCATGCTACAATTAGCTATATAGGACTATATCGAACAGGCTCCATGAAAACCATGTATCAGTCTTCAAAATACAATAATCTCTTTAGTTGGGCTATTCCAAAATTTCTCATTTCTTCTCTTCATGTATTCACAAAAAGAGTAATTCCAATTTTGATTTAAATACATACATGATGGGCATATGAATGAAGTTAGAATATTTTTTCCCTAACAAGGTTAGATGTATCACACCTGGGATGCTAACAATGAAGTGTTAGTATTTTGTGTACTTTTTTTTCTGACATCCAGATTTTTTGCAGCCAGGGTATAGTATCCCTTATGAAAATTGGCAAAAAAAAAGTTTGCTTGGGTCAATGTTTTAATTATATACTTTGTTAAGCACAATTTATTGATTTTTTATTTGTAAATTGCCTTTGCTAAGGCAGGGTGTTCTGATAGCTGAGTAGGAACTGTCACACAGATATTAATGCAGCTACTCAGTAATTAAATGATAAATGACTTTCTTAATTAACTCTGCTGAACTGAATTTCAAAGAATGCATGCGGAAATTTCAGGAAATGATATTAGATGTTCATAGATTATGTGATAGGATTTAATCTGAATAATGGAGTTCATGGATTTTTATAAATATCTAGTAAAGGAGTGAAATTTGGTTGTAAAAGGGAGACAACATATTATTTATAGAGCTGGGCTAGTATTTACATTTAATGGGATGATAAAGGAGAGGTGGAACCATTAAATTTTCATTGTCTACCCAAGGAGATGAATTTAACTCTCTAGACAAAAGTTTTATTTACTTACAGAGCAGCTTTGCCTATTTATGCCTGCATATTAAAGTTATTTTAAAGGAATATTTGCACAACAGATTCTCTCTACACACAGACACACAAACAAAAACACTCAAATACACACATGCATATAATTGCTTTGCAACTGCAGTATTGGCCTTAGTCTATTGAAAGAGAAAAGAGAATGAGAAAAAAATGAAATCCAATTCAAACACTTGTACATAATACAATTTTTTATTAGCAAAACTAATGTAAGTCAGTCTAGCTCTTGGGATCCTTATCAAGGAAAAGATTGGCAGTTAGTTGGCAACAGTGCATGACAATAATTTGTGGATTTAAAAGCCATTTTAGGTGCCATGATTTTAGTTAAAGTTTTAATGCCATGAAAAATACTAGCCACAGCAGTCCCTTCTAAGATATACCCTATATGTATTGGGGGGGGGGGGAAATCTATGCAAAAAATAATAATCCATCCCTTGAAATAGTGGAGCTGTGACAACTGAACCACCAAAATACAAAAAACCCTCTAGATGTCAGCAGAGAGATACAGAATACTCCAAACATTTCTGCCATCTCCTTACCATTCAGATATTTGCAGCTATTACTGTAATCACTCTGACTTTTACCAATCTGAAAGAAAGAAAACTTCTTTTAAAAATAACTTTTATTATATGTGATGTTAATAATTACATGATAATTAATTTGATAACTGAATCTATATGTATATGGACATTATGCCCATTATAAATCAACATTTCCCCTCTTCCATTTTCAAGGCAAAAGAAGGTTTGCCTCCAGAATAAATGTGCAATATGTAAGACTTTTTATTTATAACCATTCTAATTAGTTGTACTAAAATTTCTGGATTATCCAGAAATATAATAGGTATTTATGAAAATAACTACTACTACTCCTCAGACATCCATTCCTATCGTGATATCATAACACAAGTTCAGTTATTCCATACTTGTGTGATAACATGCAAGCAAGTAGGTAAGATGTGGAGTTGGCATTTCAATGTCATGAGGTTAAAATCTGGGACAAATTGGTAGTACATAAATAAGGTAATGGGTGCTAAGAATCTGAGTCCAATGACCCACAACCAGAAGATGTAATAATAAATAGATAGGATTGATCCTTGGAAATACTTGGAGTCAGTAAGAAAATTTGATTTTTTAAAATTTTATTTTAAGACACTTATAGTCATTGGGAATTATGCAAAATATACATTAAATATATCAATAAAGTTCTCCAACAAAGGTGGGAGGGAGTGTTGGTTCCAAATATAGGGGACAAAAACTTTCAAGGACAATATAAAAACATATGAAGTGTTTGGTGGACAGACAGATGTATAGTCTGGGGACATGATTAGAAATAAGATTTAAAAAGGAAAAGGCTAGCATACAATATATGCAGCCTAAGGAGATAAAATGAATATGAAGCCATGTCAAGCATGAGAAAAGCTACTGATAAGTTGGCAGCAAGTGAAAAGGAAAAATCTCAAGGCCAGTTTGAAAGTAGCAAAGGATTCCTGACTTTTGTTTTGTACCTGTCTCTAATAATTATTTTTTTCCCTGATGCCAGTAGTAAGGTGACATTTTTTTCTCTGCTCATAACTACAGGTTTTCTTACTGGATGTTAAAGAAGGGAAGAAATTGCTCCTTAGAGACCCCTTGTTGGAGATTTGGCAGCAGGCTATATAGTTAAAGTGAACTCCATATCAATTTAACTATATTCTAGGATATCATAGTGCTGTTTCAGAAGATTTCTCTGACCATAAGGCCCCATGGGAAATATGTTAAGATCTTGACCCAATATTTTCCTGATAATCAAGCAACACACTCAGTGTGTCTGTTCTAGACTTATTAGATTCTGACCTCAACCAGAAACCTGCTCTCATGGTCCTTGAGAATTCTGTCTAAGAGTAGAAAATGAAAGATGAAGAATTGTAAGAATCCTAGATTATGCTGAAAAATATCTGAACCAGGCAGAACTCCCGAGGAGTAAGGCTTTCTACTAGTGACAGAAAGTTTCTGGTAGTTGGGAAATTTGGGCATGGCAAAAATGGCTGAAAAAATATTGATCCATGAAGATCATCCTTGATTCTTGGTTAAATAGCATCTTTACTACAGAAAACAGCTGGCATTTTACATTAGTCTGTCTCTGGACTTCTCGATTTGTTTACATCTTTGTTTGCTTCCTCAGTTTGCTTTTTGTACTAAATAGAACTGGATTTATGACTATAAATTAGTCTCATAGATTTTTTACAGCAATAAACCAGATCACAAACTAGCATTCTTTCAGTCAGGATACATAATTAAATTCTGGATAATAGATGCCTTACTAACAATTGTCTTGGCAGTGAGAGCAGGATTTTTAGCTGGGAGGCTATCATGTCTGTCACCTTGATATCCATGGTATGGCTATGATCTGAAAAGGAATGAGGACAGCTGTCATCAAGAGGTTGTTTTTTTGTACCTTATTTTTCTTTTTTCTTTTTTACTTTGTTATTTACTTTTGCTATTTTTTCCTATTCCCTTCTCCCCCCATTCTCCTCATATATCTCTAAACATCAGGCTTTAACCACCGAATATTCCATATCCCTCCTATCCTGGTATCTACTTATACACACCAAACTAAAATTAAACTTCACTTATCTCATGCTAAGGTACTGTAAAGAGATAACTGTTTTTGGACCTACTCACCATGGTGATGTCACCACCAGGCTAATACCCTTTTTAAGGTATATAGTTTCTGCCAAAAACATACAATGAAAGACCAAATATACGATATAAGGTTACTCATTCAAGGAAGCTGTTTTCTGCATGTAGCAATCAGAGAGGCAATCAGATATAGTAGATAGAAAACTTCTTTCTCATTGGCTTTCTGGGTTAAATTATGGTCTTCTACTTATTCTGTATTCACAGAAAATATTGTTACAGCTGAATATAAGTGGCTTGACTGAAGGAAGCTAAGCTAGGCTGATTTTATCAATCTTATTTCTGTAAATCTTTTCACATATAACTAGGCTAATGTAGCTTTATGCCATAATGAAATATTAGTGATGAGTCAGGCTAAGCATGTCAAGAAGGCAACTTTTTTATTCTAAAGCAAGGAGGCCAATTGAAAACTGAAAAGTAAGCAATAAAGCCAAAGGGGTTTCTTTAATAATTCCAATGTTCAACTTTTCTAAGTAGAACTGCGTGTCATAATACACTACTTGAAAAGTTTTGTTTCTTTTACTGAATCTTTGGGATTCACTGGCATCCTATAGACACTTCCAAATTGAACTATGACATTTGATTACATTATAAACAACTAGTTGAAATAATGCATTGCAACAGAAATTAAAGTTGTAGAATTAATGCTGACATTAAGAAGAGTTTTTACATCTATAAATCCCCTGACCAATTTTTGTAGTTATTTCAAAGCATGTTTGGAGTTCCTTCAAGGTAATTTTTAATGCTTACCTTGAAGCTCATTTTCAAACTTTACTTTAAATGTTGTGTTGAAATAAAACTTTGATAGCAATGGGTGGGACCAAAAATCAGTATTAATTTGACCAATATCCTTAATATCTTTCCCCATTGTAGAGATGAAGCATTATCCATTTGAATTATTCCAGAAGCTTACACCATTCAGAGGTTACTCCATTATGTTTGTGCTCTGGCATGTTTGTGCTGTACTTCATTTCATTGTACGCAAATGCCTTCATTACAGCTACTGTGGTGGGAATATTCTTTCACTTTCATTTATTGGTCATAGTCTTCCATGGCAGCACTAATGGGCTGCTTCCCTGTTTGGAGAGATCACCCCATGGTGAACCATTGAACCTTTTTTTTTTTTTGTCTTAGTTGGCTTGTTCACTTGCTTGTTTGGCACATCATTACAATACGAAAAACTGGGATTTATTTGCTTGTTGAGTTGTACTTCTGTGATCTCAGAAACAAAGAACAAATATAATTATGGTTTGCTCCACAATCAGCCAGATGTTTAGGTTACACATATTTATCCATGAATTGAGTCCTTCCCAAGGACCTGGCATAGACAGATGTGTTTGATGGTGTTAGAGGTAGGTAAGGTGGTCTGAATAAAGCTGCCTTTTGCAATTGACTGATAATGAATTTGTCAATGTCAATGGTCTTCAAGTGGTGCTCTAGTTGTTTTGGGATTGTACCCAAGGAACCTATTACTGTTGCTACATCCTTGCATGCCTTTGCCACAGTCTTTCTATTTCTATTTGTAGGTCTTTGTATTTTGTTATTTTTTATTTATCAATTTTTTTTGTCTTTCTTATCAACATTTGTTAAGTCTGGGAACTTTCTCTTATAATACACTGATTTATACTACATAATGTCAGTGACCAGCACTAGACTTTTATGAACTGGTTCCATTTTAAAGTATTGCTACTGAGGTCGAGGGTAGTAACATGACACTGCTGTTTGCAATATTAATCTTCAGTTGCCATTCGTGCAACCAACCATGCAGCTTATCTTAGATAACAGATCAGCTCTTATAAGAACTGTGCTAAACTCAGCATTCCAAGGGCAGAAAATTCTCTGTTCCATAGCATATGTCTTCCAATGTGCCAGCCCAAAAGCAATCCTTCTAGAACAGATTCACAAAACAAGTTCCAGATGTGGTTCAGTTCTAAAAGCAAATTAGCCTTTAGAATAGTCAAAACAAACTCTATTTCATACATCATTTAGGAGGTTTTATAATTCTGTTAATTTCTGGGGCAGACAACATACCTTCCTCCAGATGTTGTTGGAATTCAATTTCAATTATTCATTGTCATTTTCCCCCCAAAATTGTCCTAACTGCTTGAACTTATGAATTCCTTTTCTGAAGGTTGCAATATAAAGACATGGACACAAGGGGGAAAATAAATGTATAGGGAGTGAAAAATGGACAAAAATGCTATCTGAAACATCTGCTTTTAAACTTCTTATGAAGTTTTCATGATGTTAATTTGAGAGAAACTCTCCCAGCAACTTTTTTTTTACTACTTGCTACTTTCAAAATAATGTTATATAAAAAGAGGGGTAATACAGCTCTCAGATATACCTATTTTTGAATAACACCCAACATTAAAAATAAAGCCTAGATCACCCCAGTGATAGGGTTTCTAATGATGAACTACAACTGCTGAATTGTTGCTTTGAATTTTGTAGGCCAAATCTAGAATCTTTAGAACAATTTTCCTAATATATTTCTGCATAAAAAGGTTGGGCTGGAAAATGCAATTCTAAGATTAAATAACCTTTATTGTCACTTTTCTGTGTACACAATGACATACTGTATATTAAAAGTAAATTCTGATGCGCACTCTCTCTATAGACACACAGAGAGACACACAGACACACAGATATGTATATATAAGTCTTGAGAGTTAACAAGGTTGATACTAAATGGTACAAAGCTATTACAAAATCTAGTTATTCTGCTTCTGATATCACAATGCCTCCTCCCAGAAGGTAACCAAGAAAACCGGTCATGGAGACAACGTGTAGCATCCCTGGTCAAACATCACTTATATGCCATGTAGAATGTGACATCAAGTCCTGAAATGGATTTGCAAAGTTGATGAAAGGATTATTAGGATTCTTCTGAGAGATGCAGAAGAAGACCCCTACTGTCTTTTTATCAGCATCTGTAGTCACAATGTGGCAATTCCACAGCTGACCTTTTGTTTGGGAGAAATATAGTATAATATGTCTTCCTATTGTTGATCCATAGAAAGTGTGTAAGGACTCTGATCTTAATAAGCAGTTCATCTCTTGTACAAAAGACTGAAAGGACACGCACAGAGTGGCATACACACACACACACACACACACACACACACACACACACTCCTTACATCAGTGACAAAACTGTAGCAGACATCCAACAGCAGGACAAGTACATGAAAAGCTGAACAGCATCTGGTCAAGACATGACCCACACTTTCAGGCGAAAGAAACTAACAGCACCGCATGAACACCTAGCAAAAACAGATGAATCAGCTGCTAGCAGTAGGATCCAAACAGACTGCTAATACAAGGTCTGGTGAATGTCAAAGTCACAGTCCTGGACAAAACCCAGGAGTACATCAGTAAGATGGCACCCAAAGTCCTGGAGAGAGGAAAGTGAACTTCCAATAATCTTTTCTGCCATCCTCATTGCTTTCTGCACAATTGGGATTATGATTCATGCTCTTCATTTGTAGTCTTAACTATTCCCACAGAATTGATATGGGATAAAGAGGTTGGTAGGAGGCAGGTGAAAGAGATAAACCCAATCATAACTTTCTTAGAGAAAAGAGGCATGCACTTCTCTAGGAGGCTTTCTCTGGCATGACAAATTTGATCCTTCTGGCAAAATTTCCTTTTCAGCTGAGCGTAGCAGAGCACACCAGGAAGGTGATGACTGACAATGTGAATTCAGCCCGCCTGGCTTTTGTATTGCAAAGCAGACAAGCTTTTGTTCCCATTAAAATGTTGTTCCTACCAAGTTTGAGATACTGACATGTTCATTATTTGCATATACATAGCTGTAGATAGTAAAAAAAGAGCCTCGGAAAGATAGAGGGAGGACTTTGTTTCTTATAGAATGAAGAAAAAAAACACACCAACAATGTTCTTTTAAAACAGAAAGCTATAGCTGGAAAATGCCTTTTTAGTTACTGGTTTAAAATAATTGAGCTTATTATACTGTACATGCAAACACAATGTTGTGATTTATTATACATAGCCACACACTTTATATACAATACCAACTCTTTTTGACTGAATAATCACACTAGTTGTTGTTAGCTATAGCTAGCAATGTTGGGGACATGCATTGGATTAGTTTGTTTACTGTTCACATTAATAAGATAGATATAGATGCCTTCAGCTAGTTTTGATTGATTGATTATGCACAAAATTTAAGGTGCTGGTTCTTACCTATAAAGCCCTACATGGCTTAGGCCCGGGATATTTGCAGGAATGTCTGCTGCCAGGAATGACTTCCCATCGCCCGGTGCGCTCACACAGGGAGGGCCTCCTCAGGGTGCCGTTGGCTAGACAACGTGGGCTGGTGACCCCCAGGGGGAGGGCCTTCTCTGTGGGAGCGCCTGCCCTGTGGAATCAGCTTCCCCTTGAGCTCCGGATGGCCCTGGATCTCCGGTCCTTTCGTCGCAACCTCCAAACATTTCTTTTCCATCAGGCTGACCTGGACTGATGATAGGGGTTTTTAAAAAAGAAAATGTTTTTAATATTTTATCACTGGGGTTTGTTAGTTTAATCCTTTTTTAACATTTGTATTATTGTGTTTTATTGTTGTTAGCCGCCCTGAGTGCTTCGGGAGATAGGGCGGCATATAAGTCCCAATAATAAAATAAATAAATAAATAAATCCAAATCCTAAACAACCATGTGGATAGGTTTTCTCTTTGAGGGTTTGTCATGTTTTTAAAGGGACGCGGTGGCTCAGTGGGTTAGGACGCTGAGCTTGTCGATCAGAAGGTCGGCAGTTTGGCGGGTCGAATCCCGAGTGCCGCGTAGCAGAGTGAGCGCCTGTTACTCGTCCCAGCTTCTGCCAACCTAGCAGTTTGAAAGCACGTAAAAATGCAAGTAGAAAAATAGGGACCACTCCGGTGGGAAGGTAACAGCGTTCCGTGCGCCTTTGGCGTCTAGTCATGCCAGCCACATGACCACGGAGACGTCCTCGGACAAGCGCTGGCTCTTTGGCTTTGAAACAGAGATGAGCACCGGCCCCTAGAGTCGGAAACGACTAGCATGCATGTGCGGGGGAACCTTTACTTTTTACCTTTTACCTGTTTTTAAGGTCTTCCAATGGCTCAGCATCAGTGTAACTTGAGTCGATCTACTGGTAATTCTTTTCTTATGTTTACTTTCATCTTCCTCAGCACTGGAACGCTTTTCCAGAGAACTGTAATGTATCTGAAGTAGGATAATTTGAGCCTGGCCATCTGTGTCTTCAAGTGAGAACTCTGGGTTGATTTGCTCAATGATCCATTCATTTATTTTCATCCATTTCAAGGGCTTCGTGTCTGCTCTACTAAGTGCTAGTCTGTGATGTACGTACTTCTTGACTGCTTGCTTCTTTGCTGTTGATCATTGATCTTAAAGGGCAGAAGCTATCCATCACTTTGACAGAAAGGCTTTTAAAATAATACACATGTTTACATCAGGAGGGGCAACCCCAGTGCATAGTCCACAAAGAGCTCTCAGTAGATTGCATCTATTTTTTAACCCCCCCCAATGAATGAACTGAAAAGACAGATAATTGAGCAGCAAGTATCCACCACTCATTTTTTATCAAAATACTGACATGTGTTCCCTAAGTCTCTGCAAAGTTTTGGTACAAATTTCATGCCCCTTTAAACAATTCCCTCAACACACAAATGGCAAAACGATATTGATTCTACTCACCCCAATGATGTCTGAACATCTCTAGTCAAGTCCTCTGTGATTCTCAGAGATTGGACTAATAAAGAAATAAAATGAGGAAAGTGGAAACAGGAAATCAGTAACTACACAAATCAGTAACCTAATCTGGTCATTGATCAACAGGTCAGATGTAAAGACCAGTTATTTTTTGCAAGTTTTTTCTCCTGACATTATTGAGAAATGCAGGAACCATTGTATTTGCACCTACTGTATCTATGTGCACATGTGCACATTTGTGTCAAACAGACACTACTGAATTATTCCTCTGGAGAGATTTTAAAGCACACACACAAGACTGTCTCATTTCTTTTCATTTCCTGAACCAAATAAGCAGCTGAATTTAAATTCAACACTGGTCACTAGCCAGAGTCCTTTATCAAAGCCACGATAGCTGTGATACAGGATAGCTTAGGGCATGCCATCACTGCCTTTTAACAGATTGTTGCCATTCCCTGCCTTGCAGTAGCTTTTTTAAAATATATTTGTGTTTCTCAGAACCCCCACCAACCACCAAATTGGATTTGCACAATTTTGAGACAGAATATAGCCAAATGTTCTAAAAAAAAAGTTTAATTCTTCAAATTCTCTTCTGCAAAATTATAAAAAATATAGAAAAAAACTCACTTACTGGTTAGGCATAGAATTCTATTTCTTTTGTTGTCCACTCAGTTTCTATAAAAATATTCAATATGGCTTCCATTCACCCAAATCTCACCCAGATCTGCCTTAAAAGACAAGACAGATACCTAAGGCAGAAGATAGGAAGCAGATGTGAATAGGGAAAGCCCAATGGATAGGAATAAGGAGAGAATTTGCAGAAATCATTGCTTTATCCTGTGTTGGACTTTTTTATATTTCTTTTTTTCCTTTTTTTTTGTAATACTAAAGGCATGCCAATAGCCCCATTACTTTGACTATTTATCACTCAAAATAATGGTACTGATAGATTTTCTTCCAGAGATAACTATTGTTTAGTTTAAACCTAGGGGTAATTTTCTGCTTCTGTTTCCCTATCAAGAATTCTTCCCTGTGAGGATTAATTTCATATGTTTGGCTGATCTGCTTATAGAACAAATAATGTTGCTGTTGAATAGAGATATAAAATCAGAGATTTGATGTTTTAGTGAACTACCCTCCTCCCCACCCCAATGCTGCAAATTTAGAAACCAGGTTAAAGCTGGGCAAATAATTCATTAACTTATTTATTTATTTTATTTGATTTGTATACCGCCCTTCTCCCTAAGGACTCAGGGCGGTGAACAGTGACATAAATAATAGAATGTACAAATATAAATATTGAAAATATTAAACTAAATAAATTAAACTTCAGCTCTTATTGCTTGGTTTTGAGGAAAAGCTGTTTTGTTTCATTATGATTAAACTGGCAGTGTGCTGTAGATGCCAAAAAAGCCAGTGGAGTCCAAGGCTGCATCAACAGAGGGATAGCATCAAGATCATGAGAGGTGACAGTACTATTCTATACCAAGGCTTTTTAACCTTTTCACCCATTGTACCACTTTTAGGATATGGCAACATCCAAGTACCACCAGTCTCCTAGCAAGGTGTCAAAAACCTGACCCCCCCCCAAAAAAGGAAAAAAGTGATGAAGTACAGGTAGTCCTCGACTTACAACAGTTCACTTAGTGACTGTTCAAAGTTACAATGGCACTGAAAAAAGTGCCCCCCAAGCCACAGCCGAGCAAGACACCTGCCTGCCCGCCCGGCGCTACTCTTCCTCCTGTCCGAGGTTTTCATTGTTGCGAGCATTTCTGTTGAGGATTGGCAGGGACGGGTGGGGTGGGGGTGTTTAGTTTTTATTCCCCCCCCTCTGCTGGGTAGTTGCAGAAGGTTTTGGTCACTTCACATGACCCTGGGACACTGTGACCATCATAAATATGAATCAGTTGCCAAGCATCTGAATGTAAATCACAAGACCCTGGAGATGCTGCAATGTTCCAGCTGATTGGCACTTCCTCTGGGCTCAGCAGAAGCACTGGGATCAGCGCCGAGCTTCAGCTGGAGCCTGGCACTGATCCTGGCACTTCCGCTGAGCCCTGACAGCCCTGCAGCTCCAGCCGTCTCTCACTCAGGCTTGTGTGGTGCTGCCATCGGTTCAGCTCATTCCCCTCCCCCGCTACCACTTTTCTAGGATGGTCATGTACCACCTGCCAGGTGCCAATGTACCACAGGTGGTACCCATACCACTGGTTGAAAAGCCCTGTTCTATACGACACTAGTGAGCCTTCATTTGCAATACTTCATCCAGTTCTGGTCACCAAGATGACCTAGAAAGAGTATAGAAAAGAACAACAATAATAAGGGACCTTGAAGCTAAACTGTATGATGAATGGTTAGGAAACTAGTTATGTCTAGTTTAGCGAAGAAAAGGATTAGGGGTAACATGATAGCTGTCTTCCAGTACTTGATGGACTGTCACAAGGAAGAGAGGGTCAACTTATTCTCCAAAGCACCTGATGGCAGGACAAGAAAAAAAACAGTCGGAAGATGATCAAGGAGAGATCCAGCCTAGAATTAAGGACAAATTTCTTGACAATGAGAATAAACAGCAAGTAACTTGCCTCCAAACGTTACAGGTGCACCATCACTGGAGGTTTTCAAAGGAGACTGGGCAATCATTTGTCTGGAATAGTATAGGATCTCCTGCTTGAGAAGGGTTGGACTAGAAGACCTCTAAGGTCCCTTCCAGACCTGTTCTTCTATCTTTTGTTTCTGTATCTCTGCATAGCAAATTATTTATAACTGTGTTGGTTTAGGAAGGTGGTCTCCATTTCATTACAGCTATTCATATCAGCATGTATGAATTCTAGAAGGTGCTTTAGAGAACTACAAAATCAGAATGAAAATACGGTGGGGTCAATATTTATTTTTCAACATGACTACCAAACACTCAAGACCAAAACTCAAGGAAAGTCAGAAAAGGATGGCCTTGGAGAAAAAAAAAGGGAAGTCAGGAAAGAATATTTTCCATAACCTACTTCAACCACTCTGTGAAAATGAGACATTTTAGAAAAACATTCTGACAAACTTCAACAATGGCTCAGAGCAACACAATGGTTCTAACTGTATTTTAAAATTAAAATATAGCTGCATGATCTAATTAGCTGAAGCCTCTTGGATAGTAAATCATCTGATGAAGGCTGCATATTTTGAGAGTTAAGTGCAGGCAATGCAGCCCAATTGTTTGATGACATCATAAATCTTATCTGTGAGAAATCATTCTCATTATCCTAAGAGGAACATTGTTTGGCTATTAGTTAGCACAATGGCTTGCCTTTTATTTATTTTATTTTATTTTAAATTTTACTCTCATTGATGTGAAGGTGAATGGATTTGGTTCACATCATCAAGTTGGACATATTCATTGTTCTGGAAAAAGCAAACAAGATTACTCTTTGAGGTGTACTTGTATGCTCAATGGCAAGAATGAATGATCCTTAAAGCCAGAGGGAAGCCAGCCAGCAAATAATCCTGGCTGAGTGTCTCCTTTCAAGATGTTTCCCAAACCACTGAACAGTTTCTGTGAAGGTTCAGAGCCACATCTAAAATATTCTCCCACTGCATTCTGCTACAGCAGGGGTGTCAAACTGCTGGCTCGCGGGTCAGATGCCTCATAGCGAAACTGCACCTACCCCATTGCCGGCAATGGCAAAAAAATTGCGATACGTCACGCCACGTCACGTAACGTTGCGAGTTTGACACTCCTGTGCTACAGTATTTCCCATGGACAACAGTTCACTTAATGGGCATTCAAACTTGCAATGGCACTGAAAAAAGTGACCTATGACCATTTTTCACACTTACAACCATTGTAGTATCCCCATGGTTAGGTGATCAAAACTCAAACACTTGGGAACTGACTCACATTTATGACTGTTGCAGTGCCCTGGACTCATGTGATCCCCATTAGCGACCTTCTGACAAGCAAAGTCAGTGGGAAAACCAGATTCACTTAACAACCGTGTTACTAATTAAACAACTGCAATGATTCACTTAACAACTGTGGCAAGAAAGGTCATAAAATGGGGGAAATTCTCTTAACAAATGTTTCACTTAGCAACAAAAGTGTTGGGCTATTCAATTGAGGTCATATGTTGAGGACCACCTGTATGCAAAAAAGATCAAAAGAAATAATGGATCAAAAGAAATACAACAGTTATTTGGTACTTTTTATTCTAAGGTACAGACATCAACACAACTGTATATACAATATGTCTGTATCTAGATACTGGCAGCTATTCTCACCATGAGTTAAACTATATGAAAACATTATGACACATAAGGAACATAATATTCAGAGAAAGAATTTAGATTAATTAGGAATAAATGTATTTAGTTAAAATGTTATTCTTGGGTAATCATTCAATTATCAAACAATAATTACTGATCTTGTGATATTTTGTCCTTAGGCTAATTACTAATATTTTGTTCAGAACCAAATATCTCTGGCTGTCAAGAACTGTTGTGGCCTTTGGATCTGATCTAAAAGCATGTTTTTTCCCCCCTGGAATGTTTTGATTGTGAATAAGACGTAGTTAATTTTGCTGCCTTTTTTGCAGATACTAATATAGTATTTCTGCAAACTGAATTAGGAGGGACTTTATTGTTTTTTTATTATGGTTTGTTTGTTAGTTTTAAAAGCTTCCTGGCAAAAACTGCTTTTTCCCCAGATAATCAACCTAAACAAGTGATATTGCATGGCACCTGAACACCAACACAAAATTAATTATTCACATATGTGTAATGCATTACAACATGCACATTTTAAATACAATTCCAATCTGGGAAATTAAATAAATTTCATCCACTAAATTAAATATAGCAGGTATTTGGGAGGTAATTGCATTACCCAATTTCTCTATTATAAAAGATCTTCCCTATTGATCAACTTGTCTCTAATACAGTCAATTGTATTTTGTATTTTAACTTTGTCTTGAACAAAATAAATATATTTCTATATAAAAATAGATTGATCAAACCTTAAAATGAGGATGATAGCCAACATTCCAGAAGATAGGCTCAATATACAGAAGGATCTTGACAGACTTGCACACTGAGCCCTATCTAACAAAATGAAACTCAGTGGTGAGAAAAGTAATGTTCTACATTTAAGCAAGAAAAACCAAATGCACAGGTATATAATAGGTGGTACCTGGCTCAGTACTAGTAACTGTGACAGGGATCTTGGAGTCCTAATGGACAATCATTTAACTATGAGCCAGCAGTGTGCTGCAGCTGCCAAAAAAGCCAACACAGACTAAAGCTGCATTAAGAGAAGGATAGAATCAAAGTCACATGAAGTGTTAGTATCACTTTATAATGCCTTGATAAGACCACCCTTGGAATATTGTATCCAGTTTTGGCTGTCACAATATAAAAAAGATGTTGAGACTCTAAGAGTACAGAGAAGAGCAATGAAGATGATTAAGGGGATGGAGGCTAAAACATATGATGGACAATTACAGGAATGGAATATGTCTAGTTCAATGAAGAGAAGGACTAGTGGTGACAAGATAGGAGTGTTCCAATATCTAAGGGGCAAAGAAGAAAGAATAGAGAGTCAACCTGTTTTCCAAAGCACCAGAAGGCAGGACAAGAAAGAATGAATGGAAACTAATTAAGGAGAGAACCAATCTAGAATTAAGGAGAAATCTCCTGACAGTTAGAACAATTAATCAGTGGAATGACTTGCCTCCAGATTTTATGGGCGCTCCAACACTGAAAGTTTTCAAAAAGAGATTGGACAACCTTTTGTCTGAAATGGTATTGGGTTTTCTGCCTGAGCAGGGGGTTGGACTAGAAGACCTCCAAGGTCCCTTCCAACTATGTTATTCTGTTATTTTAAGTGAGCAGGCTGATTCCTTTGGGAAAAGCCTCATCCAAATCATCTCCATCTGCACTTTTGTATTTTATCCTCATTTGGAAGTGATTCACTATATCTCAGATCTGTATAGCAAGATTGGCAGGATAAATTTGCATCTTTGTTTTCATTAATATGTTCTGTTTCCTTCATAGACACGTTTCCTTCGTTTTCTCTGAGATGGATGGCCATACACATTTTTAAATAAATATAAATATTTTAAACTTAAAACAAAATTAAAAATAAATGTATCAAGACAAATGTAGCCTCATCACTCCTAGCACACTCCCTTCTTGACAGCATGCTTAGTCTCTGTGTGTAAACAAATGAGGAATCCTATTACAGACAAAACAGCAAAACAGACTTATTGAAACTACATGCTGAATGTACGTTAAGGGAAGCTGACTTGGAATAAGTCAAGTGTAGTTTTAAAATTGGAAGAAGAAATATCAAGAATCTTGGTATGCTGATGACACCACCGTGATAGCTGTAGACTCTAAAATAAAATGTCAAGGAGCATTACGGAATAATGAATGAAATAAAATAATGAAATATTGATCAAATGGGTTGATAGTGAAAATGTGGTCACCACATTCATTACAAGAGGAGAGGAGAGGAAAAGAGAAGGGAAGGGAAGGGAAGGGAAGGGAAGGGAAGGGAAGAGAAGAGAAGAGAAGAGAAGAGAAGAGAAGAGAAGAGAAGAGAAGAGAAGAGAAGAGAAGAGAAGAGAAGAGAAGAGAAGATGTTGGCAAACTGCCACTTGTAAGATTTGTTTGAGTCAAACATTCTTTAAGAGTCATTTTGGCTAGTTAGTGGTCATTGCTGTCTGAATTGTAGGCTCCTGCTTATCACTCTAAAGATGAGTTTGTTTAGAAAGCAGATGAAAACATTTTGGCAAAGAAATGTAGAATTATGCACAATATGATTGACTTGGCAACCAGTGGTACAAGGGAATCATTGCCAATCCAGACTGCAAATTCTTGGATTTTGTGGTGCTTTCAGACATGAAGGTAAAATCACCAGCATGTAAACGTGTCACTTTAAGTTAACAGCATGTTGAAAATGTACCCAACAGCATGTAGCCAAAGACCAACATTTTTATTGCTTAATTGCTTCCATAACACTTGTCTGAGATATGGTACCCCCCCACGGGAGGCGCTCACTAAATGAGGTGACTGAAAGAATACAAAGACCTCATCCCCATGCTTCCGTCTCTTAATTCTGGTTTTTTGTATAGTTTTAAAATGTTAATTTACATACTTTTAATATTTTAATTATTTTTTTCTATTTATATTTGTAATCTGTAAAGGAGTCACCTCATAGATGAGATGGACAGCATAATATAAAGTAGAATAAATAAAACAGCATTTCTTATCCTCATCTCACAGCTGTGCTGCAGTCTTTAAAAAATAAAATAAACTGAGGGTAAAGTTGATGGTTTTGTTCTTGTTGTTGATTTGCTTTAATAGTTCACAAGTTATAATGAAGAACTCTGTAGAATTGGATATTTTGAGGGTAAAAACAACTTTATGAGACAACACAACTCAATCATACCAGGATAATAGTAATGAGATAAATACATACAGTTTAACGGAACATCGTTGGTGTATTATGAATCACCAACTAAAAATAATTCCAATTCAGCTCTTGATAATGGAACATATGTTCTTATATATTTCAAATCATCATCATCATCATCATCATCATCATCATCATCATCATTCTATTTCTTCTTCTCCCTTCTCCAACCACTGCATCAGTCTAGCAGAGACTTTATGGCAGGGTTATCAAATGTGTCATGCTGAAACTGCACCCACCCCATTGCTGGCAATGGAAAAAAGTTGTGATACTCATGACACATCATGTGACATTGCAAGTTTGACACCCCTGCTCTAGGGTCTAGCTTGCTGCATCATTTAAGTTGGCCTGTCACTTTAACCTTGTTTTAGAAGTTGCCATATTAGCAGCATTCAAGTAAGATTCAGTTGCCAGTCTGGTCACCTCTTGTGTATGAAATAGTGAAGATGGGACTTCCGGTTTCACATCGCAGAATAACAGATGCAGAAAAACGGGTCTCCATCTTCTGTATTCGATTTTACCCTGCTGGGGACCCTGAAAAGGGTCCAGAGAGGCAACGAAGAAGGCAGGGACATTGATCACAGAGGGGCAGCAACCCTTCCATTTGATCTGAGGAAGTCCTCCAAACCAGTGGGGGAAAGATTGGCTACATTTGTGTAGCCAGTCAGAAGCTGCTGATAACCAAAGGAAATAAGCACTAACGAGCAACCTTTTAGCAATGTGGATGAAACTGGGTGAGATTCTATTCTCTCTTTATAACTTTAAGACTTTTTCCTGGGAAAAAAAACCACCCAAAGCAAAGAATCCTCCCCATGAGAGAGGGAAAGGGAATTTTCATCCCATTCCCTCAGGAAAAAAAAGCAGTTAACTAACTACTTGGGAGAAAACAGAGAAATTTATAAGATTAATTTGGAATCAACATAGATATATATTGAAATTTGTGGACTAAAAGTGCTTTTGAGACTTTTTTTAGAAAAGAGCCTTGAAAATCTTGCAATATGAGTTTGAAGCGGGAACAAGGCATTAATGACATCTAGTGGCAAACCACAGAACTACAATTTATTATGCTTAAAGAAATTTGGCCTGAAGCCCAGACTCAGATAAGACTTTGGGTGTCCTTGGAAACTGTCACTTTTGAAAACTGCAGCTGGAAAAGGGAAAAAAAAAATAAAACCTCTTGGACTGCTTATCTATTTTGAAACTGGCCTGCTTAGATTATGAATATAAATACTAACTGACTTTTGGAGCTGTGTCATGGAACTATTCCCCTATAGAAGAAACAGACATGACTGAGATGATGGAACACTTTGGATTATAAACTTTTGATTGATGAATAACTTTTAATTGTTTCTTTTCTCACTGGATAGAAAGGATATGTTTTTCATTGGACAGAAAAACCTGGACTTTGCTTATATTTGTTTAGGGGAGGCCTAAAGATGTACTGACAGGCTGGCTGGATAATTTGGAGTTCAAATGACAATTGACTGAAACTTTTTAAATCTCAAAATAGATTGGACTATAAAGACCACATACAAAAACAAAATGGATGTTCCACACTAAGTCTTAAATAGTAAAAAAAAAAAAAATCTCTAACATTTGTCTCCAAACCCCCCAGCTTCACATACCAACAAAAAATGTTGATGAATCTCAGAAGAAATTCTTTTTATGTTAAAATCAATACAAAAGATAATTGTTTTAGCTCACGATAATACTTAAAATAACACAAATGAGATAAAAGAACAACTTTCTAATCTAAACTTACAAATTCAGAAAATAACTACAAAGGAGCCAGTAACCCAGAAAATAGAAGGAAAATTAGAGGAAGCAGATCCAAAGATGGAAGACCTAAAGGAAGGAATTAGCAGACAGACTCAGACAAATGAAGAATTAGAAGATGCAGCAATAATACCAGAAATGGAAAATATTATTATTATTATTATTATTATTATTATTATTATTATTATTATTATTATTATTATTATTATTATTATTATTATTATTATTATTATTATTATTCCACTATTACAATAATATCTTTAAAAAGTAACATGGTGTCTGGGTTACAATAGTTCCATTTCAGACAAATACATATTATTACAGATCTCCAAGTTGTTGTAACTAATATTCCCTCTCTCTTATTTCCTTTAATACATATTATCTCTCATCTAAGTTAACATACTTTTCATTGCTATCCATCAGTCATTTAATAGTTTTCTTATATTTATCAATACCTTAGTATGTTTTATATTTTAACATTTCATTTTTAAGATATCAAAACACCTTATATATTTTTCCAGTTTTAATTTTACATTAAAATTAAGATTAAAAGTTTAAAGTTTCTTATTTTCATATTTGTAAATAACCTCCTTTTCCTTTACACAGTTTTCTCCAATACCTAGTAATGTAAATACACTTCTTATTTATCTCATTTTCATATTGATATGAGAATGATAGTCATTAGAATACCAATTGCAGGGAGGAGGAAGAGGTGGAGGACAATATAATATTCTTATCATTTATAATTTCCACATCTTGAAAGTTAACCAAAATTTCTCCATTTCAACATTTAACACGTCTTTTCATGTTACTACATCCAAGTATATTACATTGTATCATTCTTAACATACAGTATATACATCTTAATCCATTTCATTTAAAGAATTCAGTATTTCAATGTTAGTATTCATACATCTGTATTTTGTTTTTGTTTTTTGGCGTTCAGTTGGGCCTATTGATTACATAGCTGTCTCCCAGCTGCATATCATCAGCCCTGCCGAAGCTCCTCAACGTCTTGCCTGGGTTGGCAATTGAGTTCCTCAGACTAATAGTTCTGGGGGGGTTCTATTTGCCTTCTGTGGGTGAGGCGTCTGAGTTGGCTCGGGAGTTCATGGCTTCCATGACGGCCATGGACCTGACTCAAATAATTCAGGACCCAACTCATAATGGAGGTCACACACTCGACCTGGTTTTTATCTCTGGGCAGTGGATTAATGATCTGGGTAGAGGGGATTTAACCATCCATCCCCTGTCATGGTCTGATCATTTTCTTCTCCAGCTAGACTTTCATTATGCCACCCCCCACTGCTGGGAGGCGGAACTGACCAGGTGGTTTCACCCCAGGTGCCTGATGGACCCTGATAGGTTCCGGACAGAGCTTGGGACATTTCCTGCTTCCCTTGCCCACAGCTCTGCTGAGGCCCTAGTGGCAGCCTGGGAGAGGGTGGCTGCTGGGGCCTTGGATCAAGTTGTGCTTTTGCAGCCTCTGACCCCGCGTGGATCCCAGGTGGCCCCCTGGTTTACCGAGGGACTCCGAGAGATGAAGCACCAGAAAAGATGCCTAGAGAGTTGTTGGAGGTCCAGCAGATCCGAATCTGACCGAACACAGTTGAGAACTTATCTTAAGTTTTACCTAGTGGTGATGGAAGTGGCAAAGCATGCTTACTTTTCCGCTCTCATCATGTCCGCAGATAATCGCCCAGCCGCCCTGTTTAGAGTGACCCTCTCACTGCTTAATCAGCGACTGAGGGATGACCCCTTGCAGGGTAGGGCTGAGAAATTTGTACAGTATCTGCAGGACAAAATCACTCAGATCCGGTCTGGTTTGGACTCCGACTGGGTGGAATCTGACGGAGTGGAAAAGGCAGGTCTTGGTTATACTATCTGGGGTGAGTTTGACCCTGTATTTTTGGATGATGTGGACAGGATTATGTGCAGACTGAGCGCTACAACCTGTTTACTGGACCCATGTCCCTCCTGGCTAGTTTTGGCCACCGGGGAGGTGACAGGGGGCTGGCTCCAGGCAGTTGGTAATGCTTCATTGACAGAGGGTGTCTTCCCCTCCACCTTAAAAGAGGTGGTAGTGAGGCCCCTCCTCAAGAAGCCTGCCTTGGATCTGGCCTCATTGAATAACTATCATTCTGTCTCCAACCTTCACTTTGTAGTGAAGGTTGTTGAGAGTATTGTGGCGCATCAGCTTCCACAATTCCTGGATGAAGCGGACTATCTGGACCCATACCAGTCCAGTTTCAGACCTGGTTACAGCACGGAAACGGCATTGGTCACACTGGTAGATGATCTCTGGTGGGCCTGGGACAGGTGTTGTTCCTCTGTCCTGGTCCTACTTGACCTCTCAGCGGCTTTTGATACCATCGACCATGGTATCTTGCTGCTACGGCTTGAGGCTTCAGCTGGTGCAAAATGCAGCCGTGCGGGTACTTATGGGAGTTCCTTGATACTCCCATGTTACTCCACTCCTGCACGAGCTTCATTGGCTTCCGATTGTCCTCTGGGTGCAATTCAAGGTGCTAGTAATTACCTTTAAAGCCCTACATGGCTTAGGATAGGGTATTTGCGAGACCACCTGTTGCCATTGTCAACCTCCCATTGCCCGGTTCGCTCCCACAGGTTCGGCCTACTCAGTGTTCCATCGGTTAAGCAATGCTGGCTGGCGACCCCTAGGGGGAGAGCACCAACCCTCTGGAATGAGCTGCCTCCAGAGCTGCGGATGGCCCCCGACCTTCGGTCCTTTCGCCGTGACCTGAAGACATGGATATTTCAACAATCAGGCCTGGACTGACTATGGTTTTAAATTTGGTTTTATGGGGTTAAATTACTATATATTGAACATATCTACTGTTTAATTCTTTTTTAGTTTTTATTGTTGTGAGCCGCCCTGAGTCCTTAGGGAGAAGGGTGGCATATAAATATAATCAATCAATCAATCAATCAATCAATCAATCTTTTTATCTACCCATCCCAGCAATCTCTCATAATCCAATACAATCCTATCTATTTTGGTTATCTATTTCAGGCCTCTTAAGTATGTCCATATTTCTTCAATCTTATTCTTGCTTTCTTCCTTTGCCATATCATTTTTTCACTTCTTTGCCTCAGGGTCATCAAAGCATTCTTGTATTGTTGTATCATATTTAAGTAGCCCTCCAGTCTCTGTTTTTGAAGGATTGAGGGGTCTGTTAACAACACCAACTCTTCTCATCATTTTCGCCTCTTGATATAGTTGCGCTGGGCTGAATAATTTTTTTCCTATGTTTCTTATTTTTGTCTTCGAAAATCTGTGTTTGTTGAGTAGTTAATTCTTCTGCCAATGTATTTGATTCTTCTGTTAAGTTCTGTCCTGATAAAATATTAGTTGTAGTCACATTGAGTTTGTTTCTTCGAGATACTTTCTATTTCTTTTCCAAAAGCTCTTATTTCATCACCAGCTGCAGAAAGGAACTGATAAGTTTGGTAGGATGTTTCCCACATAGCATAGATTTGTTCTTGAAACTCTTCCATGGTGGAGTTTTACATCTGGTGTTCAAGGTTAATGTTATCTTATTTTTCTTAAATGTTTTCTTTTTTTTTTAAGAAAATCAGATTGCAATTTCAGGTTTAGCCACTGGGTGTCCACCAAGTGCTTTTAAAATTCTTTTCTTTTAGTCCGTTTCTTTTTTCAACTTTTAAAGAAAAAAAGAAAAACACCCCTGAGCTTGCTCACCGCTTGTTTGAAGGGAGGGTTGAATTCCCCCCTCCCTCTCCACAGGGGGGAAGGTACTTAGCAGCTTATTTAGGTGAAAAGAAGAAGATTAAGGTATAAGAGAGGAATCTTACCCCCATCTCTTCCACGCTGCTTTAATGTTGCCTGATGGTAAATTTAACAAGAGCCATCCTCCAGACGTCCATGCCAGCTGGTTCGGCAAACCGGAAGTTGGAATATATCTTACTTGTCAAGATCTCAGAACACGTTTGAGGATAAGGAAGAATAGCTGATTGTACAGAAGATAAAGCTCTCAGGAGAATTGTGGAAATTTGGAGAAAGACGGAGGCTGTTTAATGAATATAAATGTGCTTAGTGTTCTTCCAAAAAATACTTTAATCAAATTGTCTTTCTTACTTCAAACAATATACACAAAAATAGGGGAAGAACTACTTGAGGACTCAAATGCATTGACTTGGAAAGTTAGTTGGCAAAGGAAGAAAACCAGAGTAAGACTGAAGAAAATAGAGGTTTTGATCCATTAGATGGGACATTATATTATTAAATAGATGTTTGAACATGGCTAAGAGAATAGATAATTGTTAGAAATAAAAGTATTACTATAACTAGAAAGGTAGAATATGCAACTAAAATACTATATTGTGGTATGAGAAGGGAAATATGAAAATGCCAAGAGGTCTGAATAAGAGAAATTTTTGGTTACCCAAATATAATTTACTATGAGATATCTATAAGCGTTAGACATATTTTGAACATTGATGGGAATTTTTTTTAAAAAAAAAAGTGGGAAAAACAGGATACTGATGGAACAAATGGATTTTAAGTGCAAATGCAATTGAGATATGTTTTGGCTAGAAAAGATATTATAAACTGACATTATTGATATTATGTATAATACCAAAAAATGCAATGAAGATTCTATATTTGATTGTATATGTATTAACAGTAAGAAGAATTGTATTTGCCCAGTGTGGAAAAATGCATACCACCACAAGAAGAGAAAATCAAAGAAGCACTGGATGATGTAGTATTAGAACTAGGCTAATAAAGTTAATATGTACCACTGAATTACTAATGGACCCAACAACACAGTGTTTATTAAGTATTTATGATTGTAAAATTAGAAAATTAATAAAATGTTTACCAAAAAAGGGAAAAGAAATAGTGAAGACAGCATGACCTTAGACTTTGAGTTAGACAGCAAAATGTCTCAAGTTGGTTTTGAGTAGTTATTATTTTTTTTAAAAAAAATATAAATAATAAGATACACAAATTTGCATCTCTCACATCTTTAGAAAGTGAATAAAAATTCAAGTGGACTAATTAGTTTACTTTTTTATCAGCAAATGGGCAGTTTGGGAGATGGGTAAATTCTAAACATTTGCCAATGTATTTGTTTGCTAATATTCTTGTTAAACTGATAAATGTAGTTAGGGACAATTTACAAAATAATAGAATGAGGTCTAAGAATCTGGTTAACCTCCAGTATAGCTTGTTTAAAAATAATAGCACATATTCTTATTTTTGTTTATTTTATTTGCATACTGCTTTTCCTCTCCAAGAAATACAGAAAATGTTACACAACAAAAAAGTCACAACAAAAATACCTTTAAAAAATAAAGTATACCAGTCCTTAGCAGTAAAAGAATTTAAAAACATTTTTTGAGATGAAAATATATTGTTTACCCAGTTTGAAGACCACTTGATTCTAGAATACAAGCAGTTCTCTATTTATGACCACATCTGAGACCAGAATTTATATTGTT